>NW_024412406.1:1957660-2031082 GCF_014898765.1 Herpailurus yagouaroundi
TTGGGATGAGCACTGGGTGTTGTATGGAAACCAATTTGACAATAAATTTCATATTAATAAAAAATAATAATAATTAAAAAAAAGAAACAATCACCTTAGTTCACGAGAGGTCAGACACATCCATGTGTAAATCATGATCAATCTGAAAGAGCACTGGTCAGGCCAGGCCAAGTATCAAGAAGTAAAGCAAGGAACAGATAATCAGTACAATTCCCTTCTTTCTTCATGCATTAATCAACTGGGGCTGCTATTAACAAAATCCCATAGTATGGGTGGTTTATAGAGCAGGTTATTTTTCACAGTTGTAAAGGCGAGAGTCCAAGCCAACTGGTTCAGTTCCTGGTAGGAGATCTCTTCCTGGTTTGCAGAAGGCTACCTTCTTGCTGTGTCTTCACATGGTAGAGAGAGAGCAAGCTCTGGCCTCTCTTTGTTTTCTTATAAGGATACTGATCCCATCATGGGAGCCCTACCTTCATGACCTCACCTAAAGCTATTTACTTCCCAGAGACCCCATCATCAAGTACCATCACATAAGGGGTTAGGGTTTCAACCATATGAATTTTGAGGGGACATAATTTAGTCCATAGAAGTTCACATTACCCAAGGGTAAGAATCTACTTGTGTTTGGAGTTTTCATGAAATGGAACAAACTTTCTTTGAGCCATTAGAGACATTGTGAGTGGTGTTGCATCTATTATTTCAGGAATCATGTAAGCATTGTCTATTTGTCAGATCCCTACATTCAATGTATAAGATTCCAATGAGTTTTTACAAATAAAATTAACTATCAGCTTTAAACTGAAACCAAGATTCAAAGAGATAAAACCACATGGTGATATAACTCCAAAGTATTCACTTCATGGAGTTATCCTGAAGTATACTCATAACCTCTACAATATGAATAAATTGATATGAATCTATGAAATTTATTGCATGCAATGTTCTTAAAAGCTTTCTCCTCTGCAGAACAGAACCTTCAGTCCCACAAGTTGCCTAAGATACTGACTGTAATCATACTTTTCAGATAACTCCACTGGTCAACATGACCTAGGCAGAAGATTGCTTTGAGTTACATAGAGAAGTCAAAATAACAATAATTAGCCTCTTTCTACTTGACTAAGGAAAGTAAGTCAGTCTGGGACAGGACCTTTGTGATATGAGGGATACGTAGCACTGACTGGTATTTGAACCATTATCTGGCAGAGGGCTATGGATAATGAGGCACCATTACCTTGGTTTCTGACTGGCCAACAACATCCATGTAGAAACCATGGCCTATTTGAAAAGACCCCTTAGCGGGCTGCGACCATGAAGTCAGAACAAAGTATGGAACAAATAATCAGTGTCACTTCATTCATCACATACCCCTTCTTTTTTAATGTCTGTTGTAAACATTCTAAAAGAGGTTCCATTTAAGATAGTTTGAATTTTAAAAGATGGTCTATAAATTATTAAAACTATTTCAAAAGCAGTTATGCAACATGTACGCTACTCTACTTTATATTTACATGCATGTAGAACTTATTATATACCTGTCATTGGTTAAGTGCTTATTAAATGTTCACTCACTTACAGTAGTTAGGAGAGGGTTGTTTCTTTTTCCTTCATTTCCTCTGGGATCTGGAGTAGTTCCAGAAAAGAATTCCAATTTACACAAGGAACACACAAATCACAATAGTACCCAAGAGTTCTATATTGAAAAGACTGATAATCACTGTAACTATTCATGCTATACAGAAATGAATAGCCACAAACTGCTAAGACTTTGTCCGTGATTTATGTTAAGAATTATATTAACAATGCCAGGTAACACAGTCTCTTAGGAATGCCCAGAGATGGTTCTGGTAAATTTTTCCTCATACAGTTTCCCTGAAAAAATATAAAATAGAGTAGAATGCATATACCTTCATATTCACCTCCTTCTGAAGTCACACTATTATAAATGGTATGATATAGTTGACATTAATAAAATCTAAAAATGTAAATATGGACATTCAAAGTGAAAGCGTCATAATATTCACTTATAATTGATGCATTATATCAAGACAGAAATGAAGAAACAGTAAGAGGATTGTTCTTGTGTATTCACTGGAACGAAACTCTGCTCTGTCCCCCATATTCCTCCACTGAATAAAACATCTTTCTCCATTTTGAACTCTCAGGTCACTTAAAGCTAAATTGCAGGAGATAAACACTGTCATGCCCACAGGAGAAATTCACTCACTCCTAGTTAACAGGTCCATTCCACTCTTGTCCTCTTTGTTCAAACTGTCAATCATGACAGTTCCCTCAGGAGTTAAATTCAGACCACTAAGTGATTTCATGTAGGCTACTAAACTGCCCGCAGAGATGAACAACTTTCAATCATTATTGATGTGGCTTTGGAAGACCAGCCCTAGAGTAAAAGGTTTTAAATCCCACAACCAATCCCCTGACATTTCTGTGCTCTCTTGAAATAACAAATAAATGCCCTACAGAGGTGCAATGGTGAACTGCCCTCCACAAACTTGAATGTTTTGAGCTGTATTAAGTAGCAATAAAAATGATAGAGTGAAAATGCCTACTGTATGTCTAGATCAGATAAAGTTCCTGTTTACAAATTCCTTAAACTCAACTGCTATGAATGCAGATGCAGCATCATAAATGATAGCATCTAGCAATCCATGTATTGCAAATAACTGATTCAGAGCATAATTTCTCTTTGGTGGAATAAATCCTGTCCCTATTGATGCAATAGTCTGTGACAATACACAAAATGTTCCAATTGTCTCCCACCCACAGCTACATAAGGCAGACTCTTCACATAACATTAGAAAATACCAGGAATGTGGAAGTTAAAAGTTATGGATGCCCTTTCTGAATAGAAGCTATAGCGTAATTATTAATTATCACCTATTTATAAACTTAGTGAAAGTTAAGCTTTGTTAAGATCTTATGCCACAAATAATAGCAAGGAGAGGGTAACTGTAGATATGAGATAACTATGCCACTTAAGTGGCCTAATTCCCCAGACATTTTTAGTCTTCACACAGACTTTCTATTAGGTTGTAAAACAGCATAACTAGCATAAATTGTCAGACTCAGGGAAGAAAACCACTTTCGTTTTTAAGAATGCTGGTGTTGGGATTTATTCCACAAGGATAATTAACAGTTATTAGACAAGTTCTATATTGTACTGTACAAATGATCTATAACATTTTTAAAAGCTGATTAAGAGTACACTTTTCACAATGAACACTGAGTATTGCATAGAATTGTTGCATCACTATCTTGTACACCTGAAACTAATGTAACACTATATGTTAACTACACTGGAGTTAAAACAAACTTTTTCAAAGTTTACCTTGTGAGTGGGTTTCATCCCATGAAAAGTAGCCAGCTCTGCCTCTTTCTAGATGAAAGAAACCAATGTAACCTCTGTGATGCTTAGTTTTCTAACTGATAACTTACTGGAGCTGAATTTGGACTCTGGTTTCTACTGCTTTCCACCAGGTCTTTCCCAAAGTGCTTTTGCAGGGACCTCTGGATATATGACACAGATATGACACAGCTTCTAATAATAGTGTATCTGAGATCACTGTAATTTTGGAGTTAGCACGTGTTCTCCAAAGAGGTTCTTGTGAATCAGCATCCTGAAGAGGTTTTAATTAACAAGTGACACATCACAGCTTTGGTTGATACTTATCTTACACTCATGGAGCAACTGTGACTCTACATGTACCTTGCCTTTAGTATTATGACCTAGTCCTAGAATATAAAGGCATATACATAATAGGATATCACAGAAGGTCTGGGGGTGTGGTCCATACATATACTTTCAGAAATGATTTTCATGTTCCATCCATCCTCTCTTTGAGTGTTTGCTTTTGCAAGTGAAACCTACAACAGCTTGCAGAGGAACGAGGATGATTACCTGCCTCTAACCTTCCTCATCTATAACATGCATTTCATGTACTGAGGTAACAACATTCAGTGTTGGCAAGGGCTCTATTTAAACATTTGTTAGAAATTTCTGAGATACCACTACCAATAATTCTTATAATTTCTGCTAAAAACAATGAGATAGTCTGTGGGGGTAATATTCCGGGAAGGTCAGAGACTGAGAGACTGAGCAATCCTACACAGACCGAAGCATTTATTCAGAAATATGATATATCGGGCTCGTATTAGCTTCCAAGCTGATGAGACAGATAGAAATTAAAATTCATATTGTAGACTGCACGCATATACTGATAGCAATGGTTTATGATTTACAAATGCCTATTCTATACCAACGCGACAGGATGTATGCCTCTCAGAACAAAATGAAAATTGGATCTGCAGCTGGGGAGAACTCCAGCCTGAATAGGGAGATGATCTATAGTCAGATACCCTCCTGGGGACTGGATACCCAGGGAAGCTTATACATGAAAAGTAGAAAACAGTGCTGAGTCTCCTCTTTATACAGTCCTCTTTATACAGTCTTACTCTTTTATCGTTGCTTCACATTAAAGAGACCCTTAACCGTGGCTTGAAGTGAATTTGGGTTCAATAGAGTGGACACTGAAGACTTCAAAGCAAATTTCACATACAGATTTTTTCTCAGAACATATTATTATTTAAAATACTTCAAACTATATTGCTGAGAGATCATGTAGGTTCAAAATATAAGCAACAAAATAGCTTTTTCAGGCTATCATTTCATTTAAGATATTTAAATGTCTGGTTAGTGAGTTATACAAAACCTTGCAAGAAGGGATAAACTTGTTCATTTGATTTTATAGAGAATTTTAGTGAAAAATACATAGAAACAAAGTGAACTACTTATGGCCTGTAACTATCCTCTCACGCAGCTTTTTTCTTACTAAACTAAATGCAAGGATGACGTATATTATGTTAATATAAGTGTGTGTGTGTGTGCGCGCGCGTGTGTGTGTGTGTATATGTTTTAACACTGTTTTACATACTTTAGCTCAGGGCTTTGAACACAAGTGTTTAACTCTTGCTGATTTCATTTAAATTTGTAAATTAATATTTAGAAATGAATGAATGGGGGATAAATGTCTACTATTCTTTCTGTTTCTTACTGATATTATTAGTTTGAATTAAACATACATCTACACCAACACTACTCCTCCAACTCCCCAACCGGTAAATAACAATTAGATTTTTTAAAAATAATTTTGAGATAATTTTATAAAACAGTAGTAATTGGTAAATCCATTGTTTTCAATGATTACATGATGAATTTTATTGAGGGTCAAAATTCCTGACAGAAACAGCCAGAGATTTCAATGAAGGAGAAAATCTGACAGGTTAACATATGTAAAAGTCTCTGTCATATCTCATGGGGGAAAAATATGTTTTTTTCCCTCCTTTGACATCTGAAAATTTATTCCATCCTGCGTGTGTATGTATATATATATATATATATACCATCTCTGTACATACATGATGTACAATCACTATCTTTGCATGTGTAGAATAAATAAATAAATAAATAAATAAATAAATAAATAAATATTTGCAACTATATATTCCTAACGTTTCTGGCATGACCCACCATCTAAATCAAATAAAAAGGCCTATGCAAATTAAATATATATGTAAATCAAACAGGTTGAAATATACACTGGAAGGGATTATCATATTTCTCTAAAGAAGAGTCACAATTTTGAGAATCAAAGATTTATAAGAAATACTTTTTACTATTATTAATGGTATATATTTTTAAGCATCCTCACAATTTTTGTGAACAGTTTTGAAAGCAATGTGCCCACTACTGAATTAAGGGACATGAGATTCCATATTTGGAATGGATCTCATTATTTTTAAATGGCATATAAAGACATTTCTCTCTACAAAAACATTTTAGCATCCATGATACACAACAGATTCAAACAGGAAAGAAGAGCTATTTTTAAAATTGAATGGGGAATGGTTCTCTCCATTGTATAAAAAGAAAGGTTGTTTTTACTAAAGTATAGTCAGAAATAATAGCTATCACTGTGTAGCTATTGTTTACTTGATAGCTGTGTAGTTTATTTGGTAGAATAAAATTGAATATCACTTAGGGTCATAAAAACAAACAGTAATGACCTCAGCTTTGCAAAGATTTATACAGAAAAACATAGGTATTATAACTACATAAGTAGGTTTTATGGGTTTGAGAGTCCAGAAGCCAAAATGATTTTTAAAAGGGTGCTGATATGTTCTTACCTATTGCATATTCAGCAGGCATTATTTGTAGTGTTATCTTATTATCTCTAAGTTCCCATAAAACACTTTACATATTAACAGCCACTTTTAGAGAACCATCTGCCAGAACTCTAAGGGCTCTCCAATGTAATTCCTCCTTTATAATGATACTAGCAACTGCAAAACCCTGTCTCTTTCTGGGGTGACCCACATCTGTAGGCCACGATCCACACATCACACAAAACTTGCTAAGAATGTGGGCCAAGGGCACATAATGCCTATCCTTAGACTGAGACAAAACTGATGTGTACTCTTAAATTTTAGAAACACTGGAGATCAGGGGCACCTGGGTGGCTCTCGATGTCAGCTCAGGTCTTGATCTCAGGGTAGAGGGTTTAAGCCCCACATTGGGCTCCATGCTGGGGGTGGAGCCTATTGTAAAAAAAAATTGGAGATCAAACTAAATGTAACATTTGAAAGATCTTAACTCATTAATAGTTCTCATCACTCTTCAATGAGAGAATATTCCTAAGTATGCTTTTATTTGCAGAAGAAGCATTGTACTTCCTTACTTTGTAAAGCTAAAGTGAGTCAGAAAACCTAAGTGAGTGTCACATATTGGTGTTTCTTATCTTGAAAGAAGGAGTTCATATTAGGTAACTTTTCATAAGTATGAATTTTCTTCCCTATTTTATGTTTTATCAGAAAATGAGTCTGTATTATTATGATTATCAACAAGAAAGTTAATTATAGAATATATGCATAATTTAAAAAAATAAAGCAATTGAAATCTTGTTTAAATGTAACAAGATATTACACTTCCTGATATAAAATCTCAAAGAGGAGTGCTCAGGAAATATCCCCAAATCATGAGTTTGTGCACTAAGATTACAAACCATGGTTGAGTATCAGCAGCTACATCTCTGATAGACACCCACCTATTGTTAAATACTGTCTTCTGGCTGGTAAGTTACTTCCTCTAAAAAGCAATGGAAAAAAATTAATCCTTAATATCTACAGTCATTACATGTGTCTTAAAATCTTAAAATAGGGATATTTTTAAAATGTCAGGGCTTAAATATGCTTTGCTTTGCACATGTAAACAGTGTGATAAACAAGGAAGAGACATAATCTAAATTGGGAGAATTAGTCAGAAATTATAACCTCTAAGCAGAGAAATGACAGTGAGAGGCCAGGTTCAAATCTAAGACACACCAACAACCAGAAGTATGAAAACATTGTAGACTCCTGATAACCAAGAAGAGGAAAAGAAAGAGCAGCTAAGTACAAAACAAAATAAAACAAAACAAACAAGGAACTATCAAGATTTTAGCTAGACTCAATCCCCTGCCATTTCTCCATTGGGTTAGGTTATTAACAGCTGCCCCTTGGTAGGCTCCAACATTTATCAGATGCTTTCCTAGATGGTTCATAAGTTATCACTGAACTATAGAGCAAGCAAGGCAGCTTTATCCACATTCTACAGACCAGGAAAATTATGCACACAGAGGCTAACCTGTCCAAGGGGACACGACTATGCAATAATGGAATCTGGATTCAGACCAATGTCTGTCTTGATCCATTCCATCATGCTATTATTTCTTATGCGGTTGCACAACACAATTAAAAATTTCAATACTGGAGGATTAGACAAAGAATCAGAGCAACCCAAATGTGCTTAATCTAACTAAGGCGTTCCTTCTCATTCTGAAAAGATCCTCTCCTTTGAAGCAATACACTGAAGTACTAACATCAACCCTAGTGATCCATACATCAAAAGATGTTTCCATCCAGGCAGATAAACCTTGTACCTCTTTAAACTGTAGCATTCAACACATTATATTGTTTTTAAAGTTTTTTCTTTCTCTAACTGAATACCTTTTATGATACAATATACATATAATCAACATGGTATGTGTATTTCTTCTACAAGTAAGACAAGCAAGTGTATAAGTGAAAAAATATTTTTGGAATCCCAAATTTAGTTATTTAAGAAATATAGTCATTATCATGTTAATTTACATGTTCATGGATATTTATCCTACTTAAAAAATCTGGTTATAAGTAATCCTTAAATTCTACAAAACATATCTACCAAGTTGAAAAGATTTATTTGAACTCTTTTATTATTATAATGTTTATAATCATCATCAGCCTGTTATAATAGGAGTAGCAGTAGCCTAAGAGTCATGATAAAAGGCAAATGCTTAATTTATTTGGATTCTTGATTTCCTATGAATATAATAACTTATACTTTTTATGGGATAAAATCCAATCACAAGAAAAACTTCAAAAAATTCAGCTTTAAAAATATAGATTATTTGTACAGTACTTAGTATACAGTACAAATTAATGAATGTTAATCATCAACACATCTGTCACACTATAGTTCCTTTCAAGATTTTGTATTTAAGTTATATTTTGTATATTTATATAGCAATTCAAAGCTCACTTTGAATAGTTAATGCTTAACTATTATTATCTTATTGATTCTTATAATAACACCATAACATGGATGGGATTTGTACTATTGTTGTTGTTTATGGAGAAAGGCTAAAACGTCCAGTGATAATAATCATATACCAAAGGGTTAAGTCCCAGGCCAGCTAACACTTACTTCAGCTCTTACATTATACATCACTCCTTCTCTTTGTGATACATATTAACATAAACTATTAGATTAATTCAACCATTTTTTAAATTTTTTAAATGTTTATTTATTTTTGAAGGAGAGAGAGAAGAGCATGAGACTGGGAGGAGTGGATAGAGAGGGAGACACAGAATCCGAAGAAGGCTCCAGGTTTCCAGCTGTCAGCACAGAGTCCGATGCAGGGCTGGAACTCCTGAACCATGAGATCATGACCTGAGCCGAAGTTGGACACTTAACCGACTGAGCCACCCAGGTGCCCCTCAATCATTATTATTGTAGTGAGGGTCTCAAGCACCTGGAAAAGTGTTTAACATTGCTCATGAATTAGAGGACGTTATTTTGTTCTCAAGGTATGTGAACCTGAACATCACATGGTATTAGAATTCTATTCTAAAGGATAATAATCTTAAAAAATAGTGTTTCTGAAGCACTGTAAGACCTTTTCATGTGTCTAACATGCCTTCCATTAATTTTTTTTTCTGAATCATTTCCCTTTACGATGATAGCGACAAGAGCACATTGACTCCAATGCATCAAGCTAACAAGTGTTTATTTAAATTCTTTGACGCATAGTCTTAGAAATGCCAGTCATTAATCTACTGCCAGGTATCAACTGGTGAAATATGTCCTTAATTTTCCTTCTTCAGAAAGGGTTAGCATTGTACACAAGGCTGGCCAGAGCAAAAGCCTACAATTCTCTTAGCTAATTGTGAAATACACCATCATCAAGACCTAACAATTACTATGTGAAATATACTTTCAAACAAACTGCTTGTAATTGTCTACAATAGTATCTAAAGTTATTGGCTAGAGCTCACCTCTACAAATACAGGGTAAGACCTTCTTTGTGCCAAATACGCACTGCGCCCTGCCATTGAAGTTACGGTAAAATAAACCACTGTTGGCTGTAAAGTCACTCGAGCTTATCTCCCGTGTCACAGAGCAACAAAAGGGGCAAACAGAAACCTATGTACTTAATGAGACCGGACAATCCATCTTTGATGGCGGTAAACTAATATACTTTGTACTTAGGCAGACCTTTTTATTTCCTCCTAATTGCAAGATACTAACCAGATGCCACAGCCTGAATTTTAGACTGGAAGCCTATTAGTTTATCTCACCCAACCACAATTTCTAAATATTGGCTCATTATAGAACTGCATACCTGAAGAATCCATTGTTAGATTTTGCTATCTGATAATTAAATAATTACTTTTAGAATAAGATGGAACACATACGGACCAATGATGCCTGTGTCTCACAAACTGAGAGTTATGAATTCAATTTTGTGAACCTGTAGTCAATAAGAATAAATCAGAACAGAATTTTTCTTGCACTCAATTCTATTTCTAGATCTGATGGATAAATAGGCTTTGAGGATAGTATCCTAGTAATTCTGGAATGCTTTTGTTTAAGTAAAAGAGACAGGGCAGGAAAATGCAGAATAGAAGCAGCGGACAACAGTGCAAACTCCACCATTATTAATATACCAGCAAAATGAAAACAAAAACAAAAACAAAAACAAAAAACCTTAGTTCTATGGTATGTTCTAGACACATTTTTCAAAGCATAGTGATTTCCAGATAAATATCAGCTAGATGACAGCTTTTCTCTGATTACATAAGTACATACAATTTTTTTGTTAAATTGAACTCTGCCTTGTGACAGGTTTCAGATGTAGAAACTTATACTACCTTTGTTACCTTCAAAAGAGAGAAAAATATGTGATAACCTAAAAATTTAAAGAGTAGATTGATTTAAGCTGAAAGGATTCAATCTAAAAATGATATTTCAACCAGGTTAAATTTTACATGTATTCTAGCTCAAGTAATATATTAAAAGGCCACACACAGTGTAGGGTATCCTATAAATGCAGATTTTTTTTTGTCTGTTGAATCATTTAAACCATATTTTTGGATAAAATACAAAGTAACTGGAATTACTCTACCGTGACCTAACATTATTTTACTTAAATTTCAAAGCCATTTTATTTTATTATTTTTTTAATATGATATTTATTGTTAAATTGGTTTCCATACAACACCCAGTTCAAAGCCATTTTTAATTCTAATGAGATTTAGAAAAACTAAATACGGCGCTTCCTTTTCCTAAGAATAACTATTGTTTCATTTAGCTAATTAACTATATTTTCAAACCTGAAAAAATCTAGTAACCTTTGATTAGTGTTTTAGAAAACAGTAATTTGAACTAGAAACTTTGTAATAATTAATGACAAAAATAAAATGTGGAAAAATCCATTCTTCCATGAATTAAATTATAGATATGGAGGCAATAACAGAATACTAAGATCATAGAATCTGAAATTAAGAGGGCTTGGTTCAAATGGCAGCACCATTTCCTAGCATCTGTATGACCTTGAGAAAGTTAATTTTCCTTACCTTCATTAACTCTATCTGTAAAGTTGGGATAATGATATCACTTTTCTCATAAAACTGGAATAGAGTTGAAGGCAATTATTATAATACCTGGGTACATAGTAAACACTTAAAATATTAGTGACAGCACAGTGATCTAGTTGGTACAAAGATGGTCATTAAGGAAGAATAATAATTATGCACATAAATAAACCAGAAGTTCCAGAGAATAAAATCATTCTAATGTCATGGTTAATTTGTTCAGTATTGACTCTGTCATTGTTATCATTAAATAGTAATTATGGAGTTTTGTGTTATGATATGCTAACAAACATAAAGAAGATACAAAAACGTACAAAAACAAGCATTTAATAATAGTTATACATGAGTAAAAATAACAATATAAATAAAAGTAGCCACTATATATTGAATGTCTCCATGTAAAATGTACTATTGTCAACATGTTTATGATCTTTATCTCTTTAAACCTACCACCTAATAACAATTGTTAAATTTTAATGTATTTTCCTTGTATCTTTTTATTTATTGTATTTTGAGGTACCATTTAAATTTTTTTTAATGTTTTATTTATTTTTGAGACAGAGAGAGAAGAGCATGAACAGGGGAGGGGCAGAGAGAGAGGGAGACACAGAATCCAAAGCAGGCTCCAGGCTCTGAGCTGTCAGCACAGAGCCCGACGCGGGGCTTGAACTCACGAACCGTGAGATCATGACCTGAGCCGAAGTCAGATGCTTAACCGACTAAGCCACCCAGGCGCCCCTAGGTTACCATTTTAAAAATATTTCCAATCACATTCAATTTTAGATTTTTTTCATTTAATATTAAATCATCTAAAAATTTCTGAATTATTCTAGGCTCCTTTTTATTTATTTCCTTTCCTGAAAAGATTTTTAACTGACAAAAAGTAATAGAATTTATGGTTAGAATATAACAAAGTAAAACAATATTGAACAAGTATAAATACAAATTCATCTTTCCAAACCAATGCTAATACACCTCTCCTCTACCTCAATTAAAATGGGAATTATTTAATGTGTATTTGTCCATTTTGTTAGAAGCATATACAAACATACAAAACATGTATAAGCATCTACAAATTCTTACTCATGGAATTGTTATCAGGAGGGAAGTGTTTCTGGAATTGTGGAGCCTAGATGAAACTGTTTTAGAACCAAGACAATGAAAAGGAATGGAGTCAAAATCTGGTGCAGACTAATGGTGAATGGGAATCCCAGGATGCTGAAAAGATGGAGGCAGCTGTATTGCCCATGGGCATACAGCATCTGACTCTCACTTCTGCCCTCAGATGGGCGTGAGTTGCTGTTGATACTAAATTTGTCTCATAAGACAGGAGAATCCAATACTTGTAACATTCTCATACGCAGCATGACATAGATTGATGATTTAAAATTTTCCTAACTGAATATTTATACATTGAGTGTAAAAGAGCAGGTGTGTGGGTACAGCAATAATTAAACCTCTCTAGTCTCCTAGTTTGTGAACTTGAGGCCAAGGGAATATGATCTGAGGTACAGTGCCTCCACTCCTTATCTGTATTCACTTCTTATCTTAGACAAATTAAATCTGGAACTTAATATAGCTTTATTTGCTGTGTGTGCATGTGTGTATGTGTGTGTGTGTGTGTGTGTCTGTCTGTCTGTCTGTCTCTCTATACTCCATAACATGCCTAACACATTTGAGCTTCATATCATACATATTATTTGCAACTTGTTTTTGTTAAATAACTATAATATGCAAATACCTTGAGGCCAATACAGATAGAGATACTCATTCTCTTTAAATCTTACATATTTCCTACAACAGATTGAAATAATCTGTTTAACCATTCCCTTATACATTATCATGCAAACACTTCTTAATTTTTGCTATTGCAACCAGTATTCTAAAAGTACATGATAAAGTGTATGCTTAATATATTGGTTTTTTCTTTCTGTAGAAAATTTATCAAAAGTGATTACTGGGTAAAATAATGTACATATTTTAATTTTTATTAAGTACTGTGATATTAATTTCCAAAATTATAATTCATAGCTTTCATAGTTCCACCAAAAACATACGAGGGTACCAATTTTCTCATTCCCACAACAGCATTAAATATTATTGTAAGTTTAGTTTCTACTAATCTTATGGGAAAATGGGTACCTCATTATTATTTCCCTTTACATTTCTCTATAATAATTTTAACACCAGTTATATATTTATCATCCATTAACCTTTCCTCCTTTTTGAATTGCCTGTTGATATCATTTGTCTATTTTTTTTAAAAACTGGGTTGATTGTATTTTCCTTATCAACCGTTAAGTGTCTTTGCATAATAAACATAGTAAGTCTTTATTTTACTTAAATTTACCTTCAAAATTCTTTTCCCCCTGTCTCTATGGTAACTTTCCTTAGCAAGGAATTATTATTCTTATGAAATCAATATATTTATCTTTTCATTTAAATTATTTGGGTTTCATGTCTTGATTAATATACATTCTTATACGTTTCTAAAACTTCATTATTTAATCTTTCCTTCTGGATTTTAACAATCTTCTGGGAATTTTTGTTTATATTCACTATTTTTATAGGGTTAGAGGTAGAATTGATTTCTTGTCCAAATATGTCAATACTACATATTAAGTATACTATCATTTCTTCCAGGGAAAACAAATGGAGCCTCTTAACATACTAAATCCTCATTTATAATTTGATATTTCTCTAGAATTTTTATTCTAGTCAATAACATTTTCTTTAAGGCTGTGGCAACATTTATCATTATTCTGATGTTAAAATGGATCAAATGGGTCAAATGATTCTGTAGTATTATTCTTTTTCAAATTTTTGTATAAAATTAATTCTTCAAAATATACTCTAAATTACTTTGGCAGTTTCTTTAAAGAGTGGATCTTTTATACACATGTATCAAATCCTCACATTGTACACCTGAAACTTACATAATGTTATATCAATTGTATCTCAATAAAGCTGGAAAAAATGAATACTACACATCACTTTTAAAGATGGACACTTGAATTTCTTCCCTTTATGACTAGGAATGATCTCAGCATGTTCTCTATGGTCACTGGAGATACCAACCAATTACATAAAACAAAATGATACACACACACACACACACACACGCACACACACACAGACTAAGTCTTTGATGGGACTTGAATTACGTATATAAACGAAAAAAAAAAAACATTTTAATATTGTCTTCCAGGGGCGCCTGGGTGGCGCAGTCGGTTGGGCGTCCGACTTCAGCCAGGTCACGATCTCGCGGTCCGTGAGTTCGAGCCCCGTGTCGGGCTGATGGCTCAGAGCCTGGAGCCTGTTTCCGATTCTGTGTCTCCCTCTCTCTCTGCCCCTCCCCCGTTCATGCTCTGTCTCTCTCTCTGTCCCAAAAATAAATAAACGTTGAAAGAAAAAAAATTTAAAAAAATAAAAATAAAAAAAAATATTGTCTTCCAAAAAAACAAAAATTTCCAAGCTATTTCTTAGTTAATTTTATGATATTCAGTAAAGTTAAACAATTTTTGTGAATAACTTAACACATATAAATAGTATATAAATAATTTGTTTTTGTTTTTTACTCATGAGAAATTCATGTTTGTTTAAAAACATGTAAAAACTCAGGGCGCCTGGGTGGCGCAGTCGGTTAAGCGTCCGACTTCAGCCAGGTCATGATCTCGCGGTCCGTGAGTTCGAGCCCCGCGTCAGGCTCTGGGCTGATGGCTCAGAGCCTGGAGCCTTGTTTCCGATTCTGTGTCTCCCTCTCTCTCTGCCCCTCCCCCGTTCATGCTCTGTCTCTCTCTGTCCCAAAAATAAATAAATGTTTAAAAAAAAAAAAAACATGTAAAAACTCAAAAAGTTATGGGTCACCTGGGTGGATCAGACACCGGTTGAGTGTCTGACTTTGGCTCACAATATGATCTAGTGGTTTGTGAGTCGAGCCCTGCACTGGGCTCGTTGCTGTGAGTGCAGACCCCGCTTAGGATCCTCTGTCCCCCCCTCTCTCTGTCCAATCCCCACTGGTGTTCTCTCTCTCAAGAATAAATGAAAACAGTAAAAATTGAGAAAGTTAAACACGCAGAAATAAAAATAACCTCCAGTGTATAATTGTCATATTTCCATCTAATTTATTTTGTAATAACTTTTTACAAATAAAATTTTAATATGCTGTTTTTGAAACACTTTAATATTCTCTCATAGTTTAATTAATATTGCATTTTAAGAGTTGCTTATTTTTCCCTATTACTAATATTAATTAAGTATACATCTTTGCAGCTTTTAATTTTTATCTTTATGATGGGTTCCTAGAATAAAAATGATTTGGCCAAAGGATGTACGGGATTTATAAACTTTCAACATGATGAGTGAAGCTACATCCCTTTTTTTTAAGTGTATTTATTTAGTTTGAGAGAGTCAGAGACAGTGCAAATTGCAAATGCAGGGGGTGCAGAGAGAGAGGGAGACAGAGAATCCAAGCAGACTCCACCCTGTCAGCATGGAGCCTGACATGGGCTTGAACCCACAAAACTGTGATATCATGACCTGAGCAGAAACCAGGAGTCAGACGTTTAACCAACTGAGCACCCAGGTGCCCCTGAGCGAAGTTACATCTGATTTTTTTTTTTTACCCTAAGAACAGCCAATTACTCAGACACCATTTGCTGAACAATCATTTGTTTAGCTAATGGTCTGCAATACATCCTATAGGATATGAGATATTCTTATATACATCAAAATTACATTAATTATTGTATGTAGAGACCTGTAAGTATGTCAACATATAATGTTGCTGCTCTTCTACTGCATTTCCTTCTGAGCACTATACAGAAATGTAACCACTTAATCTTAGATAAGAACTTTAGAATTATTTGTCATTTGCCAAATTATTTTAAAAATATTTTCCAACAATTTGGTAAATGACAAACAATCTGAATAAAAAATGGTCAGAGGACCTAAATAGACATTTTTTCAAAGAAGACATACAAATGGCCAACAGGCGCATTGGAAATATGCTCATCACTACTCATTAAGGGAATGCAAATCAAACCTACAATGATACAGTCAATTATACCAGTCAGAATGGCCAGGATCAAAACAAAAACAAAAACAAAAAAATAAGAAATGACAAGTGTTGGTGAGGATATGGACAAAAGGAAACTCTTGTGTATTTCTGGTGGGAATGTAATTTAGTGCAACCACTGTGGAAAACAATATGAAGGTTCCTTAAAATATTAAAAATAGAAATATCATACAGTTCAGTAATTCCACTGCTGGCTATTTACTCAGAGAAAATGAAAACACTAATTCCAAAAGATACACACACAATTTGTTTTTTGCAGCATTAGTTGCAATAGCCAAGATATTAATGCAACATAAATGTTGATCCATAGACGAATGGATAAAGAGGATGTGATATATATCATATACATACAATGGAATTTTTCTCAGCCATAAAAAAAGAATGAGATCTTTCCATTTGTGACAACACAGAATGACCTAGAGTGTGTTATGCTAAGTGAAATAAGTCAGACTGAGAAAGTCAAATACCATATTATTTACTTACATGTGAAATATATACAAAAAAAGAAAACAACCAAAAACCAGATGCTGACTCATAAATACAGACACCAAACTGGTAGTTGCCAGAGGGGTGGGATTGGGGGGTATTGGCTGAAAAAGGTGAGGTGGATTAAGATGTATAAACAAACTCCCACTTATAAAATAAATAACTCACAGAGATGAAAAGTACATCAGAGGGAATATTGTCAATAATATTATAATAACTTTGTATGGTAACAGATGGTAACTATACTTATTGCAGTGAGCACTGTGTTATGTATAGAACTGTCAAATCACTATGTTGTACACCTGAAATGTAACATTGTATGTCAACTATATTTCAATCAAAATTTTAAAAATTGGTATTTTGATTGGATTGCTATATAAACTACAAATTAATTTGGAAAAAACTCTATACCTTTACAATGGCCAATCTTACCTTTAGAAACAGGGCTGGTATATTTTCTTTTAAAAAAATTTTTTTTCAACGTTTTTTAAATTTATTTTTGGGACAGAGAGAGACAGAGCATGAACGGGGGAGGGGCAGAGAGAGAGGGAGACACAGAATCGGAAACAGGCTCCAGGCTCCGAGCCATCAGCCCAGAGCCCGACGCGGGGCTTGAACTCACGGACCGCGAGATCCTGACCTGGCTGAAGTCGGACGCTTAACCGACTGCGCCACCCAGGCGCCCCAGGGCTGGTATATTTTCATTTGCTTAAGACTTTAAAATTTTTTTGAGTAAAATACTAGTATTTTTTTTAATGCAGTTAACAGGTACCAATCCTGGCTATATGAAATAACCACATAAGGAGTTTTTAAAAAATGACACCTATATGCTATCCCTCAAATTTTTATTTTATGGGTGACAGACAGGAATAGAAATGTAGGTCTAAAAATTGACGTAAGTATTCTGCACTGTGAAGGAAACAATTGACAACACTAAAAGTAGCAACATTTGGAATGGTAATAGATATTTGGAAATGACATAATTGATAAAGGGTTAGTATCCAAAATACATAAAGAACTCACCAAACTCAACACCAAAAAAAAAAAAAAAAAAAGATCCAGTTAAAAAACGGGCAGAAGACATGAATAGACATTTATTTCCAAAGAAGGCAGCCAGATGGCCAACAGACACATGAAAAGATGCTCAACATCACTCGTCATCAGGGAAATACAAATCAAAACTACCATGAGCTATCATCTCACACCTGTCAGGATGGCTAAAATCAGTAACATAGGAAACAACAGATGGTGGCCAGGATGTGGATCTCTTACACTGTTGGTGGGAATGTAAACTGGTGCAGCCACTCTGGAAATAATATAGAAGTTCCTCAAAAGCTAAAAATAGAACTACCCTATGACCCAACAATTGCACTACTAGGTATTTACCCAAAGGATACAAAAATACTGATCTGAAGGGGCACATGCACCCCAATGTTTATAGCAGCATTGTCAACAATAGCCTAATTATGGAAAGAGTCCCTCAAAGACTGATGAATGGATAAAGAAGAGGTGAGGTGTATGTGTGTATTTATATGTATGTGTGTGTGTATATATATATACATATGTTTATTTATATGTGTGTGTATGTATATATATGTGTGTGTGTGTGTGTATATATATATATATATATATATATAATTGAATATTACTCAGCCATTAAAAAGAATGAAATCTTGTCATTTGCAATGACACAGATGGACCTAGAGATTATTATGCTAAGCAAAACAAGTCAGACAAATAACCATGTGATTTCACTCATATGTGAAATTTAAGAAACAAAACAGATGAACATAGGGTAAAAAGAAAAAAAAAAGAGAGAAGCAAACCAGAAAACAGACTCTTAGCTATAGAGAACTATCTGAGGCTTGGTGGAGGGGAGGTACACACAGGGATGGGTTAAATGAGTAATGGTTATCAAGGATGGCACTTGTGACGAGCACTGGGTGTTATATGTAAGTGACGAATCTCTGAATTATAAACATGAAACTAGTATTACACTGTATGTTGACTAACTGAAATTTAAGTAAAAACTTGAAAAAAACTAAAAATTGACACAGATCAAGAGATCAATATAATTGAATATTCTTGTACACTTATATTTAAATCTAGTAGTTTTTCAGTCTCTATATTCTGGTTTTCTTTCTTTTTTTTTTTTTTTTCAACGTTTATTTATTTTTGGGACAGAGAGAGACAGAGCATGAACGGGGGAGGGGCAGAGAGAGAGGGAGACACAGAATCGGAAACAGGCTCCAGGCTCCGGGCCATCAGCCCAGAGCCTGACGCGGGGCTCGAACTCACGGACCGCGAGATCGTGACCTGGCTGAAGTCGGACGCTCAACCGACTGCGCCACCCAGGCGTCCCTCTATATTCTGGTTTTCATGTAGTCTACAAGAAATTATCATTCTGGGGCACCTGGGTGGCTCAGTTGGTTCAGCATCCAACTCTTGGTTTCGGCTCAGGTCATGATCTCACAGCTTCGTGGGTTCGAGCCCCACGTTGGGCTCTGTGCTGGCAACACAGAGCCTGCTTGGGATTCCCTCTCTCCCTCTCTAGCTGCCCTTCCCCCACTCATGTGTCTCCACCTCTCTCAAAATAAATAAACTTAAAAAAAGAAATCATTCTGAAGTATGTTTATGTCTTATTGCCTTGACCATGGACTTACAGAATAATGTTAAATAGTAATAATTTTGATGATTTTGATTGGTATATCACCAAAGTTTCACAGTATTATAAAGAATCATATTGGCTAATAAATAAACTGTGTTCCTTTGTGACTACATATTGACATGACTCATTATTTCTAGTGTTCTAAATCATCTATAGAGAAAGTGATATTGGATGTGTAGCAACATTTGAAGGGCAAACAGTATGCCTTTTCTTTTTAATGTTTTCTACCTTTGGAGAGCAAAAGAAACATGATTTACATAATTGTATCTTATTAAAGTGCATCAGAAAATATACTAAAATTTGAGTACAGGTTTAGAACTTATCTCCTGGAAAACTGCATGTTTTGTAAAAACAGTGACATTTCCTACACACGCATAAAGCAGATTCAATGACTACAAAAAATATGCCATATTTAAATGGCATTATAGATTATGAATTATATGTTACATTCAAGGTTATGAACGTGAATCTCAGAAGTACTAAAAGAAATGATCTGATCAAGTTTGACATCCAGAATTGAAGATTATTGTTTGATATCATCTTGTCATTCCAAATAATTATAATATATGTGAGGGAGGTTGTATATGCTCAACTTAGTCTTGTCAACAAAATTAATTATTTGACAGAACTAATTATTTTGAGAATCAAAATCCGCTCAGGGGATAGAAATTGCACTTTTACATGCAAACCTAGTTCCCAGGCCACACTGCCAGAACATTCAAGAGCACATTTAATTTCCATTAGTGAGGCCAGTCATTATTTTAATATGATTACACAGTGTTGTAAAAATGTCCTTTTTTATGAAAAGCAATTAATTTTCATTTAGTAACATTTTGGATGCCAACTATTTAGAAGTGACTCCTCAGAATGCAGATTTTTCTACAAATAACCATATTAACCCTCAAATCAGTATTAGATTCAAGGCAAGGACAAACAATACAACACAAAGACCTGGATTTAATTGCCATCATTAATCCCACATTAATGTGGAATATTCCCATTCATGCCAGGACATCAATGCAAAAAAGAGGTTTTCCAGTTCCAGAGCTACAGAGTAAGATGTTAAACAGCAGCACTTAAAAATAGTTCATTTAAAACATTTATCTATCTACCTATCTATCTATCTATCTATCTATCTATCTATCTATCTATCTGAATGAAATAAGCATTTGCAAATGTTTTTTTCATCAGATTTGATTACATACTGATTGTAGATGTTGTAAGTT
The DNA here is from genome assembly GCF_014898765.1 of Herpailurus yagouaroundi. NCBI lineage: Eukaryota > Metazoa > Chordata > Mammalia > Carnivora > Felidae > Herpailurus > Herpailurus yagouaroundi. Next base: position 1,978,362 of record NW_024412406.1, read on the forward strand.
ATTCAGCCTTGATTATCAGTAAAGTTTACCAGATGTCAAGAAGTGAAAGGCCAGAAAAAAAGGTTGCAGAATAAATACTGCAACTCAAAGAGACTAAAAAGCAACCATTTGCAACATTTTGAAGATCAGGTTTCTTTAAATCATCATACTTTTCAGTTTTATAGAGAATTAAGTATAACATACATGGCAATAAATTTATACTGTTTCAGATCATTCTGGATGTAGATGAAAAGAAATTATTTAAAATAATTTATTTATAAGCTCTCAAATCAAGAGGATACATTGTTTCTCAAGAAATGCCAATAGATTTTATTATCTCCCAATTAAGTCCAAGGTTAGGTCTTTTCCTTGAAAAAGGAAGGAACCACCATCATTTCTTCTTGACTGGCTTTGCCTTACCTGAGAGCTCTCTAAATCACACTGCAGGAGTACAACTCACAACAGATCCTTACTGCCTGTGTTCAGTGTTATAAACAGGCGACTGCTTAACTGGTCAAAAGGTAGTAATGTGAGTAAATAAAATTTGCATAAAAAATAATTCTTAGATCTTATTAAAGATTTTCAATGTCTCCCACTTTATTTTGTCAGCTTTACTGAGTTATAATTGATTATATATATTTAAGATGTACAATTTGATATTTTGATATATGTATACATTGTGAAATGATCTCCCTTGTATGTGGAATCTTAAATAGTCAAACTCCTAGAAGCAGAGAGTAGAATGGTAGTTTCCAGATGCTGGATGGAGGGGGAAAAGGAAAGATGTTGGTCAAAGGGTACAAAGTTTCAGCTATTCGAGATGAATGAATTCTGGAGATCTAAAGAACAGTATGGTTCTATATTTAACAAGACTGTGCCATATACTTGAAATTTGCTAAGAGAGTAGATTAGCAAGCTCAGGGGGCAGGGGAGGTTGGAATAGGGGGTAATGGTTACGTGAGGTGATGAATATGTTAGCTTAATTGTGGTGATCATTCTGTTTCCTTAAGATTTGCTAATAAACCTCACAATTCACTAAATTTAATTTTTGCTCCTATTTTCTTTAAACCAATATTTTATTGAGAACAATAAAGAACATCTAGTTTAAAGAAGAGATTAAAAAAAATTCACTATAAGGTCCTCCACCACAACGTAAGATCACCTTAAGAAAGCTGATCTCAAAGACAGTTATAGCAGAGTCCTTTCTACCACAGGCAGTATGAAATTAAAAAGATTGGCAACGATGTCAATCGTTGATTTTCCTGCAGGAGCACAACTCACAACAGATGAAAATCTTCCTAAAGTTTGTAGGTGCTCAATGTATAAGACTGCAGCAATGGAAAGCACCAAGCATGAAAGAAGTCTTCTTGATATTTTTTTCCTACATATTCTGTAATTCGAAAAGGTAAATTGAAAATTTACTCTCAATCTTGGTTTCTTAGAAAAGATATTGTATTCTATCATTAAGCAAGTCTATTGAATACCGACCATGTGCCAAGATGTTAGTTGTCCTTTAGAGAGCCTTTTATATGTCTGGTATCATATAACGCTCTTAACATTTTTAAATAATTACCTCAGTCAATCCTGATAACAATGTTTGGGATAAATATACAAGTTCTAACATATCAGGAAACTGAAACTCAGAGGCAAAGCAACCTGCTTAACATAGATCCCAGGTAGCGTTTGGTAGAAATGAGGTTCAAATCTAGGTCTGCACCATTCTAGAGGCTGTGCACTCAAACACAATACTCTACGGACAATCATCTTTGAAGGTCTTTACTCTTCTTCAGCTAATTTAATTAAATTCCATAAAGAGAAAAAAAAAGGAAAGAAAGTTGCTTACATATAGAAATTACATATTGTATTTCTACCTTTTATTCACAAGACTGTTCCCACAGTAAATACTTAATAAAGTTTTGTCTAATGAAGCATGCATTAATAAAGTAGCATAAAAACAGGAAAACATCAGCAAAAAAATCTTTTATCCCTTGAATAAATAGGAGTTCACTAATCATAGCTTGGGAAAAGAAAAAACAATGGTGTTGGATATTTTCTGAACTCGTTCTTTTGGGATTGTAGAAAGTTTGTCTTACACCCTCAGGAAACAGAATATTCCAACTTTCTAAGTATTGTGGCCATGGTTTGCTTTCACATCATTCGTAATATGTAATAGTCTGTTGAAAAGTATGTTATCATTACCCTATTCCAAAAGAATGTACTGAAAAAGGCAGTTCCATTTGGATATGAATAAGAACAAAATTTATAGAGCTGTATGAAGCTTTGATGATTAAACTCAAATGTGTATCAATTCCAGCATCTCTTACTTTCTCCACCTGAGGTTAAAAATATAATTAATGGGCATATTCAATACTAGCAAGGTGCATCTTGAGTGCTTCATTTGAGGTGCCATGTTAACAAGCCCTGAAAGGAGATCCATTAGCAGCTGCAATGAGGCTTTTTTCGTCAAAGTAGGTAATTAATGGGATTATGAATAATGGCTATTATTCGAGTCAATCACAGAAAATGACACTGAATATGAAAAGAAGGACTTGATATTGCCCAATAAAGTAGTTAGAATTTTGAAAGAGCTAATCATATCATGGGAATAATACCCCAGGGTGATGATACTAAGTCTACAACACAGAAACTCAAGACAGCTTATTCATTTGGAGCATGGAACTCTTTTATGAATTTCTAATTTATAAATTTGGGTATTATTAACTTCTATAGGTCACATGATAATCATGTGGCTCTTGGTGGTTAATAATTACAACTGAATTATGTTGACTGCCAGCAAATAAGAGAGAGATGACTTCTTCACTAGTCAAAAATAAAAGCAAACTTAAAATTCACTCATTTCCTCTTCTGAAATTGTGTGTATGATATAAAGGAAAGAAAACACTGTTAATAATCCATTCAATGTCACCCCCACTTACATAATCTTAAGAGTTTGGTACATTATGAAAGGGTAGAAAGTTAACTTCCTTACACAAACCCCACTCTTTCCACTCTACACATGTACAAATCAGGAAAGAATTGTTAAATCGATGAATTGATTTTGAGTCATCTAATAAACCACAGCTATTAGTAGGTATGGTCACCATGTGATGCAAGGAATAAACCCATACTTAGATCCCTGTTTTATGGACCTGACTAAGTTGGTTTGGGACTTACAAGAGGCCTTATAGGTTCCCTCTCTCTTGTTCTGCTTCATGCATGTTTGAGAGTCGTTACCACAGAGACAAGTTTCTGTACCATGTGGCAGTACTTACCAGTTCTCTACGTACTACCAGAAGATAGTAGGATCTCAAGATGTGAATGGAAGTTTTAATGGATGGTAAGAGGCTAAGTGGTATCATGGTCCAGTTTTTTCAGGTTTTGAATTAGAATACTGACCACTTGAGCAGCAATTATGAGGGTATTCTTGGGCTTTAACTATCTGTATACTTCATGTGCTTAGCCTCTTGAGGAATTCCAATGGAAATAAGAGGAAGATTTCTGTTTTTCTTTCATTTAAGGGCCATTATACGATGGAAAAATATTAAAACTGTCCTAACACTACAGTGATTAATTATAATAAATGCTGAAAAACAAGAGAAGTTTGAAGATAAAACAGCAATATTACCTCGGATCTGACTGAATGAGGTTTGAAATTTTCTTAGAAAATTTAAGTCAGGGATGGAGGTATATATGCATATATGTATATATACATACTTAGAGGTATATTCATAGATATTTATATATAAAAATATAATCATAACTTTTTTCATAGATATAGGTAATCTAATGTTGCTTTACTAAGAGATTAGTTTTGAGAATTCTATTATATCTTGAAATGATTTATTTTTTTATTTTTTTTAAACGTTTATTTATTTTTGAGACAGAGAGAGACAGAGCATGAACGGGGGAGGGTCAGAGAGAGGGAGACACAGAATCTGAAACAGGCTCCAGGCTCTGAGCTGTCAGCACAGAGCCTGACACGGGGCTCGAACTCACAGACCGCGAGATCATGACCTGAGCTGAAGTGGGACGCTTAACCGACTGAGCCACCCGGGCGCCCCTATCTTGAAATGATTTAAATATATACTTTGTAGCTTCAGTTGCCTGGTTAGAGAATTGTGCCAATAAAGCCACAGTTATGAATTGATTATTACATCTAAACAAAACTAAAAGGGACAAGATCTTGTCCATCCTGTCAAACTTCCTTTTGGGGGAATCTACAGCATTCCAAATGTAGTCATCCAAACCACAACTGAGCACTTGGTGACAGTACTAACTGGCTTGCAAACGTTGGACCATGACCATATTTGATATTTCATAAATAACCAGTCCTTTCATACCTTGCTTGTTTGCATGGAAAAGAGACCTGGGTCTGAATGGCCCACTAGAAACTAATACCACAGCTAAACCTAAAATAACAAAATGAAAAGAAAAATGAATTCAGTGTAGTTTTTGTTTGTTTGTTTTTGTTTGGTGATTAATATCTCACTAACTGAAATCCTTTGTTTTACCATAAAGAACAACTTTTCTACTAGAAAAGGCAGATAGCAATCGATTAGTATAGTATGTACCTACATATGTCAGACATAGTGCTTTCCCTTATTATATCTCACCAAACCATACAAGATATTTCAGAAATGAACAGATGGAGACTCAGAAAAGTTCATGGCTTTTTTGAAAGCCTATGATTATTGAGTAGTGAAGTAATCTAATTTCAAAGTCTATCTGTTATCTTTTGACTACAAAATACCAAGTAGTAATTAGTAACTGGTAACTCAATGGTTTCCCCATCCTTCCCTGCTTCTTCTGAAGGGACGGACACATTATGCACTTGCTTCTACTTATACTGGTGACAAAGAGACAAAAGTTGGAAATAGAAGAGAAAATACAAAGCTCTGCTTAATTTTAGGGTCGTAAAAAAGCAAGATAAAAAAAACAAGAATTACCTAAAATTTTCAGAGTGAAGCTAAGTGAAAATGAATGGTCAAAGAGATAGTTAAAACAATTTCCAAATGCCATATGTCTTACATGAATAAATTAGTTACCTTTCCCTAAAAACTTCCATATGCTAGATAAATGCAGAAAATTATGAAATTGCCTATTTTTATTTCAGGTATGTTTCTTTAAAATACCATCTTTTGGTGAATATTTTTAAAACAAATTAAAAAATAGTGAGTGCTAAAAATGGAATTTTTTAAATCAACAGAGTTTTTAATAAACCATCACAAAATCAAAATGACGCTTTTCAAATCGATGTCTCACAATATTTTACATCTCTCCCACATTGTTCCAGTTATCCGGAAGGAAGTGGAATCTGTGTTACCACTTTAGGTGCCTCTAACAAAGGCATATAAAGCATGCACATTTGCTAATTTTCAAGTCAAGGTGTTTTTTTTTTTTCAATAGAATTTTGTTCCCCAAGGAGAGGCTGAAGTGAAGATCTTAGTCTTTATTGTGCATGTCAAAGATGAATGTGTGCTGTGTTTACTCTAAGTAGGTGTTGAAATTATATAATAATTGGACCCCTCTGAGAGTTTGTAATCTATTAAAGGGCAAATATAACCATAAATACAAATATAACACAAGAAAATATTATATGCAATGCCTTGTTAAAGATGTATCCATTCATTTATATAATATATACCTATTTGTATTATAAGCATTCATAGGAAGGAAAAACACAATATCCTCATAGTATCCAATATACTTTATGGAGCCTGAGGCATTTGAATGGTGAGTTAAAGAGAAGGGATTTCAACAGATTAAAAAAACATGAACAGCTTCATAGAAAATTCAGTTTGATGAATACAATGCATCCATATAAAGAAGTAGCTTGGAGATCTGCTGAAAAGATAAATTAAGGTCAGAATGAAGATTTTAAATGCTAAGCAAAGGAGTTTGAATGTAATTTAGAGAGCAAGGAGGATTTATTGGGGGTTTTGTTTACTTTTGGAGCATGGATAGAATACAGTACAGAAATACCTGCAAAAATATTTTGTAATCAAATCTCTTAAAAGCTCTGCTGTACTACACTATTAAATTACATAAGTTTCTTAAGAGTGGTTGCTTCTAAGGGCAGAGGTTATTGTTCTGGATTTGGAAAGGAAAGTTACATTTCATTATGTATCATTTATTTTTATTTTTTTAAGCCATGAGTGTGTGTTATCTGCAAGTTAAAAGGTAAGGCAAATATATTTGAATCTTGCCTTCTCTCAAATTAATACTTTGTTTTTGTCAAGAAGTAATGTTAGAGTTCTAAAAAAAGTTGGTTGTTTATAGTTCTAAGTTAAATACTGAGTCTATAATAAAAACGTGTGACTTGTAGAAAAATGCCTTATTTGTATGAAAAATTTTGCCTTTAAAAGTAAGATTTTTTTTATAGTTTTACAAAAAACAGCAAAATGATGTGGATCTAGGTAGTAAGAATAAAGAATTGAATCTAATGTTCCAATAGAGACACAGAACTGGAAAGAAATCTGTAAGTCCTATTGGACTACTTGCTTCTTTTTTTTTAATGTTTATTTATTTTGAGAGAGAGAGAGAGAGAGCGAGTGGGAGAGGGGCAGAGACAGAGGGAGAGAGAATCCCAGGCAGGCTCCACGCTGTGAGCGCTGAGCCTGATGCAGGGCTCAATCTCACAAACCCTAAGATGATGACCTGAGCTTAAATCAAGATTCACATGCTTAGCCAACTACGTCACCCAGGCACCCCTGGACTACTTGCTTTTTAACTGAGGAACTGATTCTACAGCATCCTGAGAGATCATCATCAAAATCGAAGACTACACACCACTAGAATGGCCAAAATCCAGAACACTAACAATACCAAATGCTGGTGAGAATATGGAGTATCAGAAATTCTCATTCATTGCTAGCGAAAAGGCAAAATGATACAGCTACTTTGGAAGACTGTTTGGTGGTTTCTTACAAAGCTAATCATACTCTTATCACACCAACCAGCTATTGTATTCCTTGATATTTACTCAAAGGAGTTGAAATTCTATGTTCACACAAAAATCTGCACATAGATATTTACAGCAGTTTTATTCATTACTTTCAAACGTGGAAGCAACCAAGGTCTTATAGTAAGTAAGTGGATCATAAACTGTGGAACATAACATAATGGAATATTACTCAACACTAAAAAGAACTGAGCTATCAAGTTATGAAAAGACACTGAGGCACCTTTAATTTTTTTGAACGTTTATTCATTTTTGAGAGAAAGACAGAGCATGAACAAGGGAGGGGCAGAGAGAGAGAGAGGGAAACACAGAATCCAAAGCAAGCTCCAGGCTCTGAGCTGTCAGCACAGAGCCTGATGCAGGGCTCAAACCTACCAACCATGAAATCATGACCTGAGCTGAAGTTGAACGCTTAACCAACTGAGCCACCCAGGCGCCCCCAGACATTGAGGCACCTTAAATGCATATTAGTAACTAAGAGAGGTCATCTGAAAAGGTCACATATTGTATGATTCCAACTATGTGACATTCTAAAAATGGCAAAACTCTAGAGGCAGTAAAAAGATCACTGTTTGCTAGGGGTTGAGAGGGTAGTGAACAGGCTGAGTCCACAGGTTTTTTTGAGCAGTGAAAATACTCCGTAGAACTATAATGATGGATGTCATTACACATTTGTCCAAACCCATAGAATGTACAACTCCAGGAGTGAACTGTAATGTAAACTATGGACTTGGGTAACTATAAATGAATCAATGTGGGCCATTAATAGTAACAAATATACCACACTTGTAGAACGTGTTGATAATAGGGAAGATTATGCACGTTTTGGGGCAAGGATATACGAAAATTTCTGTATCTTTCTCAATTCCACTGTGAACCTAAAACCACTCTAAATAAAACTGTCTTTAAAAAAAACTCTATAGACCAATTCTTACCATAGGTAAATATGTATTTTATAAGATTTTGAAACTCATTTTTTAAAAACATCCTTAGGTAGTAGGAAGTTTTCTCCTGGAGGTTTCCCTTTGGTTCTTGTTAAGACAAGTAGTGACTCTGAGAAAATGCTAGGGCCACTTTCCAGAGGCCCTCTTCTTACTCACTGAATCCAACAAACTCTCTTTTGAGACTTAGTACAAGACAAATTGATGGGCAGGCTCCGTGTGTAGAAAATTGGTGCTCTGCCATGTACAGGGAGAGTGACTTGCTTGCCCTGTGGGCCACACAGGAATGATGAGGACTGTGGCAGAGTGGCCCGAGATGAAGGGTCAACTCTTCCTGGCCCATAGGACAGAGTGGCAGCATTACAAACACCAATGTCATGATAATCTATGCATAGGGTACCCCTCCAGCAGAGCCATGCAGAGCCTACATGACCATACCTGGCAACCCTCCCCCTGAAAAGGTACACCTCTGAGTCTTCTTGGCTTGGTAAGAACTGCTCTGAGTTCTGTCCTATCCCTGAGCGTGAAATCTGTCAAAAAGACCTGAAAGCCTAAAGGCTGCTCAATGGCAGACAGAGAACTTATGAGCTGGTACATTACCTGACAGCAGGAGATAGGGCTGCTCCTCCCTCTGTGTCCTGGTTTGTTACCACTTGAGACCTTCTATTCCCTTAACCTGTTCCAAGCATCATCAAAGACACAACTAACAAAGATTAACAAAATGCCTGAGACTTTAGAACTAGGGAAAGGGAAAACGGAATACTAGAATAAGAGGCTTCAAGTAAAGCAATACTGCTACAGGAGAAGGATAACAGCTTTTGTAGAGGGGGAAAAAAGGAAGGAAGGAAGCTGGGAGGGAGGGAGGAAGAAAGAGAAAAAAACAGGAAGTAAGGCAGGAAGGTGGGAAAAAAAAAAAAAAACTATCCCCATAGTTTTGCCTTTTCCAGAACATCATATGGTTGGAAACAGACAATATGTAGCCTTTTCAGATTGTCTTCTTTCACCTAGTAATATGTACTTTAGTTTCCTCCATGTCTTTTTGTGCATGGAAGAAAGGAAAGAAGGATAAACTCCCTAAATAAAAAACCCAGCATAAAGACTAAAGAACTTCAGGAACTAAGAGACAAAACATTGTTCACTCCTAAGAAGCAAAATATATCAGAAAACACATAAAAAGATAAAAATAATTAGGGGAAATAGAACAATGAGAAGGTCATGAAAAATCCAGGGGGAGAAAATGCAAATACAAGACATACTCGAAGGAAAAACCATGAACTCATAGAGAAGGGGCAGAACTCTGAAAGATGATAATTAATAATAATAATCATAATCATAATAAGTTCCTAGTTTAAAGAAATGTTTAATTTTGCATCATAAAAAGGCTAGTTCCAGACAAGATTTTTTTTTCCAAAAAAGTACACATAGGCATATCCTGGTAAAGTTCCAGAGAATATTTTGTGATATCTAGACAAAAATAAACAAAGTAACAAGGAAATAATCGTATAATGTAAGACTTACTTGGTTATATCCCAGGAAAGTAGAATATGGTAGTGAGAATACTAAAATGATTCTAAGTTTCAAACAGACATAAGATGTCATTAATAGTGGTTACTTGGGTTGAGGACAGGTAAGGTTATAAAGCACAAGGAAATGAGGAAAAGAAAAGTTAGTCACATTTTTAAGACTGTTTTTTAAAATCACATTGATGAAAATACCATACATGATATGATCCCACTTCCTCAACTGAATGTGTGGGAATATTTATAGAGTAAGCAATATGGAAGACAGTTAGCAAAAAGACTTTTTTATATTAGGACTTTAGAATTTAAAATTTTTCCTACCTATACTTTTCATCATATCTTAAAATTATTATCATTCATTACTTATATAATATCAGAGGAGATGATGAAAGTATTCTTATTTTGGGGGAAAAAAAAGTTCTCCCAAGTCCCTCATAACTCCTCCCAGAGGTCTGCAGTTGTATTTACAAAGTACCATGAAATAAATGATATCCTTCCTCCATATGAAGGGTCTTTAAAAATATGAATGAATATTAGAATGTATTTGAATGTAAATTTAAATCCCTTTGGATGATCCCTCCAGGACTCTTTTACCTATGCTCTAGAAATCCTTATTCCCTTCGCAGAAATTGTCCACCATCTTTTGCCATTCTGAAAATTAAGTTTTGCTCTATAATTTATCCTCAGCCTACATTATGCTCAAATATTTTTCTTCCTAAAAAATATTCTTGGAAACATCCATTTCCTTCACATAATACATATGCATTCTCATTACAAATCCTCTTCCAGCCCCTGACTTCCTTTACCCCTTCCTCCCACAGTCAAATGTCTTAATTGATTTATCTCTTCTCATTGACTGTGTGTTCTTATTAATAAGACAGGTCAGACCTTCAGGGCCTAGAAGAAACATTACAACACCAGCTAAGGGCTGTGTGGTCCAGGAATTTTTCCAGGTAATACCTGTGAGGGAGATGTTAAATATTATTTTAGAAACAAGACCCTGTAGCCCACTTATTTCCATGGTGGGTACAGTTATTACCTTGGAAATGATCTTCTTTATAGGAGTTAACCAGGTGGCCCTCTAAGTCAGTCAAATGTATGGCAAGTAATCATCTTCCTGAGAATAGGGAGCAGGGAATAATCTTGACCTTCAACAGTCTGACTAACACTGCCCCAAACAATTGTCCTTTGGTAATAACAAGTGAATCTAATGGAGGAAATACCTCAAATTAAAGAGTCCAAGAAGCTTCCTGGGAAGAAAGAGGCCAAGGCTCAGAGGTTCACCCAGAGGAGACAGAAGCTTTATATTCAGGAGTAAGGGCAATAGGAACCAGGGGCATTTGAAAATGGGAACCTCTTGGTCACTGGGTTCCCAAGTGTCCATGTTCTTTACACTAAGTAAGCCTCCAAACCCATATCAACTCTGGAAGTTGATAAACCTCGAAAAGCTGGTATTAAGCTTTTTGCTCAAGTGTATAGGTGATGATTCATGCAATTAACTGGGCAAGAACAATATTCAAACAAATCAGTAGCAATGAACTTTGTGAAGCCGGCCATACAACTTATGATGAAAGAAAAAAAAATCACATTTGTTGCAATCATTTCCAGATATGAAGTATTTGTACCATGAAAATAACTCTCTGTAAAGTGAAGTTATAATTCATCTCATGATAAATTATTTCGCTGTTACTCTACCTTGCACGGATGCTAACACTTCAATCATTCTTTCTCTATAAATGCTGTTTTGTTTCCAGTATTAATGCAAGTGCAGAGTAAATGTTTCAAAATCTCGTTCCATGGATATAAACATCTTTCCTCTGCTGACTTCACAGTCATATTAAAAAACACTGTTGCCTCAGTAACACTTTTCTCTGATAGTAAATCACTTGCTGCATACATCCCAGCCAAACTAGATCAATTTTATTTGCTTTTGTTTCTTGTTAATATAATTCAATAAATAGGGTGCCTGGGTGGCTCTGTCAGTTAAGCATCCGACTTCAGCTCAGGTCATGATCTCATAGTTCCTAAGTTCGATCCCCACGTCAGGATCTGTGCTAATAGCTCAGAACCTGGAGCCTGTTTCAGATTCTGTGTCTCCCTCTCTCTCTCTGTTCCTCCCTCACTGATGCTCTGTCTCTCTCTCAAAAATAAACATAAAAAAATTAAAAAATATATATGTCAATAAATAAATTCATTATAAAATTTAACACCCAAGTCTTGTACACAAATGTAATAAAGAAGTTCTTTGCAAACTTTTTCTGTAAAGGGACAGAGAGTAGAAAATTCAGTCTTTGGAGGCCATTTAATATCTCTTTCAATCCTCGATTCCATCACTGAAGCTTAAAAGCAGCCATAGAGAATATGCAAATGAATGAGAATGACTGTGTTCAATAAAAATAAATCGTTATTTACAAAAACTGGTGGCCAAAAAAAAAAAATTACAGACTGGACCTGTGAGCCATAGTTGTTGACCTCTGCCCTATATAAAAAGCTGGGAAATAGTGAAGAAATGGGCAGAAAACATGAATAGACACTTCTCTAAAGAAGACATCCAGATGGCCAACAGGAACATGAAAAGATGCTCAATGTTGCTCCTTATCAGGGAAATACAAATCAAAACCACACTCAGATATCACCTCACGCCAGAGTGGCCAAAATGAACAAATCAGGAGACTATAGATGCTGGAGGGGATGTGGAGAAACGGGAACCCTCTTGCACTGTTGGTGGGAATGCAAATTGGTGCAGCCGCTCTGGAAAACAGTGTGGAGGTTCCTCAGAAAATTAAAAATAGACCTACCCTATGACCCAGCAATAGCACTGCTAGGAATTTACCCAAGGGATACAGGAGTACTGATGCATAAGGGCACTTGTACCCCGATGTTTATAGCAGCACACTCAACAATAGCCAAATTATGGAAAGAGCCTAAATGTCCATCAACTGATGAGTGGATAAAGAAATTGTGGTTTATATACACAATGGAGTACTACGTGGCAATGAGAAAGAATGAAACATGGCCCTCTGTAGTAACATGGATGGAACTGGAGAGTGTGATGCTAAGTGAAATAAGCCAAACAGAGAAAGACAGATACCATATGTTCACTCTTATGTGGATCCTGAGACTCTTAACAGAAACCCATGGGGGAGGGGAAGGAAAAAAAAAAAAAGAGGTTAGAGTGGGAGAGAGCCAAAGCATAAGAGACTCTTAAAAACTGAGAACAAACTGAGGGTTGATGGGGGGTGGGAGGGAGAGGAGGGTGGTGATGGGTATTGAGGAGGGCACCTTTTGGGATGAGCACTGGGTGTTGTATGGAAACCAATTTGACAATAAATTTCATATATTAAAAAAAATAAAAAAAATTTTAAAAAAAGAATGGAATTGTCATTAACTGAGAGGATGAAGCCAGTAAAAGAAGCAACATTGGTGAGAAGATCAGAAATTCAGATTTGGATGTGTTCAGTATGATATGTCTACTGGCCCCTGCAAGTGGTGATGTCAAGCAAGTAGTTTAATATATGAGTTTGGAGTATGGGAGAGAAGTCTGGAGGATATAAAAACATAATTGTTCCTAGATATAGAGAAAAATGAAATGCATTGGACTAAGTGAGGTCACCACGTAGAACTAAGGATGGAATTCTTAAGCACCCCAACATTAGGAAGTTAGGAGAAGAGGATAAATCAGCAAAGATGCCTGAGAGGGGGCAACCAGACAGGAAGAAGTCATCCATTCAATGTATGCAAAGCTACTTGATTTCAAGAGTAAGTCATTGCCTGAAAAAGTTGGTATATACAACTCAAAACATACATTCAAAAATACTATCCACTTTTAGTTATAATTATAATAATGTTATATTTTAAGATCTACTTAGATGGATTAGCCTATCCAATTCACAGATTATTGAATGAACTAGTTAAACAATTAGTTCATTGCTTCGTTGGAGCTCACCATGCTCCAAAATAACACTCACACATCACTTTAAATTCATGTTGATAATTAGGTTTTACTTGGTTTCATAATTTTGTTCCCATCTCATGAATAAACATGTTTGGGATTTTTATTGGTGTAGAATAAAAGAACTATCACATATATAAAAATATAAAAATAATTTGAGGTAATACTACAGATTAGCAAGATAATTCTTTCCTTTTAAAGTGCTCTCTCATTAGTCATGTTTAAGAGAAACAGTTCTACTAGACTACTCATCATTCCCTGTACACACCCTGACATTTCACACTTTCCTCCCTTGGCTTATGTTCTTTCCCGTGCCTGGTATCCTTCCACTTGATGAGTTATTTCTCTTCTGAATAGCACATCCAGAATTATTAACTTCCTCTTTGGATATCTTATAGCATTTTAAATATATCTGCATTATGCTGCAGTGGTACTTTACTAGATTGTATTCTATTTAATTGTTTATGTATTTACTTTACCTTCAAGAACTCTAAGAAGATTGAAACCTTGTCTGTCCTGTTACAGCTTTTTAGCCTCTACTCTTATTCCTGGCAGAGAAGGCACTTGATAAATATTTGTTAAATGAATGAGTTTATTGATTGGTAAGGTGCTATCTGTTTCAAGAAAACCTGTCAACTCAATGAAAGTTTTTCTGGAAAGAGAAGCTGAATTCAACAGATGCCAATTTAAAAACACATCTTAATTTAAGAAATATTAAAATGGAAAAATTATTTACATCTCTGAATTGATGTAGTTCACTAATGTCTATTCAAAAGGCAATCTAAACATTAAAACACAGACAATACATGAAATGAATAAATAAAAGAAGATATAAAATATTCCAAAGTAAAACTATATTCTATCTTGGAAGATGACACTGCATATAAAATCGGCAGGCTTTTGTTCAGAAATGGCTTTATATGCCAATCCCATCTGTTTTGCCTCTTAACAATTTTATAAAAATATAACGGCTTCTATCTCTCTGCCCTCACAGTTAGTCATCTCATGCTTTCATCAATTATTACATTCCCACCCTCCAGTTGATGATGTCCTTGCGTAGTTACATACAGGCAGAATTAAGCTTAAGGGCAAAGGAACATTATTTTGGTGATTTGCAATCATTTGTGTTACTCTTCAATCAAAACAAAATTGTTTAATGTTTATTTATTTTTGAAGGAGAGAGAGACAGAGTGCGAGTGGAGGAGGGGCGCAGAGAGAGAGACACAGAATCTAAAGCAGGTTCCAGGTTCTGAGCTGTCAGCACAGAGCCTCATGTGGGGCCGGAACTCACAAGCTGTGAGATCATGACCTGAGCCAAAGCCAGATGTTTAATCAACTGAGCTACCCAGATGCCCCTCATTTGTGTTATTATTAAACAGAAAGCAGAGGACTGTTAAACTGACATTAAAGTTTTCAGAGTATTGGCATCCTAAGACAGTTACCAATCAGTCACAGCCTCATGGTCTGATTGACCACAAGCACTCAGAGGTCTTCAGTGACTTCACAGGGTACACACTGCAAGAGTAATTAATAATCTACATCCCAAGAAGAAAATGAAGAAGAAAAAGTGTATGCCAACACCAGTGCTTGAAAATCTGATCTCTAACCTCCAAAGCAACAATTTTAAGGTCTACCTTGTTAGAGCATTAGCAAAGCATCATGCCATGTTAGGTAGGTATGTAAATTAAAGGAAAATAAGAACATTTAGAGGTATCCAATTAGAAAATGGAAATAATTTTATCTTTATTTTAAATGCTAAACCTCTATATTAAATTTCATGTTGGTTTTATTCTAATTCTCTGGTTTATGTTGTCTCAGATCTTTTTAAAAAGTATACTGTACAGTAAAGAATCACAAAATTAGCAATTACAAAACGAGGTTAACTTAGACACAATACAGAAAAATAATATATTGCCTATATCAACAATCTAAGCACAAAATCAAAAGAGCTGTTTTACCTGGGCAAACCTGCTGAAAACTTTTATTTACTAACAGTAAATCAGTGACCTACAAGTGTCATTTTTTTTCTGATAAAAGTGCAAATGCTATTAAACACCACTATTAAACATGGCACACCAAATTATTCTTATGATGCAATCCTTTTCATCATGAATGCTTTAGTGGAGATCATCCTATATCTACAAAAATGAAGGTGAAACAGACACACAGTTCCCTACAGCAATTTTAAAAATAAAGGCAAGTGCTGTGAAGCACTACTGAAAATATATTCCTTGATATGTACAACTCTTTGTTGTACAAAATCTATGTTCTGTTGGTCTCGTTTCATGAGTTAGCTCCTTGAGTGTAGCAATTACAGACTGATGGAGATTTTGAGGTTGCTAAAACTTGAATGGAACCTAAGAGTGGATACTTGGTGCTGAAGGGTACAGATAAAAAGTTCAATCACTTAATAGTAAAAACCAAATCTATTCATCGAGTCTCCATGAGAAAAAGTCACAAACAGAATAACACTGGTTGTGCTAAATAGTTATTATAACACTGGCTGTGCTAAATAGTTATTTGCCACAGATCATAGGATTAAAGATAGAAATAACTTGGTTACACATAATTTTTTTTCTTTCTTTTTTTTTTATAATACTCCTGTAGAGTTTTTTTTTTTTAATTTTTTTTTAACGTTTATTTATTTTTGAGACAGAGAATGAATGGGGGAGGGTCAGAGAGAGGGAGGCACAGAATCCGAAACAGGCTCCAGGCTCTGAGCTGTCAGCACAGAGCCCGACGCGGGGCTGGAACTCACGGACCGCGAGATCATGACCTGAGCCGAAGTCGGTCGCTCAACTGACTGAGCCACCCAGGCGCCCCGTAATTTTTTTTTTTTCAAAAATGCTATCTTGGGGCACCTGGGTGGCTCAGTCAGTCAAGCATCTGACTCTTGATTTCATCTCAGGTATGATCTTATGGTTCATGGGTTCGAGCCCCACATCAGGCCCTGTCCTCACTCTCTCTCTCTGCCCATCCCCAGCTTGCATTCTCTCTCAAAATAAATAAATAAATAAATTTTTAAAAATGCAATCTAATACGGGAAACTATCTTATCCTCATTTGGAAATTTAAGAAAAGGTGGGGGGGGGGAAAGATGTTATTCCTTAGTTCTCCATAACGTGATTCAATCAATTTATTCTTCTTTAATTTTGTGTATTTGTTAGTTTCAGTGGTTAAGTACTAAAATAAATCATAAACATTTATTAACTAAAGAAAATCCACTTATTAGTAAGCTTACCAATTTTCCCTATAAAGTTGTGGATATGAGTTTCTAGAACAATATTAGAACATAGCTCCTTTTTAAAATTTCAGGGCTTCCACCTGCAACTTAAATTAGGTATTACTTACATGCATTAAAAATAAGACTTAAATATTCAATATTATGAGGATTGACAACTGTATACATTTATACAACACTGCTCAAGTAAGATATAAGGCATTTCTAACACCCTAGAATATTCTTTCATCTTTTTTTTTTTTTAATAGAAACCTCCAAGGAACTAGATCGTGACCAATATCTGGATTCTCAATGAGGAAGTATGAGATTCTTCCATGAAGTGTGTCCTAAAAAAACAAGACTAGATTCTGGTCCTTCTTATCTTTGTTAAGTCCATACTTTAGTCAACATTAAATGTTTGTTTACTCCGTATAGAAAAACAAAGCAGTTGTTGAATAGACCATGCCTTTTTAAATCAAAGGAACAGTTTTACTTAATGGACTCATTTTGTTGATACTATATTTAGGCAAAGATTTTAAGTCCTAGAATCACCATTTTGGCTAATCCTCAGGTATTTACTATGATTTACTTTAAAGTGCATTAGAAATTATCTAAGGATATATAATTGTATTAGTTTCAAATTCAAGTATTAGTAAATTGAATAATGTGAAAAATTCAGATTCTTAAAATTTTTCTTTAAACAATTAAGCACATTTTTGATTAGAACTTGAAAATTCGCAAATGTATAAATAACCTAACTTGAATATTACTGGAAATTTGGATTAATCAAGTTATACTCAGGTATGTACATATGTATGTATGTATGTATTTTTGGAGGTCATTGACTATTTTTTTTAATTTAATTAAAAAAAAAAAAACAGTTCACTTATTTCTGTCCTTATTAATTCCCAAATTCCACATCTTCCCTTTTTTGTGGGGGGATCTATAAACTATTTTTTTTTAATTTCAGTGTGTTGACACACAGCCTTACATTAGGTTTCAGGTGTAGAACACAGTGATTCAACTTCTCTATATGTTATGCTATGCTCACCAGAAGTGTAACTACCATATATCCACCACAATGCTACTGCAGTATTATTTACTATATATTCCCTATACTGTGGCTTTTATTCCCATGACTTGTTGATTTGATAACTGAAAGCTTGTATCTCCTACTCCCCTTAGTCTCTTTTGCCCATTCCTTAACCCCCTTCCCTCTGGCAGCCATCCATTTGGTCTATGTGTTTATAGGTCTAATTCTGCTTTTTGTTTATTTGTTTTGTTTTAGATTCCACATATAAGTGAAATCATACAGTATTTATTTGTCTTTCTCTGACTTATTTCACTTAGCATAATACCCCTTTAGGTCCATTCATGTTGCTGCAAATAGAAAAAATCTCATTTTTAAAAATTATTTTTTATGTTTATTTATTTTTGAGACAGAGAGAGACAGAGCATGAATGGGGGAGGGCAGAGAGAGGCGGAAACACAGAATCGGAAGCAGGCTCCAGGTTCTGAGCCATCAGCCCAGAGCTGGACGCGGGGCTCGAACTCACGAACCGCGAGATCGTGACCTGAGCTGAAGTCGGACGCTTAACCGACTGAGCCACCCAGGAGCCCCCTCATATTTTTTTATAGCCGTGTAATATCCCTCTGTGTGTGTGTGTGTGTGTGTGTGTGTGTGTGTGCATGTGAGTGTGTATCATATCTTCTTTATCCACTCACCTGTATATGGACATTTAGGCTGCTTTCATAATTTGGCTATTGTAAATAATGCCACAATAAACACAGGAGTGCATTTATCTTTTCAAATTATTGTTTTTGTTATTTTGAGTAAATACCCAGTAGTGGGATTATTGGATCATATGGTATTTATATTATTTAATATTTGAAGAACTTCTGTGTTTTCTACAGTGGTTGTACCAATTTACATTCCCATCAAAAGTGTAGAGAGTTCCTTTTTCTCCACAACCTTGCCAATACTTGTTATTTCTTTAGACAATCTTTTTAATTTCTCATTACACAAATTGGTTTTACTTTTCTAGGTCATCATACAAATAGAATGCTCTATTAACTCTTATCTCTCTAGCTTCTTATGCTTTGTATAATGTCTATAAAATGTTTCCATGTTGGTACATCTATCAGTATTTTCTTTCTTTTTTATTGTTGATTATTTTGCTGTATGAATATATCACTATTTTTATTAATTAAATTTCAGCCATTCTCTTGGAGACATATATTTGGATTGTTTCCAGGCTTTGTTTATTATAAATAGGACTTTTGTGAACATTGATGAAAAACATCCTTACGGTTAAGACTAAAAACAGGAATCTAATAAAGGACATATATGAAAAACCTACGTTTTATATCACACATAATGGTGAAATATCAATCCTTATTTCCCTAAGAAACCAAAAAAAAAGAGGTCTTATATTACCATTTCTATTTCAAACACTGGACTATCTAGCTAGCACAATACTCTAAGAAAAATAAATAAGAGGCATAAAGATTAGAAAGGAAGAAGTAAAATGGTCATTAATCACAGATAACATCCCTATTCATAGAAAATATCCTTCTAAATGTTACAAAACATCTAGAAAATTAATACTTCAATTTTGTAATATTATAGGATATAAGGTCAATATACAAAAAACAATTAAATTTCTATACTACCCAATGAACAATTGAAAAAGGAGATTTAGAAAAATACAATTTACAAAAGCCATATCTCTCCTTAAAAGCCACTTTATTGAGGTATAATTGACACAAAAACCTATAAAAATCTGTATATATTTAAGGCATATCATAATGAGTTTGGAAATAAGTATAATGAATAAAGAGAGTAGGAAGACACATTTAGATATGATGGAATGTTTATGGCACAAATAACTTCTTAAAAATGGATTGTTCTCAAATTCTAATTGTCCTTCCCTGGCCAAGACTTCTACACCTCCTCCTGTTGGAACACTGAGATCTATTTCTGCTCTTCATAATAGTTGGCATATATTCTGTAGCAAATATGCTCAGAGATCTATAAATTCAGATGATATTAAACATTACAATAATATAAAAAATTAAAGAAATATGGAAATATTCAACTTCCTTTAAACCTTCTTCACTGAATACTTTTATTTTACTAGCTCCTCACTTTATAACACCATCCATCAGTTGCAAACGAAACTAATTACAACCAATATTATTAAATCTACCTTGGGCACACTTTCATGGTTGTGCTTTATTGCTCAGAATCAGCACTCTGTAGGGATATAAAAGTCATTTCTGCTGTTACTGGTCCTTGTAACTTCTAGTAAGATCTCCAGAAAATGCCATCTCTTTTAAGACCAGTAAGGACACCACCAGTAAGAACTCCACCATTCTCCCGCTATTTTGAACCCCTAGCCTATCACTACTTTTTTTGACTTTCTTCTCCCCATCTCCTCTTGAACTCATTTGCCTACATCCTCCAGAATTCCCTGTATATTTTTCTACAGAGTGGTTTCTCCTACCAAGGTTTTAAGTTGTTTTTCTAACTCTATCCAATTTAGGATGTGCACATAAGTCCTTAATTACAAAGCCAAAGGCAATCATTAAGGTGCATTCCTAAACAAAGACAGTTGTCTTCCTAAGGGAATCCTGTAGACAGACTTAAAGTAAGCATTTTTTTCCCTCACTGATGCAAGATCATTGTAAGTACAATGCACAAACTCAAGATCATTAACCCATTTTAGTGTCCTTTAGATACTGATGATGAGTCATAGTCATGAGTTATTCACAATTAAAGTGCACCTTTCTATTTTATCTTTTCCAGCTATTTTCAACGTTCCAATTTGGAATGTATGTTAGATGGATGGCCCTTAAGCAATTCAAGATAATGTTGTTATTTATACAGCTTTAAATATAATTAATAATCAAAGCCTATTTATTTGAAAACAATAAGAGCTAGGCATCAAGAAGTTAGGCTCCCCAATCTACGAGTTCATATGTGTTAGACAATTAAACTAGAAAACATTGTTAAGTATTGCAAACAGGGCATATCCTAGGTGCTCAGTAAATATCTGTGAATTAATTGATATCAATTCCTTTGGAAACAAAAACAGTTCCCAGTATATGTGTGTGCTCTTGCACTCTCCCTTCTCCCTCTCTCTCTCTCTCTCTCTCTCTCTCTCTCTCTCTCTATCTCCCTCCCTCCCTCCCTCCCTCCCTCCTCCTTCTCTCCCTCCCTCTTTTCAGTAAGATTAGTTCATAATGCTATTATGGATCAGTATGAATTTTTTTCAACTCAGCTCTGAATTCCAAATATCAAGATGCATTTTCCAACTTCAGTCACACTTAGTCTATAAAAACTGCTGGACATTAAATGATGCCCTCACCATCTGAAGTGGTTAATGTTTCCAAATTGTCAGCAGATTCAGTAATCTACTCTGAAAATACTGACCCAAATGGAAAACAGCTGGATTTTTACTAAGAGAATACGTTAGGATTATGATTAAAACACACGTTGTCTTCAACATCTAGAAATTGGACTTGAGGGGGCAACAATATAAGCAGTAGCCAAGTAATCTGAAAAAGAGTAAGTGTACTTCATGCTGCATTACATTTCTTCTCTCAGGAATAATCATTCATTATACCAACAATATACTAGTTTCCAGAACAAAGACACTAAAAACTGTCAACTGATCAACTATCTTAAAGATATGAAACAAAATGGTTTGAAAATAACTACACTCATCGTTCCCAAAGTGCAACTAACCCTTAATTTCTGAATGTCAGGCAGTATTTAAATCTTAAACGTAGCTTCCAGTCATTCTAGGAAAATAAACCTGTACCTGCTTTGCAGTGAATAAAATGATTGTCCATACTTTGCTTTTAATATATAAATGTTTATGCTATGTTGTCCTCTTTGATTACAGTGTCTATGGGAGGAAGCATGAGATATTGATTTCTGCATTCAAAATAGGAACCTTATTTTAAGCATCCAATCATCATTGTAATATTGGTATATAATGTTAATGGACAGTCAGGATCTCCAGGAAAAAGATGATACACATAATTGGGGGTAATTTAGGAGAGTTTAATAAAGGATCATTTACAAAAGTGTATGAGATTAAGGGGGATCCACAAGGGACATGCAGAGCTCTGTGTATAGTGTCTGAAGGGACATAGGGAGGCCGTGGGAACACAGCTTGCAGAGAGTATCTGAAGAAGAGAGCCTCAAGGCAGAAACTGTGCCAGAAAGAGAAAGAGAGAGAGAGAGAGAGGGAGAGAGAGATGGACAGCAGGAAAATGCACATGAGAGAGGGCCAAGACTGTCCTGGTCAAACAGGTGCATGGTCACTTTAATTAGAAAGCTCATTAAAATAATATCAAGAGATTTTTTAAGGTTACAGAGGAACAGTTTTTTTTTATTTAATTTTTTTAAATTTACATCCTAGTTATCATATAGTGCAACAATGATTTCAGGAGTAGATTCCTTAATGCCCCTCACCCATTTAGCCCATCCCTCCTCCCACAACCCTCCAGTAACCCTCTGTTTGTTCTCCACATTTAAAAGTCTCTTATGTTTTATCCCCTCCTTGTTTTTATATTATTTTTGCTTCCCTTCCTTTATGTTCATCTGTTTTGTATCTTAAAGTCCTCATATGAGTGAAGTCATATGATATTTGTCTTTCTCTGACTAATTTCACTTAGCATAATACCCTCTAGTTGCATCCACGTAGTTGCAAATGGCCAGATTTCATTCTTTTGGATTGCCGAGTAATACTCCATTGTGTATATATACCAC
Source organism: Herpailurus yagouaroundi (assembly GCF_014898765.1). NCBI lineage: Eukaryota > Metazoa > Chordata > Mammalia > Carnivora > Felidae > Herpailurus > Herpailurus yagouaroundi. The sequence goes on from NW_024412406.1 coordinate 2,000,716, forward strand.
ATCTTCTTTATCCATTCATCCATCAATGGACATTTGGGCTCTTTCCATACTTTGGCTACTGTTGATAGTGTTGCTATAAACATTGGAGTGAATGTGCCCCTTCAAAACAGGATACCTGTATCCCCTGGATAAATACCGAGTAGTGCAATTGCTGGGTGGTAAGGTAGTTCTATTTTTAATTTTTTGAGGAACCTCCATCCTGTTTTTCAGAATGGCTGCACCAGTTTGCATTCCCACCAGGAGTGCAAAAGTGATCCAGAGGAACAGTTTTTATCCCTAAGGACTCTGATTTGTCTTATTAAGGATAAGGGCAAACATTTGTAACTTCAAAGGCAAAAATAGACAATTCCCAAAAGTAGGGATATTGATGGACTACTTAGCATTTTGGCTTGTGCAGAAAGTGGTTATCATAGAACCTGGATATTAAAGTTATTTTAAGTTATTTTCATTTAGACATTTAATTAGATTTCCTTTTCTATTCTCTTATGCCACTCAGTTGCTTCCCTCTGTCAGAGCACATCTTATACTGCTTTGTATTTTTAATTTATTCATCATTGTCTTTCCTCGATTTGGCAATCAATTTTCACCATTGGAGGCAGTATTTTTACTACCTTAATCAGGATGTCTTTATGGTCTTTGTCAGTATATTCTGAGGGGAAATAGTGGTGGATTTTATTATGAAAAATAACTTACACACATATTAACATGTATAAAATCTTGGGTTTTTAAATCAAATTTGTAATTGACAACATTAATGTGTATTCTGTATTGACAAAGGTTTTAACTGATAATTGTTCACCAAGACTTCATGCTTCAAAGAGATGAGAAGGGAGTCTTAAAATAGTAAAAAGAAAAAAAAAAGTTTTATCTGTGAAATTTTTTAAAAGTTCAATGAACATTTTAGTTGGAAACAATAAAAAATTAATGACAATTATTCCTCATCTATGAAAAAAAAGGATTTTTAATTCTTATATACTTGTACTTGCTTGGTCAGATACAATTATTGTTTAAGCCTATTTGACAGGTGTCATATCTTCCTCTGAATCCTGATGGGAGTTAAGGATATTGCTGATAGTCATTTTATAAGAAATAATGCAAGAAATATTGTCTTTGCTCTGAGAATCAAGATGAAATGCTAAAATCCCTTTCTGTGAAGCTGTAATCCAATTCTTTCACTGAAATCCAACTTTCAAAAACTGCTTACTATTTTGCCACTGCTGAAAGTGATTATGCCAGGGAACTGGAGGCCCCCATTATTAAATTTAGACATAGATAGAGAGTGTTTATGGTGAGAAAGACACAGGGTTAGATGCTGCAGAAGATACACAGTCTCCCCACACTAACAATGTGGTTAAAAAAATAGATGTGGATACGTGAGCAATGTAAAGAAATAGAAGGCCATGTGTGAGTTAGATTAAAATGACAAATACAGCCATCATGTAGACAAGGAGAATAGCAAGAGTTGGGACTTAATCAGGAAAATAAAGTATAATTTGTACCTTCCAAAGGGATAAGGGAATCAGAGAGAAGCAAAGAATGATTCCAAAGCTTTCATCACAACGTTTTACTCTGTGTATGGAATAGGAAGCCCTTCCGGTGTTCCTTTTATTGTCTATTATCTTTCTGAATCACCTCACCTTCCAAAACCATGGCTTAATATTCACCACGTGAAAATCAAATGCTGCAGAATTGGTTCTGCTACAGATGTATTTACACCTGAAGTCCAGGTGGAGATATGGCAGTTACCTACCAGATCTTTTCAAACTGAAAATGTTTCAAACTGATTTAAAACTTCATGCTAAAGTTGTACTCCTTTCTGCAGTTGCTACATCATCACATAGCTCCAAAATTTTCTCCAAATCAGTAACACATCAGAAGCCTGGGAGAGCACAACAAATGTGTTGGCTCTGGTTCCGTGGATATCTTTGTAACTAGAGTAAATGCATTTGCGAAATGAAGCAAGGTGGGAATAAAGATACTGTTGTAGATAGATATGGGTTGGAAAAGATAGTAATGTGAGAAAAGAACCTTCAGGTATTGGGGGAAATAAGACATTGGCTCAAAATCTTGAGAGATTATTATCGAGTAAAGCTCTCCGTTAACCTCAGGGAAGAATGATAAAAGAGCTGAAGGAATAGCAATTTGATGAGATTTTTTAAAAGCCAAAGAGTAAAATACTTCAACTTTCCTGATTTTGATCTTTTTGGAAAGCAAGACCGATTTTCTACAAAAGAGTTAAGACATTGTGTATGGAGGTGGATGCTTGAAAAGTGTTTTCTGACTATTTAATAGGTTGATAAAAGTTTTATCTAGAAATAATTCAGTGTTAACTTTCCCTTGATAAACATAATCAATTGTACATATGAAATAGAGTATCATTCCTGTCACATTCTCATCAGCATAGACTCGGACCACTCCATCCAGGTCAAAAATCTCCACCCCAGGCTCCTTTATGCCATTTACCTCTCCTCAGTGTCAATTACATTATGGACTGTTTCATATATTCATATGTCTCCCCTCACAACTACCTTGATCTCAGACTGTAAGATGCAGGAAGGCAGAGACTGTATCCATTGCTGTCCACCATTTCACTACTGACACACAGCAGTAACAACTCAAATATTTGTTGAATGAATGCTTGTTATTAGCATAATCTTTCTGAGCTTTTAAACTGATTTATATTTTACCTTGTATAATTAACCTTAATGCCAAATTGAAAATCCTCTGTATTGTGACTCCTTTGACTAAATAGTTAGTATTTCTATATATCATGCATTTAACCGAGAAGATGCCAACCTAATATACTTTCTTGAAAGTGTTTATTCATTAATGTAACTGACTTGATCCACTTGAAAGTAATGAGACAACAGCAATTGTGGTGAGGTTTTTAAAAAATCCTAGAGACCCTGGGGTGCCTGGGTGGCTTAGTTGGTTATGCATCCAACTTCAGCTCAGGTCAGGATCTTACGGTCTGTGGGTTTGAGCCCCACATCAGGGTCTGTGCTGATGGCTCAAAGCTTGGAGCCTGCTTCGGATTCTATGTCTCCCTCTCTCTCTGCCCCTCCTCTGCTCACACTCTGTCTCTTTCTCTCTCCCAAAAAGTAAATAAACATTTTAAAAAATTTGAAAAAATCCTAGAGACCTTATCTCCAATAATTTCTTTAGCTACAAGGTACAAAAAAACCTGTTCTTTACCAGAAATTTCTTTTCACGCTAATTATCTAAATTACCAGCTAAGAATTTATCACAATTCACAATTCTCATAAAAGAAACTGATTTTTTTATATGTCGAAACACTTCTCTATCTTTCTAGCTCTTCACTAAGCTAGAGCTTTTTGCCCTCAGAAATTTTATATTAGATACCTTTACAATCTGTCTAAACTCGTTTTATACATTTTTAAATGTTTTCAAAAAGCAGCCACCCTTGTATCAGTAGTTTTTCTATTTCCTTACTTCAAGGAAATATAACAGAGCACAGTGTATATCACAGTCATTACACAGGACTTAGTTTAAATGAACAAAGACACTTCTAAAAATCAAAGTTTCCTCAGCAAGCAGCACTTGTAGGAAGAACATCTGCAGAATGTTCTGGAGATTGCCATCTGGAGAATGTAAAGTCCAGACTGGACTTGCCATCTTCAAAAATCAAGAAATCAAGATAAACTAAAACCAAGATAAAGCCTGAGAGATCATCATATACTACAATTGCAAAGATACTTCATAAGTAGTAACTATGGAATTTGACATTTCATTGGAGGAACTTATTCCACATATACAATCTTTTAAAGAGATAGAAAATGCACTGAGCACCATTCAATTTACTCATAAATGTGCACTTACCCAATTTCCTGGTAATAACAATAGATTATTACTAATTAATGTACGTTGCTAGCGGGGAAAATGAATTAGAAATTTACTTTCCCTAAAGGATTCTTAGCACTTTTGTTAAAAGGGTTTTTTGTTTTGTTTTGTTTTGTTTTGTTTTTCTCAAACAATTTCAAGGATTTCCAAACTTTTGGGCAAATAACAACAGTACTTTTTATGGGCACAAGCATGAAACTCCTGAAGTGGGTGACTGTCAGGTAAAATTCTGTTCCCAGGTGATTTAACCTTTCTACTTTGAAATAATCTCTAGCCGTTAGTTGAAATTACTCCTAACTCTCCATTTCTTCCCCATTTTAAATATTGTAGTAAAGGTGGCTTCTGCAGTGGTGAAACTGGTAAACACCTAAAACTAACATAATATTGTGCGTCAATATTAAGAAAATTAAAGAAATTTATTATTTCTTTAATTAAAGAATAAATTAAAGAAATTTAGAATAAATTAAATTAAATAAATTAAAGAAAAAATCTTTTATTTCATCCTACACCACATAATAAAGAGAATGTCATAATGAAGAAATTCTTAATGCACCAGAAATAATGACTCCTTGAATTAGAAGTCATTTTAAGTAGTAGGAAAAAGAATTTTATATTAATGAACCAAATTTTATTTTATTCTTTTAAGCAGAGATTTTTTAAATTAATTTTACTGTAATAGTTTAAAGGTGATAACATTATTTGTAATAATATTAATACCAATAACCTAAACAGTCCATAGAAAAGGAACTTCTTTGAATAATATGCAGGCTTCATGTGTTAGATCAATGTAATAAATGTAAGATAAATAATGATTGTTTACAGCCTATAAATATATAAAATTTCATGTCTTGAAGTTGCAATGATTTCATAGAATAGGCTAAAGTGTTGAGATGTTCTCAATTTAAAATGATTTATAGTAGTTAATGTAAACTCAAAGGACACTCTTAAAAGAACTGTATACCAAATGAATACACACAAAAGAATTAAATACATAGAATGCTGGATATTATATTTAAAATACTTTATCATGTAATGATTAGTCTTCTAAAGAGCAAAAAGACTACATAAAGTGGAAAATTTCATTCTTTAAAACATTCAAAGTTTAAAAGACAGTTTAAAGACCTGTTATTAAAAGTAATAAATAAATATAATTTGCATTTGGGTATTTTGTACTAAATATTGCTAACTGCATATATTTACTTTCACAGTTTTACTTAGCTCTTGATAAAAGTATTTTAAGACTATTAAATGCTATTCTTATTATTCTTACTATACTTACTAGCTTTTAGGATCTAAGGCATCCCTTCTAGCAGACTCAAATGTATTCTAACATTATTAATTGGATTATCTACTCAATGCAAAGCTTTTTCTTTGACATTCTTTGATTTTCAAGTGTAGAACCCAAATTAGACTCTTCTTATCACGATGAGCACTGAGTAATGTATAGAAGTGTTGACTCACCACACTGTACAGCTGAAACTAATGTATACACTGTATGTTTCTGATATTGGAGTTAAAATAAAAAAAAAACTTGTTAAAATAGGTTAGATTCTTCTGTTTTTAATTTTTTTTAATGTTTATTTATTTATTTTTGAGAGACAGATACAGAGTGCAAGCTGGGGAGGGTCAGAGAGAGAGGGAGGCACAGAATCCAAAGCAGTCTCCAGGCTCTGAACGGTCAGCACAGAGCCCGGATGTGTGGCTCAAACTCATAAACCACGAGAACTCATAAACCACGAGATCATGACCTGAGCCAAAGCCAGATGCTTAACCAACTGAGCCACCGAGGTGCCCCTCAATTAGATTCTTCTTAAGAACTTGTAGCATAAATATTACATTACACACTGACTGTGTAATTCTTTTTTTGTTTTTTAAATAAGCTCTATGCCCAGCATGGGGCTTGAACTGACCAACGTGAGACCAAGAGCCACATACTCCACCAACTGTGCCAGACAGATGCCCAGAGGGTTTTACTCTTAAAAAACTCCTGAATAAGGCATTTTCAAAAGGCAGAAGGGGACAAAAATAAATCAAGCTATTAATATACAGATTATTCTAAAGGAACCTGACCACTCCTCTCCTCCCACCTCTCCAGCCTCGTAGATGTGTACAAGAATGTACAGAACTACAAGATTTTAATTTAAAGCTTCCTAATTTGTTCCTTCATTTTGGGCTGAAAAAGGACAAAAGCTGTGACTCACCAAGGTCAGGGATTGTGGTATGTCATGAGAAGAATCTGCAGCACCATTTCAAAGACAATTCCATTAAAATACATCATTGAAAGTGTGGAAACTAGTAGGTGATCAACATAAAAGATTTTCTGAATAAAATAAAGTTTTTGGAGCTGTCAGAATAAAGGAGAGATTTGGGGATAGAATGTAGAAGTCAAAATATATTTTTCTTTCTCATCCAAGCTCTAAATAGTGGCCAGATTGATTCCACTAAATGATCGAACACATCTACTTTCTTTTCAGATTTGACCACACATGACAGGAAGGCTCCTCTCTGCCCTCCCCACCTCACTTGCATGCCAATCTCTCTATGATTTGATCTCTTTCCAACTTATTTCTCCCAGTTCTTTTATGTATTTTTTGTATTCTAGTCGAATGGACTAGGTTCCAAAACACTGAATACTTTTCTTGACCTCTAAGATTTCATAGTTCTCTTTGCCTGGAATTCTCCTTGTGTCCCAAACTTACCGCTTCTTCAGCTCAATTTAAAGCTTTTCCCAGGGGCGCCTGGGTGGCGCAGTCGGTTAAGCGTCCGACTTCAGCCAGGTCACGATCTCGCGGTCCGTGAGTTCGAGCCCCGCGTCGGGCTCTGGGCTGATGGCTCAGAGCCTGGAGCCTGTTTCCGATTCTCTGTCGCCCTCTCTCTCTGACCCTCCCCCATTCATGCTCTGTCTCTCCCTGTCCCAAAAATAAATAAAACGTTTTAAAAAAATTTTTTTTTAAGCTTTTCCCAAACTCAGAAATTAGCTCCACTTTTCTGAACTCCCTTGGGACTTTTATCTTCATCGTTCTTTTGCCATCGTTTTTCCGCTTGTGTTATTAAAACTTCATGTATTTATCTCTCTTAAAAGAGAAAATGAGGGACACCTCGGTGGCTCAGTTGGTTAAGGGTCTAACTCTTGATTTCGGTTCAGGTCATGATTTCAAGGTTGATCGGTTTGAGCCCCACATGGGGCTCTGCACTGACGCGCGGAACCTGTTTGAGATTCTCTCCCCACCCCCCCCCGCCCCGCCCCTCCACTACTCATGCTCGTACTCTCTCTCTCTCTCTCAAAAATAAACTTAAAACAAAGAAAATGTGAGGCAGCAAACCTTACACATAGAGATATTATGTAGCCAAAGACCCAAGAGGTTCTGAATGACTGAATAAATGGTAAATGATTTGAATTATCAAATGAAGGAATGAATTGGAAAAAGCTATTTTTCCAAGTCATATATACATGACTGCTCAGTAGAAAGAAATTAGCCAATCCAGGGTAAACTATTAGAATATTTTTTTAGAAAAGGCTAAAGATTAAAGTACCAATCATTAATAAACCCATAAAAGTGTTTCTACCAAGAAGTTTGCAATTCCATATAACAGACACACTAGTTTCTATGTGTAAGTCATTGTCCAAGTATTGCAATTCAGCATACTCCCCAAATTACGAGATTTATTTTATATAACTAATGTTCCCATAGTATTTTTTAAACAGCCAAGTAGATACCTTACCAACTTTACCAATATAATTAATTTTATCCTTATAAAATCTGTTGAGAAAGGCTAGTACCTCCATTTTACAGATGCAGAAGTGATACTAACAAAGGTTAAGAAATTTGCCCAAAGTCACATTTAGGATATATAATGTCTATCCTGCATCTTTCAAATAGGTTTGCCCTATAAAATGCCTGCTTGTTTATTTTTGTAGAATGTTAGCTGTATTACAATCCTATGTGTCCAAATTTATGGTAATGTGGCATTTGGGAGACTGAGAAACTTCTAATCCTTGTTGTTATTATGTTTTACTTTAAAAAACTTTAAATAAAAAAACCTATGTTTTAAAATCCATATTTATTTTTACATCAATAACTTTTTGATATACTAATTCAACACATTTTTTTTTACCAGGTGTGGCATAATTTGATTTTCTATATAAAAAAACAATTTGGATATCAATTTACGTTTTAGGAGAAAACATACTTTCTGATACAATGCCTATGTTACTTATCCTAGTTTCACAAAAGAATCTCAAAGTCAAGAGGCAATGCCCCATGTTACAGAAAACTGACAATGATGAACTCACAGCAAGGAAACGCCCTTTCTGAGACATCAACATGGTTTGATTTGAGGAGGTCTACCATGACATCTGCATTTCGGAGGGTGAGCTCCTTGTAAATGATCGTGATTAACAACCAAAGCTTTCTATACTAACAAGCCAAGTTTGATTGTAATTCATTGGTGTGTAATCATCCCTCTAATGTATAATTATACACAATGACTAGTGAATTAGGAAAAACAACAACAAAAAAGGACATGGAATAACATTCAGCTTTCAAGAGGCAGGCTCTGGAACACAAGCTGGCACACTGCTGGTGTATCATAAGAACTACTCCACAAGATCATTCAGAGAATTATTGGAAAAGTAAGTGGCATTCACATCTGATGTATCTCACAACAGGCCAGCAGGCCACGATGTCAGTAAAACATCAAATTGCCAGCGAGATTTCATGTTGCTACTAAAATCTGAAGCATGCAATTACTTTAATTTTATACCTTTCTTGTTCAGCTCAAAAAGGCTTTTTTTTGGCAACAGGAAAAAAACCCTCACAATCAGTCACACCTTGGCCTTTCAATCCCACATGTTTCAAGAAAACCACCTCCTGTTTTTAATTTCATCTCAAACCAGATGACTACAAACATTACAAAGTTATATTTCTTGAAAACTATGCCCTTGGGAATTCAGTTTTCATCTGAAAAGAAAGACATAAATACTTCCAAAATCCTGGTGCAGGGCTTAAGAGAACTATTAAAATTCTATTGTCTATATTCTATGCTAAGGATGTAGATCTTTATTCAATCAAGTGATTTAATTCAATCACGTCTTTTATAAAAAAAGATGATTTTAATTTTTTTCTTAAAATAGATTAATTGGATTTTAAGAAAATTTAAAAAATGTCTTCATATATCAAGAAAAAGGAACAAACTGCTGCTAAATACAACAGCATGACCGAGTCTCAAAGAGTATGAGGAAAAGTGAAGGAAGCCACATTGGTGTGATTTTATTTATATAAGATTCTGGAAAAGGCAAAACTATGGGCACAAAGTAGACTAGTAGTCGGAAAAGGTAGGCTACAAAGAGGCCAGTGGGAATAGGTGAGGTGATGGAATTGTCGTATACCAAGACTGTGGTAGTGTGTATGTAAGTCTATGAGTTGTCAAAGCCAAGAGAACTATACACTAAAAAGTGTGATTGTTATTGTATGTAAATGATTCCTCAGGGAACCTAACTTAAAAATTATTTTCACTGGGGCACCTGGGTAGCTCAGTCGGTTAAGCGTCTGGCTTTGGCCCAGGTCATGATCTTGTGGATTGTGAGTTCGAGCCCCACATCAGGTTCTGTACTGACAGCTCAGAGCCTGGAGCCTGCTTCAGATTCTGTGTCTCCCTTTCTCTCTGCCCCTGCCCTGCTCGTGCTCTGTCTCTCTCTCCCTCTCTCTCAAAAATAAAAATAAACATTAAGAAAATTTAACAAAAGTATTTTCATTTATGTTTCCACATTAACTTCTCAAAACTCAATAGAAGATGGATGGGACAAGAATATTTATATCTTCATTATCTTAAAGAGGAGTAACTTGATGCTCAAAGAAGTTAAATGACTTACTTGAGGACAAGATGCTAATATGTACCAGATATATTCTAAGCCTGGGTCTTCCCAATGTCAAATCCAGCATTTTTCCTATTAGAGTACACTCCTTCTTTGTATACCCTACAATAATGTTCAATTCAATTAAAATTAGTCAAGTAAAATTAGTCCCCGACTCTTACATTTCCTCCTCAAGGCATTTCCTATTGAGATTTCCATACTTACAAAACAGTATTGAATATGACTGCCAGGCAAAAGTTAATTTCATAATGAATTTAATATAATGGTGCATTATGCCATTTTGGCAGCAAAAATACCAATGATTTAAGGCTTAATTAATTAGGGATGTTGTCCAGGTCACAGAGAATAAACAGACCATTGTGCATTTTATCAGATGGATGACTTCTAGAGAGATATGTTTATCTCTCAGTAAATAGTATTTTGAGAGAAGCACAAAAAATGAAATTTCACCCTGATATCAATATATCAATGTTATTAGGGATGTTTGAAAGAAAAGGACAGTGTTAAACTGATGCAAGGAGTGAGAAGCACTCTAATACATATAAAATTCAAAGATCTAAAAAAGGAAATGGATGTTTGTATATTGCTCAAGAGTATGGAGCCAAGATCTTGTAATTGTAGGCTACATAAAATACAACTTCTTGAATCAGTATCTGACAACAATGAGTATGCAATATGTGTTGAATGAATGAATTATAACTTGAGTTATTCAACACAAAGAAGGCTTGCTTTATGAGGTTGTCATCTACATTATGAGGATTTGCAGGGTTTCTATGGAAGAGTTTCCTCCATTGGACAGGTGGTTAGAAAGACACGAAAGATTTTTTTTTTTTTTTTAACTATGGTATGGTGGGAGAAACACCTGGAGTGAGAGTAGAGATGAGCTTGAATCCATACAACTTGTGAGTGGGACTAAAAAGTCAGAAAATAGAAAAAAATACTAATTTTTTAAATGAAGGCTTTTAAACAAATGATACAGGAAAAGCTAGATCCACATGCAAAAAAAATGAATCTAAACACAGATCTTACACAAAAATTAATTCAAAATAGATCATAGACCTAAATGTAAAATTATGCAAAACTACACAATTCCTAGACAACAACATAGCTGGAAATCTAGTTTACTGATGACTTCTCAGATACAAAACTGAAATGTAAAATACAAGACTCTAGAATTCCTGGCTGATAACACGGTTTGAAAATCTAGGATTGGTGGTAATTTTCTAGATACAAAACTAATAGCATAGTACATGAAAGAAAAAAAAATAGGTTGGACTTTTATTAAAAATAAAACTTCTGCTCTGGAAAAGGCTCTCTTCAGAAAATAGAATGATGAGTCACAAAATGGAAGAAAGTACTTCCAACATGTATATCTGAAAGATGACTGGTATCCAAACTACACAAAGAACTCTTACAACTCAATAATAAAAAAACAAATAATCCAATCTCAAAATGGGAAAACCTGAATAGTCACTTACCAAAGCAGATATACAAATGACCAGTAAGAATGTGAAAAGACGTTCAACTTTATATGTCAACAGGGGATTGGAAATTAAAACAATAGTGATATACCACTACACAACTATTACAATAGCTAAAATCCAAAATACAGCACTAAATGCTAGCAAGGAAGTGAAGCAACAGGAACTTTTCTTTCATTGCTGGCAGGAACAGAAAATGGTGTTGTAATTGGGCAAATGTATTACTCGCGCAGTGAAAATATTCTATATGATACCATAATGGTAGATCCTGTCATTATACAATTGTCAAAACTCATAAAATATAAAACATAAAGAGAATCCTAATATAAATTATGGAATTTAGTTAATATCAATATCAATATTGTTTCATCAGTCTAACAAATGTACCACCCTAATGCAAGATGCTAATAACAGGGAAGACGGGGAGGAGGGGAATAAAAGCTTATATAATCTTAGTGCTTAGGCGTTAACAAAAGTTTCTAAAAACATTCAATTAAAGGATATTAGATACAAAGAAAATAATTCAAATTATAACAGATGTACTAAATATAAACTTAAAAAATAATTATGTTGTGCCATCGACAAGTCTAACTTCTGCATTTGATCTCTTTCAGGACTATACATTTAATAGACTTGTGAATTAGCAAGTGAAAAAATAGATTGTTATTTCAAATTTTATTTTAAAATTTTACTAAAATTCCTAGCTTCCTACAAGACCAAGATTTTGCAGACACCGCACTTATAGGATATGCTCATTTATCTAAATGTCTAACGTAAGTTATTTCTTTATTGTCAATTATGCTGAAGATGTAAAACAGAATGGCCATTCATTTTAGTTTTGAATTATGTGGGCCTTCTAACAATCTATATTATTCTTCATTAGATTTCTTTTGGAAGACTCATTCTTACAATATTCTCTTAATTTATATCAGCGAATATATTTTATTTATGATAACATATAAAAGTTCTTAGTAGGTACATCTGTCAAGATTGGTCTTTTATTCAAATGAAAGGTGTTATAGATCACACATTTATCTTTATTAAATTTTATTGCAAACTATCTAAAACATGGTTTCTATGTTTGAAAGGATGGAGTTTCAGGGATTATCTAAAAGTGTTTTTAAAAAATACTTTCCCCCTAGGTGCCTGGGTGGCTCAGTCAATTGAACGTCCAACTCTTGATTATGGCTCAGGTCATGATCCCAGGGTTGTGGGATTGAGCCCGTGTTGGGTTCCACACTGAGTGTGGAGTTGGCTTAAGATTCAGTCTCTCTCTCTCTCTCTCTCTCTCTCTCTCCCCTTCTCCCCTGCTTTCACTCTCTCTCTAAAATAAAAAATAAGAAATTGATAAAATAAAAAAATACTTTCCCCTTCAGTAATGAAATCCATGGTACATTGCTCCAATTAAGCCATATGTAAATAATGTACATGCACTGAGATATATTCAAAATGCACTTTACAAGAAGAGAATAAAAATTGCTTGCAATCCAATCCTGTAACCTGTTATATCCACTAAATATATATTGGAGTGTACTTTCTTATCATTTTACAATGCCTTTATTATGTATTTATATATATGTGTGTGTGTGTGTGTGTGTGTGTGTGTGTGTGTGTGTGTATATATATATATATATGTATGTATGTATTATGTGTATGTGTATACATACACTTTTATAATTATTCCCCTGGCTGCAAGCTCATTATTTTGCATATATTTCTAGGTCACTAAAAGAAAATTTTACTTTGTTTGTTTATTTGAAGCCTAACACAGGGCTTGAACTCACGACCCTGAGATCAAGACCTGAGCTGAGATCAACTCAGATGCTTAACCTGCTGAACTACCTAAGCACCCCTAAGATTTTAAATTTATACTTAGATTTGTTACCTCAATAGTTTGGTTTTTAAAATTTCCAAATGGTAATACATTCTTTGTTTTTCTTTTTAATTTTTTTGTTCGAGTATACATACCACACAATGTTATATTAGTTTCAGATGTACAACGTAATGATTCAACTTCTCTTTATACTATGTTCACAACTGTAGCTACCATCTGTCACCATATAACACTATTACAATGTCACTGACCACACTCCTTATTTTGTATCTTTTATTTCCATGACTTACTGATTTCATAACTGAAAGCCTGTATCTCCTACTCCCTTTCACCTGTTTTGCCCATCCCCCAACCCTTCTTCCCTCTGGCAACCATCAATTTGTTCTCTGTGTTTTATAGGTCTGATTCTGCTTTTTGTTTATTCATTTGTTTTGTGTATATAGATTCCACATGAGTGAAACCATATCACATTTGTCTCTCTCAGTCTGTCTTATTCTATCCATATGGTTCAAAATTCAAACAGAATGAAAAGATAGATGATAAAATGGCTCTGAAAGTTCTTTCTCCATTGCTGTCCCCCTCACCACCTGAATTCTCTTCTCACCGGCAACTAATGCTATTATTTTCTCATGAATTTATCTAAAAAATAATTTATACATATATATGTAAATACATGTATGGACTTCCCCACTTTTTATAAGATGGCATTGTACCACACACTCTGTTCTGATTTGTGCAAAGCAGTTCACATCAGTAAAGATTTTTCCCACTAGTTTTTATAGTTTCATAATATCTCATTTAATGGATGTAGTATCATGTGCCCAGGCAATTCCCTTCTGATTGGCACCTTATGTTACAAACAATGTGGCAACAAAGTTCCTGTGCATTCTTGATTTTACATGTGTATAAATATATCTGCAGGGTACATTTTTAGAAGTTTCAGTCAGGATTTCCTGATTGAGTGGCATTTGTATGTAAAACTGATGGACAAGGTCAAACTGCTTCCATAAAGGGTCAACCAATTTATACCTCCACAAATATTTTGATTTATCATAATTTATTTAAGTCGTCCTCTGTTACTGCACTTCTAAGCTGTCTGCAGTCATTTGCTATTACTTCCAAGGCTCTCGTGAACATCCCAGGTTGTTAATAATATTTGTATCATCCTAAATTATTTCCTGGTGAATAGATCCCAGATGAATAAATGATGGGATTCTTTAAGACTATTGATTCTTCAAATGAATTTTCACTGTGCTCTTTTACAAAATTATATCATTGTGTCTAATAGTTTTTCAGGTGAATCTCTTGAACTTTTCCACAATTCTTCCACCCTTAGAGTTTTAAACTCCAATAGTCAATACTTGCAACACACCCTTCTAACCTTTCAAGATTCTCATACCCTCACTCCTTCTACACGCATTCTAGCCTATACAGCTTTACATATCCATCCATCTATCTGCCCCACTTTGCTTCACTCCCTCCTGGATTTAGTCAAGATCCCATAATTCATGATCTTGGCTGCTCTCCAAAATGCAACATCCTCACCCTTGTTCCTACCTCCTATATCTAGTAAAACCTAAATTTCAGATCCACCTAACAAAGAAGTTTCTATGCTGTTGGGCTTAGCTGGCAGTGTTTTCTGGCCTTTCCTACAGACTTCCCAGCAAGGAGAAAAAGTATGCCACCCAGTGCCAAGACATACTAACGTGGTAGTTCTACACTGTGAAACAATCACTTCTTACAGTTTCCCCGGTCTGTTCTCTGTCCTATTTCCCCGGAGATGGTATTTTCAGTCTTCTACCACATTCCATAAACACACTATTCCACTCTCCTCTTCCTCACTCACAGGAGACGATTTCAGGAATTTATAGAGATAATAGTAGCCATTAAGGGTGGTGGGGATATCACCTCCCTTCTCTCCAGGCTTTCCCTCCCCTTGGTTAGAAACATCTTTGTCTCCATTCCTTCAGTGCAAAAGGATGTAAGGCTGACATTGGCACTTCTGCTTAACTTCTTTGAATGACGCTACACTGTTTTTAGGATCAACACCTTAAAGTGACCTAGAGTGCTCTTGGTGATTTGAGCCTTTACTGTCTCATTTTTATGTCTCTTCGCTTCCATTTACAGCTTATACTCCCATGCAATTCCCTTTTGTCACATTTGCCCTTATCTCTTAATCACCTATTTGAAATGCATTTCCCTTTCCTTCCTGTTCACCAGCATGCTTCTTCTTCTTCTTCTTCTTCTTCTTCTTCTTCTTCTTCAGACTCAGCTTAGATGCAACAGTTTCTAGAAAATTTTCCTAGACCAGTCAGTCTTGGCTAGATGTCTCTTCTAGATGTCTCATGGACCCTTTTGCTAGACTTAAAAAATTTTTTTTAAGGTTTATTCATTTTTCAGAGACAGAGAGAGACAGAGCATGAGTAGGGGGTCATGAGTAGAGAGAGAGAGGGAGATACAGAATCCAAAGCAGGCTCCAGGCTCTGAGCTGTCAGCAAACTCACAGACTGCGAGATCATGACCTGAGCAGAAGTCTGATGCTTAACCGACTAAGCCACCCAGGTGCCCCAGTTAGACTTCAATCGTAGCATTTATCACACTATATACAATCACCTGTACATAGACATCTATTCCTTCAGCTTTTACATACAGAGTAGAAGCTTCATAAATATAAAATAATTAATGAATACACTGGCTTGTATTTGTTTGGCTTATTATCTTTTTTTTTAAAAATTTTAGGTTTATTTATTTTTGAGAAAGAGAAAGAGAGAGAGGCAGAGAGAGAGAAGAAGACACAGAATCTGAAGCAGGCTCCAGGCTCTGAGCTATCAGCACAGAACCCGACATGGGGCTCAAGCCCACAAACTGTGAGATCATGACCTGAGTTGAAGACGGACACTTAACCAACTGAGCCACCCAGGGTCCTGCGGCTTATCTTTTAAAACAATTTTTATATCTTATTCTCAGTATGTTTCAGAGTTTCTAATAACAAATGCTTTCAATTGAAAATATAATCAAATTAACTGATCACATGATTTTTGGTCACCAAAGAATTCTCTGTTCTCATGCTCTCTTACTTCATGTTAAGAAAAACATATATACTGCATTTGAGATGGAAGCTGACTTGCTAAAAATCATCTGCTTATAATATAAGATAGCTTCATAAATAACCATTTATCAACACTAATGTTTTTTTGATTTTATATTTTAAATGGTATAACATATAAAATTCTGTATTTGTTTTTTCAAGGTAACAAAAATATTCTTTATGTAATACAACATTCTTCCTATCAATCATAAACTTAAGGTAGCATTACAAAGATGAGTACGTTCCAACTTTGACCTACCTTTACTTTTTTTTTTTTAATTTTTTTTAATGCTTATTTATTTTTAAGAGAGAGAGAGAGAGAATTAGTGGGAGAGGAACAGAGAGAGAGAGAGAGACACAGAATCCAAAGCAGGCTCCAGGCTCTGAGCTGTCAGCACAGAGCCCGACATGGGGCTCAAACCCAGGAACTGTGAGATCATGACCTGAGCCAAAGTCGGACACTTAACTGACTGAGCTACCCACGCGACCCCCCCACCTTTTCTTTTATAGGATATATAAAATACAATATATTTTATATATGTGAAATGCTTTTTTTCCTCCTCAAAACAAATACCTCATTGCATTTTTTTTTCTTAAGAAGAAAAAAGGAAGGCTAACAGAGCAGCTCTATACTAGAAGAAAGCATAAAACAGTGTCATGAGAAGCCAAATTTGGAAACAGAAATGAATTTCTGTCCCAAGATTCAAGACTTGATGTAATCAACAATAAAAATAACAATTTTAGATTTGGAATAGAACCTTAACAATGTCCTCTAAAATGAGTTGTAAAAAGATTTAATTTTCCATCATGTTTGGGAATATAGAACTGTACTTTTTTGATCTTATGGTTTAACTAATATGGACATTTCTATAACTATCCATTCTGGATCAGGATATGAATATACAGGAGTATAAATTATCATCTTTGACATTTGCAATATCATTTATATAGCCAAAAAATCAATTGTCACATGCAAGGAACTATTAAAATACAGTTGAAATTGATTATTTAAAGCAATTCAAACATTGTATCCTAATAAAGAATTAAGTTTAGGCTAACAGGATATTAATTTATTTGGCTATAAAAATCAAATTTTGAGCAGATGTCTAAGGTTTTTTGCTTGTTTGTTTAGGGAGAGAGCATGTGAGCAGGGGAGAGAGGCAAGTGGGGGAGAAGTGGGGGGGAGAAAGAGAGAGAGAGAATCCCAAACAGGCTCCACGCTCACCTCAGAATCCAATGTGGGGCTTGATGCCATGTCTCTGGGATCACTACCTGAGCTGAAATCAAGAGTTGAACACTCAACCAACTGAGCCATCGTGGCGCCCCTAAGGTTTTTTATACTATTTATTATTTGACAGTTTAAAAACTACTTAATAAGAATCTGGTATATGGCAGACACTTCTTGGCACTGGGCTAAAAGTATAAATAAGATAGAATTCGATATCTTGTGGATGTCATTACGTAATTCAGAAGGCACTTAACTAAATAAGTTCAATACAATGTGGTTAAGAGGTTAATAATATAAGAGAGCAAAACAAGTCACAGAAACATCCAGGAAAGAATATGTAATGTTGTCTGACCTAAAATTCAGTTTGAAGGGGTAAGTAATTTAAGTTCTCTAGTTGAAGATGAATAGAAAGGGGACAGGTATGTGCAAATAACAAGACAGGCTTAGAAGAGTTTAAATTTTGGTTTCCAAATCAAATGCAGGTATCCATAAGCATTGTAAGTCAACCATCATCCATGATATATGTATTTAAAAGGGACAAATTAAGCTAGAATTACTTTTAGTTACTATTTATTGTTTCCAAGTGCCAGGCACTGTGATATGTATCTGACCTTTAACTTACTATATTACTCATTCTATCTGGAAGGTAAGATGGACAGCTGCATATCTCAGAAGCTTAAAGAAGTTAACTTTAGAGTGACAGCACAAATACACTCATCAGTCACATTTGCAACAGTAAAAATTTGAACAAAGCATTACATCTTACCTCTTGCCTTGCTAGTTACCACCCATAACCTCAAAATATAACCATTTATGCATTATTAATCAGTGCCTCCATAAATGATTTAAAGCAATACACTGCAGTCAAGACTCTTAAAGGATTTACTTTAAAAATATTTTTTCTTAAAAGATTGCATGACCGCTAACTTATTAAAGAATTGTCACTGCATTTTGGCATAATGTTGTGCTTGTTATCAATAAAAAAATCAAAGAGTGAGATTAATGGTGAGATAAAAGGACATTAGGAATAAGCAATAGCTGAGTGATCCCCATAAGTGGTGTAATGACGTAAGACAAGGCATAAAATATGAGACAATGCATATACACACACAAGCCACAAAGTTTTATAAATCTACAATGATGTCACACTACAGCAAAATTATAAAGTGATTCTGTTCTTGTAAAGAAATGTTTCTAAATGTTAGTAAGTCCTTTTTCTGGACTACTGCATAACAGCATGTCCTATGTAGTTAGAACTTCTCAGGACATTTGGTAAAGAGTGAAATGCCTAACTAGATAACAGTTAATTCAGGAAAGGAAAACATTATCCATGAAAACCACTGCTGTCATCAAGGAGCATTTAAAAATTTAAAAGTGTACTCCAATGTTTATATTATCCATAGCAGCGTTTAGAAAAATACTGTGAAAATGACATCTTGTAATATCCCTTTATCTGCTCTATGAATCATTGCTACATAATTTAGGGATGGAAGAAAACAGCTTTCGCTGCTTTTATTAATGCAGAGCAAATAAAACTTCCAAACCCTGTATTACATTTATTCTTCAGAATGACAATTGGGATGGAAACTAAGATTCTAGAAGTGTTAAAGTTGTGCTTGGCTATGAAAAGGGAATAAAATAAGATTTTTTTAAAGATAAACATTTGCATTGTCAGTACAAAATAAAATAGAGATTTGCATTGTGAGTACAAATATAAAATAGAGATTCTGAATTTTAGATCAGCCCTTTTATTTTCTGATAGTTTTATAAACTCTGGGTATTGCAGAGAATGTATGGACGCTCAAAGCAATTCCTACAATTGAGCATCTATAGAGGGCAATTATGATAATTCACTATGAAATGTACTTTAATATCTTTGTCAGAGTCAAATACCTAAATGACAGAGAGTGAAATTGTTAAGAATTTTATGACTAATGTAACTGCACTTATTCTACGATGAAGTAACACAGACCAAAAGTTCCTATGATTCGATGTTAAGAAAAGACAGACTATTAATAACATGCTTTGCCCTTATGAATCTCAGTCACCTGTAAGTCATTGAGTATCTTTTCCATTTGTATATTCCTGGCTCATAATAGGATGCAATAAATATTGAATTAATGACTAGAAAGAGATTAATAAATACTTAAGAGTATGCATGATAAGCAATAAATCATTCATCATTCTCTTTAGAACAAGGTCAACAAATCCAACACCTTCAAAGATAGAATCAAGTCAGGGAATGAAGCTTAACAGGGAAGCATATGGGCTCTGCAGCCAGATGTCTAGGGTCAGAATAGTGATTGTGCCACTTACTAGTTGTCTGACCTCAAGAAAAGAATTAACCTCTCTAAATCTTAGCAACCTCTGGCTTCCTCTTTGGTAACAGCGATAGCCAAGTTCAGATGGATGTTGTGTTAAATGAGTAAATGTAAATGTTAAATGAGTAAATGTAAAGTGCTTATAAAAGCATAAGACTGGAGCTTGAAAGGTCATCTATTAATGTACCGAAAAACATGTGAGAACCTATAAGGGTCCAAACACCTGTGCTACGCAGGCTGGGGTAGCCCCTCACACAGTCTCTGTCTCGAGCCACCAAAACGAGCCAGAGAGACAACTGTATTTTACAACTGTGTACATTGTGCTCAAGAAAAGAGGAGACATATCTAAAACAGATTGAAAGAGGAGACAAGGTATACTTGAGTTCTAAAGGATCAGTAAGGAATACAAAGTTATCAGACAAAAGTGAGGTTGAGGTTAAGGACGTAAGCAGAGGACATAGCATGGATGCAGACAAGTTGGAGCAGAGATGCCACTAGAATGAATTTAGGAAGTCAAACTATATTAACTGATCAGGCTAAACTCACATAAATTTTGGAGGGTTGACAAATTTCTAAGATTGCCAGCACAATGATAAGACAGATGTGGAAATTTACATATAGAAGTTGACTTAAGGATGATTTCAGCTCAGTTAATTTAGAGCTCCTAAAAGCAAGAAATTGAGTAATTGAACTCATTTATTCATAGTTAAGTAAACAAGCAAATATAAGGAAGCTTTTGATATTTGATTGTCATAAAGGTTTCTGTGGCTGATTCTGTGTTCTGTCAGATTTAGGCTATCTCGTTTTTGACACTTAAATCCTGGATGACATAATTCTTTGATATGAAGAAAATGGTCCAGAATCCCATAAAATACTATATTTTCTCTACAAATACAAAAATGTGAGCAATGTGAGGTACTTGTTTGGGCAAAAATCAGTTCTTTTGGAAGATGGCTAAATCACAGATTTATTACATTTGAAATTGTTTTCCCTTGCTCTGGTTAAAGGTGTCTTCTTCTCTCATAATGTCCTCTTTTTTTCCTGTTGGAAAAAAATAATCCCACTCTTCTGGTTTTGTATTCCACAGTGAATGCCTTATCTTTTACACCAGACTCAAGGTCTGCCTTATCCAGTCCTAAAACCCTGAACAATTTCAATAACTGAAAAAGGGTTAACATGAAGGAAAGCACAGTCTGTTTTGAAGTGACATTAGCTGAACAATCAGGGAGGACCGATTAACTCAGTCAGAAATTTTACTCACATAATAGGCCTCTACTTCAGAATTGTTTCCTAATCAATATTCCCAAATTTGTTTGATGCTTGGCTCATTTTTTTCCCCTTGGCATGGCAGTGCATTTTATATTATACTATGTATAGCTTTCCCAATTGAATCCATATAAAATAACTTGTTTCAGATAATATGAATCTTTTACGCATTACTTTGGTCTTTCTGAAGTTGTGTATCCTCGTTTCTAGCAGAGCAAAAACCTGCTATACACAATTGCTGGCTTTTATTCATTAATAAAATAAAGATTTCCCGAGTATCTCCCACGGGCCTGGCACTGTGCTGGGAACAGGGATTCAGAAATGAATGAAATATAATCCAGTCTCTGAAAAGGCTATAACTCTGTTAGGAGAGAGAATTGAGGGATTAAAAAGGTACCAAAGACTAAATGTTAAGGAAGAGCTTCCTGAAGGATTAGATACATGAAGCAGTTCTTAAACTATATGGGAAAGAATATGCCATGTGAGGGAAGAAACAAACAGGTTCCATCAATGATTCAGCCAGTACATGTGGTCCAGTCAGTTGAATGATTACCAGTCCCAGGCCTCTGGGTCACGGTTTTAACTCCAGTTGCCATCTGGGATAAGGACATCAACTTGAACACCAGTCAGGCTGATTTGAAACGTGAGGTCCTTATCAAGTGCAGGAAAACACTATTTCCATCATCCCTGCCTCCACTTAAACCACTGGCCCTTAACCTGGCAAAGGTTTCAGGTTGTCTGTGAAGCCCATGAAGTTATATACAGCAGTCTGTCTGTATGTGCAAACTTCTGGGGAGACCCCAAAAGCTCACACCAAGTTTTCATAAAGGTTTGCCCCACCTCCCTGTAAAAACAGGAACTTCTAATTATGTGTCCACCTGATCCTGGCTACCACCACCCCAATCTTGCACCTGTAGAATATGATTCTGTCTGGATAGGCATTCTCTCCATTCTGCCTTCCCTACCTGGAAGGAGTTCTCTATACATCTGGTAACCACCTGGCAGGAGCCTCACATCACAGTATATTCGCTTTGTTTCTGGTAGAAGTATTACACCTGCCCCGAGACCAGAATTACGCTGCTTTTGACAATGGAATTCCGGAACTACATGAAATCCATTTATTACATCTAATCCCAAGCGTGACTTTGTACCCAAATCATAACCGCTGCCAGGCTTTTATGTTTAAGACTGAGTTAGCCTACAGCTGGGTTTGGCAAAAACAAACAAACAATTACAATGGTACAAGATTTTATTAAAGAGAGGGGTGCCTGTGTGGCAGATCTCATGGTTCACGAGTTCGAGCCCCACATCAGACTCTGTGCTGACAGTGCAAAGCCTGCTTAGGATTCTCTTCCTCTCTCTCTCTGCCCCTCTTCTGCTTGTGCACTCTCTCTCTAAAAATAAATAAATAAACTGAGAAAAAGAAAGATTTTGCAAAAGAGAAAGGCAAAGTTTCACTTCCACCTAAAGCTCTAAAATGGTCTTTGTCTGCTTATACTTACATGCTCCCAAAGTACACAAGACTTTTTTTAAACAATGAAACTCATCTGAGATAATATTAATGAAACTAGCAGGCTTTTTAACTCATTTCTGAATAAGAGTTGCTCATGTCATTGACACTGTGCCCCTGAATAAGGACAATATCACCAACAGTCTGAGACAATTGTTCACGACTGAATTAATTGTCCTTTCCTTTCTCTGGGCTGCGTTAGCACTTCTGAGTATATTTCTCTGACTGCAGTCTCTTGTTTTGACTATGTGTAGATTATATGTGTTCATTTATCCGTCTTGTTAGCTCTCATAGTCTCCATGGGTCTGGACTCTGTCTTGCTCTTGTTTACATTCCTTACCCTTAAAATGGATTCTTGGTATGCAGCTCAATCAACTTAACAGGATAAATAAATTGTATGATAAAATGTTGCTTCCTTACCAATCATCATAACCATGTTCACGGCTCTCTCACTGTGTTACTTTTGTAGATATTATGCCTGAAATGGCAATTCAAAATAATCTCTAGTTTAGGAAACTCTGGATGTTGTACTTGCAAATAGCCAATAACTCCAATTGTATATGTACACACACCCTCACACACACACACACACACACACACACACCTCTGTGTGTGTAAAAATATTACTTATTCAAATAATGTAATATAATATCACATACCAAGGAATTAAGAGAATTCTTAGCAGTCAGAAGTATCAAATTCTGTAATAGTCTAATTCTCCAAAAGATATGATGAGACGTAGTAGGTAATTCTGTATAGCACCTATTTGAAGCAGTATAAGATAAAGGTGGTCCCTTTAAATCAAATTTATAAGATCAGGAAATTGATTAACTTTCCTCTGAGGAAAAACGTCCAAAAATAATTGTTAAGTATATGCGCGTCTGGAAATGCAAAGAATAAAAATTTTCCTTTTGGATATTCTTATCTAATGACCTATTACATTTATATTTAGAAAAATAAAGGTCAAGAAAGAAGTGTAGAAAAACACTTGAAAAGTTCAATGCCAAATACAATGATAGTCTGTGAACAACACAATCCTGAGAGCCATGGCCGAACTTCTTGAACTCTTGAAGAAATTTTCAGCTGACTGAGACTCATATAAACACATGACCATATAGTATCTTCCTTCTAAAGAGTGCTACCAAACACTGATTTATTTCAACATACCATATCTATATTAATAACCAATGTTTTCTTTGTTTTTTACCAGTGGGAGTAGAACCAAAGTAATTTCATAATAAAACAAAAAATACACTACTCAGCTTCATAACATTGGCAACAATCTAACCACAGTAAATTCTGTCTCTAACTTATTACTGATGCATTTATATACTTTATAACAGTCCATTTTATTTTAGGTTATAAATAACTATTATTGAAATATGTGAAGAGGAATGAACAACAAATATGAAGACAGGTGATGGGCCTCAGACTCTTGCAGCATAAAACTCAGAGCTCTAGTTAGCAACTTAGGAAAAAAAAGAAGTGTCAACAACCAGCCAACTGTCACCCTGAACAAAGTTGGAAAGGTCAATATGATGCTTTGATGGGTAGAAAGACTGCCTTATGGGTAAGAAACTTTAAAAAAATATATATCTATAGAAAAAAGGAAGAACTGCACTGCCATATCTATGGGGGACCATTTATTAAATGGGTCAAGGAACACATATTTCAAGAAGGACTGTTGGCAATAAAGGGCATAGATTCAGCCTATAATAAACATCAGCCTGATTCTCACTGAAATAACACTGTCAGGGCTGCCCTTTAGAACACTGATCCAGCACTAGCAAATATCAGATACAAGAACAATATGGCAAGTAAAAACCATGGGCGATTTTTAATTGTATTACCAAAAAAAAAAAAAAAAGTACCAAATAGAAAACTAAAAGAAGTCAAGAGTCATTGCCAAACATTCTTAATTTTGAAATGCTAGCAAAAAACTCTTAGCCATAAGGCAAACGTGTCTGGTAGCATCAATTAATGTTAAAAGCACTCATTTTAATATATTAGGGTTGGCAAAACCAAATACTTAGTGAAATTGAAAAAATTTTGTTATTCCAAGCATTTCAATGATCCCTCTCATTGCAAAAATTACCTAGTCCTAATTACAATGATCTTAAGGTTGCAATTTTTCTATCAGCTACTCAGAATTCACGTTTCATAATCCAAAATCTGAATAAGGCATTATTGAAATCAAATCCTAATTCATAATATCACTCAACGATTTGGCAAGTATGTCCACTATGTACACAAATAAAATAAATGTGATTAAATTGAAACTGTCATGTGAATTTCATTGTTCAATGTTGCCCTTGGGCTCCCAGCAATCATTTTGGAGTCATAAAAAATTTTTTTGCATACCATATCAACATTTCCCTCTCCCTCTCCCTGTCTTGGATTTACTTTCTTACCACTATCTGAATTTAAGAAATAACTTAAAGGTTGATGGGAACAATGAACCAAAAATAAATGCTGATAAAAGAAGACCAAATATTTAAAGACAATAACTATCATTTTACCACAAAACCCAGCTAGGTTGCTGAAATACTGGAGGACTGAAAGTGGATTCAAGAGGGAACAGATCCAAGGCCACGATTCCCCCATAGGGGCTCACTTCTACTTTCTTTGGCTAGAATTAATCAACATTTACTCAAACAGGAAAAGGAGGAGATGATGTCAGAATTTTTCTAAGGTCTGATAGTTCTTGAATTGTTTGTGCACCACATAAACAGAACTCATGCCTGGAGTCGAAATGTATAAAAAGGGAAAGTAGATTATCAAATGCTCAATGTCTTTTTAGAACATGAAATTTGGCAGCTGTTAAATTGAGTCACTTGATAGAATCTTTAAAAAATTTTCACCCCTTTTGCCCACAAAATTGGAAAAATGAAGCATAATGAAACGGGACTTAATAAGATGTTATTTTCCTGCAGTTTAAAGTTAAATAAAATTCCATAAAGTGCCTAACTTTTGCATGAAATACATGTGGAAAAAATGCAAGGATTTTTTGCTCTTTTATAGGCCTTCAAAAAAGCAATTTAAAATTGAATAAAACAGAAAGATATTATCTGAACTGTAGGTATTGTGAAAATTGTGCTGCGAAAATTAAAATACTAGTTTGCACCGCAGCCATAAATTACTAAACTAATTATCTAGTAGCAGGCATAACTGAATCATTCAAAGGGGTAATTAGCAATCAGACATAATGAGTACTGCTTCTATTTCTTGTCATACTGTATTTAGCTTCCATGCAGCCTGGAGGAACTGAATTATTTCCTATCCTTCTCAGAGGGCATTACTGCTATATTGAGTGCATCAGCCCATATTATTACTCCCAGAAGTTTAATTCTTCACTGGACTGCACATTTCTGATTTCCCCCGTCAAAGGTTTCCCTGTTCTCCCAGGTTCTTTAAAAGCAGTCATCTCCTTAGTAATCATTTCTTAATATATATGTAAACTGCATAGGAACCAAATTGTGGATTTCCTTTGTTGGTTTTAATGAATTCTGATTTAGTAACTTAGGCTATCTCATTTTAAATGGTATTTTCTGGAGTAATACCCAAAGTTTTATTTATATGTATAAATTAAAATCCTGCAAAAATTTTCCTATGCCTTTTTAGACAAAATTATAAACAGTGCTCTAACTCATTCATTTGTTCACGTTTTCCTGAACACCTTCTGAAAGTTCAGACTCAAGCGTGCGTCCTGAGACATGAAAATGAGTAAGATATGGTCCCTGAATCACGCATCACACAGTCTACTAAAGAGAGATACGTACTAGAATATTTGCATTAGATTGTGCTAAAGGAAAAAAATGAGGCAAATAAGAGCAACCATTTGTAATAACATGCTATCCTATGTCCCTTGCTTTCAGTGTCTCCTCAGATTACCGGCAAATTTAAAAGATTAGATGGAAGAATAAAATTGATAATGCAAGTCAATTAGGGGAGAGAGTTGATTTTTGAGGAAAAAAAAATTAAAATTTAATGCAGTCCATTTTTTTTATTCAGTTGAAATTTATTAAATACCCATGACATGAAAATGCATTGGTTCTGAACCTTAGCTTCAAAAAGCTAATGCTCCAACTTACTGATCAGAAATTCTCAGGTGGAGCAGAGTTGGGGAGCCAGGGCTGGGAACCCCTGCACGAAGGCCCCAAACAGTAAAAAGTGGCAAATCCGTTGCTCAGTCCCTCGGTTTAGCCAAAGAACGCACGGGGACATTTATGGTAGAAGACAGAATACAACTATAAAGGAAAGGGTTTTGAATAATGAGAAAGAGCTCTGCAAGCAGCACTCAAAGAAGATCCGATGCTTTTATTGTCCATAAACCATCAAGGAACACAGAATCCCTTTCTCTCTCTGCTGAGGAGGGTGCTAAGTGCTTCAAAGCCCACCACTTTTGCATTTGGGGAGAGGACTGCATCTCCTACAGTCCTGTTCTGTCTGAACTAAAACAGCAACGAATAAGAACAAAAAGAAAGACTGATAGAAATATAGACATAATTTAGGAGAAGCAAAGTTCTGTTCTTTAAGGACTTCTTTTTTAACATCATCAGAGGAGATCATTCTGCCATTAGCATAGAAACAGTAAGACAAGGCAGAAAATTAAACAGTTCACAAGACCCGAATACCCCGGTTCCATTATTTGGATAGATTGGATCACACGTCTGCTGGATACTGGCATACTGTCATTACACTTGAAGAGACAAGTGGCCCATTATAGTGCTTCAAATTCTGAACATGTTTGGAACAACACAGAGAGAAAGAAGAAGTCACCATGACTCCAGAATCCACGATGGAGCAAGCACAATACGAAAGCACTTTAAATGCAGAGACTAAGGGGCGCCTGGGTGGCGCAGTCAGTTAAGTGTCCGACTTCAGCCAGGTCACGATCTCGCGGTCCGTGGGTTCGAGCCCCGCGTCAGGCTCTGGGCTGATGGTTCGGAGCCTGGAGCCTGTTTCCGATTCTGTGTCTCCCTCTCTCTCTGCCCCTCCCCCGTTCATGCTCTGTGTCTCTCTGTCCATAAAATAAAAAATTTTTTGAAAAAAAAAATGCTGAGACTAAGCATGCATGAAACTCCTATATCCCAAGATTCCCATCTGTGATGAGATTCTCAGTCCATGTTTCACCATAAGACAACCAACTGGCTCCACTGCTCACTGATGGATCAGACAGAAGCTTCAGGCTGTGAGAGGTGAGTCCCCAGACATTGACTGAAAGTACGAACCCCCAAGACTCAGGAAAGACATGCCAGGTGTTCTCCTTGCCTTCATTTTGGGCTTGTTACCCAAACAGGGTCAATGGTTCCCCAATTCACAGAGTTAGAGAGGCAATATCTGAAGTTATTTCCTGACTGCAGAAAAAAGCAGCAGCTTCTAGCAGGGCTTTTGTTAGGTGAGAACAAATTCTAGAGTGTGAATAATCCTGTGTGAAGGTTGTTCATCATCTCTCTTCATAACCTGTGCGCTATGCAAGGAGCCAGAAACTGACTTGAGGCAAAAAAAATCTTTTTTTTTTTAATTAAAATTATTTTTAACAAGCCAAATGGAAAGTCTATGGATTGTTCATCAATTCAAATACCCGACAACCAAACCACAAAAGCCTTAAACTCTGCCTACCACATATATATACACACAGTCACCCACATGGACACAAACACAAAACCATACAACACTTAGGATACAAAACTAGACAATGTAGTAGGGTAGATGAGCTGGAGGGTAGTCGGTAATAAATAGAAGGTCCCTCCTTCCACCTTCCTTCCTAGTAATTTACCTCTTGTAACAACCAAAAATTGATGTCGACTCTGGTTACTTATGTATAATCACATTTACATATTAAACCATACAAAATCCTTCTCTCAGTACAAAATGGTGCTTATCACAAAATTTTTGTATGTCTTACCACCACTACCCATGATATAAGGCACATTATAATGTATTTGCTTTCTTCGTGTCCTTCTCTGTGGAATCTTTTTTTTCCCCCAGTATAGTTAACATACAGTGTTATATCAATTTCAGGTATACAGTATAAGGATTCAGGAATTCCATACATTACTCAGTGCTCATTGTAATAAGTGTACTCTTGGTCCCCTTCACCTATTTCACCCATCACCCCATCTATCTCCCCTCTGATAACATCAGTTTGTTTTCTATAGTTAAGAGTCTGTTTTTTCTCTTGTCTCTTTTTTTTTTCCTTTGTTTGGTTTTGTTTTGTTTCCTAAATCCCACATAAGAGTGAAATCATATGGTATTTGTCTTTCTTAGAATGACTTATTTCACTTAACATGATACCCTGTAGATACGTCCATGTTGTTGCAAATCTTAAAACAGTATTCAACACAAAGGAGGCAAACCTCAGGTGTTCCTGAAGGAACAAAAACATGCAGGCATTTTTAGTTCTGGCTGTCTACATTAATACACATCCATATTCATCTTCTTTTTTCATCTCTCCTTGCACAATCTGAAGCAATTCTCTGTCCTAAGATTCCCACAAAGGGTCTTCATCTAATTACTACATTGTAGTCATTCAGTAAATATTATCGGTCTCACTGAAGAATGAATGAATGACAAGTGTGTTATTCACCAGGTTGTAGCCATCCACTGCTGTTGCTCATTCTTCGCTTGACCTACCTACTCTCTTAAATGAATCAGGACTTGGATAAAGTGTAGGGTAAAAGGGAAGATTGGTCTGGGGCCACAAAGTGTGGACCTGTGTATGCTCTGAGATACAAGTCAGAAATAAAAGGAAACCCAAAGGCAAAGCAAATCATCCATACAAGTATCACTCAAAAAAAGAGAGACACCCAGGAGAGGGATAAAAAGAGGAGAGCCAGGATCCAGGCAAGAGTGTTCCCAGCCAGAGTGCCTTCTGAGAAGGTAGAGAATGTGGCACCTGCACCCTACAGGAGCCTGTGGCTCGACCCAAGTAGGGGCAGATGGTACACAAGTTCTCAGGGCAAAATGCAACACCAGTCACATAGGTAATGAAAAACAGCTACTGATATGTCAATTAGAGCCACAAATTGAAATGCCTCGGAGTCGCGCAAGTAATGTACCTGACTGAAGGAGGCTCGTGCAAGTAAATGTAGACTGACGGGACCCTGATGGGAAGAAAAGTTTGTGTCCTCAATTTTAAGTTTTTTACAGCCTACAGTTTATGACTCCAGAAAAAAACGAAAACAAAAACAAAAAAAAATGCCAGACTATTTTTGAATTACAGAAATTTAACAATGATAATAATATGAAATAATATGAGTGGGAGAGTAAAATTCCAGTTCTGGTTCCCATACTAACTTCCAGTATGGCATTGCCAAACTGGTTTAGTCTTTACGGAATCATGGAAGACAAAACTGGGATTCTAGCTTATTGATTATTCATCAGTAGGAAATGCTCCCTACGTGGCTCCACTCAGCTCCCCAGCATCATACTCCTCTGTGGCTGCGCTTTGACAGCCCTCACTCCTGAGGTCTGCTATTCATACCCTGCTGCCACCAAAGTCCCTGTTCTGTCACTCCACAAACATAGCCTTAATAATTAATATTCAAGTGAGCCAAGGAAATCTGTTATTTCCCACAGATATGGTCCTGCAGAGAATAAGTTGAAAAGCACGGATTTAGACTAATTACCTAATTATGCAGGTAACAAAATAGGTATTCCAAGAAAGAAAATGACTTGCCCAAGGCTATGTAGGTAGTTCATGACAGAGTCACAACTAAATTCAGTTCTTTTAATTCACAGCCTAGTATTAAGATGACCTTAAAAGACCCTTTCAGAGATATGTCCATAAATATAACTATTAAGGGTTTTTCTTCTCTCCTCTCCTTTTCCCTCCCTCCCCTCCCATTTTTCTTTTTCTTTCTTTCTTTCTTTCTTTCTTTCTTTCTTTCTTTCTTTCTTT
>NW_024412406.1:2031092-2067681 GCF_014898765.1 Herpailurus yagouaroundi
TTTCTTTCTTTCTTTCTTTCTTTCTTTCTTTCTTTCTTTCTTTCTTTCACTACACTCTTTCATGTATACACACACTAACACACAGGCACATAGACACATATAAACATTTAACTCTTTATTCTAAAAATGACTGTAAGGGGCACCTGGGTGGCTCAGTCGGTTAAGTGTTCAACTTTGGCTCAGGTCATGATCTCATAGCTTGTGAGTCTGAGCCTGCATCAGGCTCTTTGCTGACAGCTCAGAGCCTGGAGCCTGCTTCAGATTCTGTGTTTCCCTCTCTCTCTCTGCTCCTCCACTGTTTATGCTCTGTCTCTCTCTCCTTCAAAAAGAAATAAACATTAAAAAAATTAAAATGACTGTAATTTTATTCTTTCTTGGTTAGACCTTCTCATTGTGGGCATTTCCAATGGTCCAATATGCATGCTGCTTCCCTAAGGAATATAGAAACAATACACACAAAGAGTTTACAGAGCAAAACAGAGAAAAACCACACATTTTAGAAAGTACAAGCACAGCTATCAAACACGAGGAACACACAGAATATAAAGTTAATTGTGTGCATAGCTTGGAGGGACAGACAATTAAAATATTACAAGGACTAATTTAATTTCTCCAAAGAGGTTTCAAAAACATCTAACAGCACACATAAAATGCAGAAGAACAAAAGCCAAATTTGGTCTTTCCTCTTTTCTTTGACATTTTCAACACAACTTTGAAATTCAGTATTTTAAAGTAGCATATACAGTTTTAAAACACATCAGAATAAATACTGATTGGATTCATCTTTTTCAAGAAACTGAAATAATTATCAGAAAAAAGAGAAACATTAAATTATTAAATAATTGTATACATAACATTATTTGAAAACAAAAGGGCATAGATGTGTGATTTAGTTTGGCACAAAAACACACTTAGAATCATTGATTTTGTCACAAGAGGGAGCCCATGTTTTTCAATTAATTCAAACACATTGTGAATAAATGAAATGAAGATAATTTGAGCCTGATTAAATATGTAGCTATAAATTTTATAGCATAATCCATTATTGATAACAAAGTACAAATTAATATTAAAATTATCATCTCCTCTTCATTTCAGTTTATTTGGCTGAAAGATGAAAAAAATAACACTTAATGAATTATTTCCCAGATAAAACAAGATTTATGATATATAAGTGCAAAATAAGTCTGTACTACATATAGCTTTAATACAAAATTAAAACTTCAAATATATTGTTCGGGTAGTGTGCTAAAAAGGGTAGAGACCAGTCATTCTTGGTTCATAATTATGTACTAAATATCCTTCTAGATTATCTTAAATCTTTCTAGATCAGCTGGTGGGTGGATAGCAAACAAAAGGAAAATTACTGATTATCAAGTCATGTACCTTTCTGAAAGATACTTAACTTCCATCAAACTGTAACATCTGTAAACAGAAGGACGTTTAGCTATCTTCTAGCAGAGTTTTAAGAATTAATGAGGTAGCCTGAAAACATTAGGAACTGGCATTTGGAAACTTAATAAAAATCAGTTTCCCTCCACACTTTGAGTAAATATTATACAAAGTTCCTTGATAATAAATATGTTTAAGTCTCTTTCATGAAAATAAACCCTTTCCTGATACCCAATTCCTTGCTACCCACTGACTTTCAGCACCTATTCCTTTTTAGTCTTAATTTCTCAAAAGATTAGCATCCATTGGCCACTATAATTCTTCACTCTACCAAAATCCCTTACATTAACTTCCTGGTAAATTCAATCTACCAAAACTAAGGAACTTTTTTCAGTTTTTATTTTGCTAGGTCTTTTTGAAGCTTATCAGGCTTCTTCCTTCTTAAACTTACTTCTTCTCTCTGATTATTCTTTCTGTTTCTTCCATAAGCTCCTTTCTGATGATTGGTTATGTCCAGGGTTCAACCATGGACTCCCTGATTGTTTCATTTTATCTATGTCTCCAGAAATCTCATCTTCTTTCACAGTTTCACTACAACCTCTAGGAAGATAACACAGGTAGACAAATGGGTCTGCTAGAATGACCCATGGGTCTATCTAGCATACAAATCTAACCCATTTCTCTTTTTTGCCAAAAATTCTCCCAGTTTGTCTTGGCTGGCTCACCTATGTCTCCAGAAATCTCATCTTCATTCATAGTTTTATATATATCTATATGAATATATATATGTCAAAATTATTTTAATTACTTATTTACAAAAAGGTAAGTAAGATAAAATATAAAATTTGACTTATCTAGCTTCTGTTGCAAAACTAAAAAAATAAAAAATGAAACTACTGGCTTCCACCATCAGCAATGAAGCAGACCTACACAGCATGTTTGCTTAGGTGTGGTCCATTTCCCCCAGTTCACCAGCATCCTCACCATACTTTACCAAGTTGCTGGAATTGGAGGTCACTACTCATCATCAAATTTGAGTTATTTGATTTAGTAGGACAGAATTAAGGAGAAGGTAAAGCAGCTTTCATATCCAAGTCAATTACAAAAGTGGAAAAACAGAACTAAACACAGGGCTGTGCAATTCAAGAAAAATTCAAAGAAAGATGTTTTGTGTCCAAAGAATCAACTGTTAGGGGATTAAGCCAACTGCTTCATTCAGTGTTGGCCTGGTTCTCATTGAGATTATGATCACAGAGCATAGCCTGAGCACCCACTCTGTTCCAGCAGGGAATGAAGGGTTTTATATGCAGACATTGAGGGAATATACGTGAAGCTCCTTGTATCCTAAGATCTTCATCTGTGATGGGATTCTCACTCTATGTTTCACCACAAGGCAACCAACCAGCTGTGCCGATTTACTGATGGATCAGACAGAGGCTGCACATTATGAGAGGTAAGTTCCCAAACATTAACTGAAAATAAAAATACCAGGACATGCTAGTTGTTCTTGTCTTCATTTTGGGCTATTTAACTAACTAGCATTAATGATTCCCCAATTTATAGAGTCATAGAGGAAATATTCCTTGAAGTTATTTCCTTATTGTAGAAGATCCTCTAATGGTGCTTTATTAGGTGGTACCATTTGCTTCCTCTGCGATGTTAGGCTTCTCAGCGAACATCCCTAACTATGGGTTTCTCTTCTTTAAAGGAGGGTATTAATGTCCGTTTCATAAAAGTTGCAGGGAGAACTAACCACATACTGTAGTACAGGCATACCTTGTTTTATGACACTTTGCTTTACGGTGCTTCAAAGATATTGTTTCTTCTAACAAATTAAAGGTTTCTGGCAACCCTGCGTTGAATGGGTCTACTAGTGCCATTTTTCCCACAACCTTTGCTCATTTTGTCTTTGTGTCATGTTATGGTAATTCTCACAATATTCGAAAATTTTTCAATTTTGCATTTGTTATGATGATCTGTGATCAGTGATTTTTTTAATGTTTATTTTTGAGAGAGAGAGAGAGAGAGCAGAGTGTGAGTGGGGAAGGGGCAGAGAGAGAGGGAGACAGAATCTGAAGCAGGCTCCAGGCTCTGAGCTGACAGCACAGAGCCCAACGTGGGGCTCAAACTCACAAACTGCAAGATCATGACCTGAGCCAAAGTCAGACACTTAACCGACTGAGCCACCCAGGGGCCACTGTGATCAGCGATCTTTGATGTTACTATTGTAACTGCTTTGAAGTGCCACAAATTGCACCCATACAAGATGGCAAACTTAATGGATTAGTGTGTGTGTCCTCACTGCCTCACTGACCAGCTATTCCCCTGTCACTTTCTCTCTCTTCAGGTCTCCCTATTCCCTGAGACACAACAATATTGAAACCAGGTCAATGAATAATGCTACAATGGCCTCTAAATGTTCAAGGAAAGGAAGAGTCAATCAATGCAGCAAACTTCATTGTTTTCTATTTGAAGAAATTGACACAGCCACCCCAACCTTCAGGAAGCACTACTCTAATCAGACAGTAGCCATCAATACTCCCTACCAGCAAAAAGATTGTGACTTGCTAAAAGCTCAGATAATGGTTAGCAGTTTTTAGCAATAAAGTACTTTTTTAACATTTATTTAATTTTTAGAGAAAGAGAGAGAGAAAGCATAAGCAGGGGAAGGGCAAAGAGAGAGGGAGACAGAATCCAAAACAGGCTGTCAGCACACAGCCCGACACAGGGCTTGAACCCAGGAACTGTGAGATCATGACCTGAGCCAAAGTCAGATGCTCAACCGACTGAGCCACCCAGGTGCCCCAGTATTTGATTTATTGCAGTGATAGGGAACTGAACACACAGTATTTCCAACATAGACCTGTAACGTAATAATGTTAGCCAGCATATACTAAGTACTTAACCATGTGTCCATGATCTTCTTATCTTTGTAAGTATTAGCATAATTAGCCCTCACAGCAGTCTTATAAAGTATATGTATGGCCACCTCCCCTTACAGATGAGGAAACTTATGGGCAGAGAGGAAGGTCACACAGCAGAGGAGTCAGAACCAGTCCTAGAAGCCAGCATTTTGACTCCACAAACCCAAGTACTATACACTTGACCAAAATAATATCCGGACTCCCACTCGGTAAGCGGTAGGTTTTAGGTATGTCCGTTGCATGACATACAAGTTCCTTAATGACCAAACATTGGCTGTTTTCTGTCATTCCCTGCCTTGATCTTTGCAATACAAAAACATGCATAGAGTATCCACCTCCCAAGCCTACATGCAAACACGCAGCTCAGCACTTCTTGCCTCTGCAAATGCTCTCCTATAACAGGAAAGTCTCCTATTCATCTTTCCAAGTAGCCCAGAAATTACTGAGTCAACCTCTGTCTCTCCTTCTACAGGAGCTTCCATGGAAACTACCCCAACTTTGGCAGGTAAGCATCTTGGAGTTAGGATCTTATTCAGTTTTATGTCCTCGGGGCATTTTATAGTTCTTGATATGTAGAAAGCAAGCAGAAATGTTGTCATATGAGGAATAAGGCAATGAACAAATAATACAAGCCTTATAAAGGTTTTGATACCGAGGAAAATAGATTCTATGCGCAGCATTTAAATTTGAAGCATTTAATTAGAATCAAATTGCAAGTGCTAAAATAAACTGATCCTCATTTAAAAGCAGAGTATCCATAAAATATTTTATCACTTAAATTTAGCCGTGTCATCACAATAATGTGTATTTATAGCTTTTTTTCATATTTATACAAAAAGAGTGTGGAAAAAATTTAAATTTAGAAGAGTTTGAAAAGTAAAACCACATAAGAGTAACAAACATCTCAAATGCATTTCTATAGCTTTTCCTACTTTTCTTTCTTTCTGCCTTCTTGCTGCTAATATCTACACATTCAGTGATATTCTCTTCTGTTTTGAATGGCAAGTGTTGGGGCATCTGGGTGGCTCAGTTGGTTAAGCACCCGACTCTTGACTTTTGGCTCAGGCTATGATCTCATAGTTTGCAAGTTCGAGCCCCACATTGGGCTCTCAGCTGACAGCGCAGAGCCTGCTTGGG
Source organism: Herpailurus yagouaroundi (assembly GCF_014898765.1). Taxonomy (NCBI): domain Eukaryota; kingdom Metazoa; phylum Chordata; class Mammalia; order Carnivora; family Felidae; genus Herpailurus; species Herpailurus yagouaroundi. Next base: position 2,036,546 of record NW_024412406.1, read on the forward strand.
ATTTGATCTCCCTCTTTCTCTGCCCCTCCCTCGCTTACTCTCTCTGTGTCTCTCAAGAACAAATAAACTTTAAAAGAAAATTTTAAATGGCAAATGTTTATAAAACAACTTTTCCCTCATTATTTTAACTTAATGTTTACATTCAGTTCATTTTGAAGCAGTGCTCAGAGAAGCATATACCTATATCTGGCGATGAGAAAAACACTTGGGTGTATTTTGATCCAGACAACAATTTTCAAAGTTAGCTGGAAATTGCTGTTTATGCCTTAGCATTTTAAGAACCCACACAAATGACTGCAGGAAAATTATAAGGACAAAAGTCAACACTTTAAGGACTCTAGTCACAGGCGAAATCTCATTTATCCTGAAAGGCCCCAATGCTTATCAGGTAATGTGAATTGTGAAGGGCCGTGAGGTGGGGTCCTGAATTCGAAGACATTAAAAGAAAATACCAGAAAAATCTTATTTTTTGAATTCAAATAAACCCCTAAAATTTTATTAATATTTCGGATACTTAAATCATAATATGAAAGAATGCCAATTTAAGGCGGCATAAATCTAAAGTTTTATTCAGTGTGCACTGCTTTTTTTTCTCTTTTCTCGGTTTTTCTATTTTCTGCAGCTCACCATTCTACCTACTCCATAGATCTGGTTATATTATTGTCCATGTTTAAGGGTTCTAAAACAAACTAGAAAAGAATAAATATTATTGCAGTTAGCTCAAAAATGAAGGTAATTTTGAACCTCCATATCAGAACCTTCAAAGCCCTCTTCTGCTCTATTGTCATAAACATCACGACCACTTTTGTAATCTGTATTGGCCAACTACAAAATTCACTCATTCAACTGCCAGACTGGACTATGGCCTCTCTCCTAAATACACCTAGGCTTGAATTCAGGGGTCCACCTCAGCAACTCCGATAAATTATGAGCAACATGAAGACAGGGACATTTCTTATAAAAGTTTGACTTTTCAGAGATCTCACAGTGCCTTATAAAACCCATAGAAAATGAAATTAAATAAAACTTCTTCCCCTGAAAAGTCTGAAGAAAGGAGAAAATATAAAATTCTCTTAAAATGTATAAATTTGTAATTCCAACTTAGTTTGAAGACTGTTTGTTATATGCTTAAAGAAAAAATGCTTGAAGAAAAAATATTTTTTCTTACTTAAAAAAATCATCACATAGATAATTATAAGAATTTCAAAGCATGTAAACAAATAGACAAAGTCCTGATAATACTAAGTTGATGATAAAAAACGTGGAGCAATTAAAACTCATTTACATTTAGTGAAAATGCAAAATGACAAAAGTATTTTAGAAAATTGTGTGTGTGTGTTTTAATGTTTATTTGTTTATTTTTAGAGAGAGAGAGAGAGAGCACAGGCAAAGTTGAGAGAGAGAAAGAGAGAGAATCCTAAGCAGGGTCTGTGCTGTCAGCACCAAGCCCGATGAGGGGTTCAAACTCACAAACCATGAGTCCGTAACCTGAGCCAAAATCAAGGGTCAGACGCGTAACTGACTGAGCTACCCAGGCACCCCAGAAAGTAGCGTTTTTTTATACTGTTAACATACACTCACCACATGACCCAGTCACCCCACTCTTAGAGATTTAAGCAAGTTAAATGAAACCTCTGTTCACCTAAAAGCCTGTATGTACATATTTATAGTACCTTTGTTCATAATTGCTCAAAACTGGAAAAAACTCAAATATCCCTCAGTCAGGAATGTATAAACACACTGTGGCATATCCATAGAGTGGAATGCTACTCAACATAAAAAGGAAGGGATTCTTGGGGCGCCTCGGTGACTTAGTTGGTTAAGTGCCTGACTCTTGAGTTCAGCTTAGGTCATGATCTCTGGGTTGGTGAGTTAAAGACCCACATCCAGCTCTGTGCTTATATCCCAGAGCCTACTTTGGATCCTCTGTCTTCCTCTTTCTGCCCCTCCACCCACCCCCGCCCCCCAAAAAAAATAAATGTTAAAAAAGAAAAGGAAGGGACTTTTGATACATGGAACTAAATGAATCAATCTCAAACGTTAAGTGAAAGAAGAAGCAAGCCTTAAAAAAAGACTACATATGTAATACTATAAGGCCAGAAAATTGATTTGTCTTTGCCAGGGGCTTGCGAATAGAGTAAATTAATTATGAGAGTTGCTACATGAGAGTCGCTACATGAGAGTCAATACATACAAGTGCTTGCCATGTTCCGCTATGTTAGAAGGTGAAAGAGGGACAGTAAAGTATCCCTCAGACTGAGAAAGCACTTTGAGACTGAAAAACAAACAAAGCCACACCATAATTTACATAGTTTTATTTAGGGTAAAAACTGACAGGGGGATCAGATGAACAGCAGAGTGCTCTGCAAAGTCCAGAACTTAACCCACAGTCTTATACAGTGAAGGGTAGTTATCTAAAGTGGCACCATCTGTGCCAGAAAGGATATCAGAACAAGCCTTCCAGGATTCCAATCAGGGCATACATTAACCTCCATGGGGCCTAGAGCTGGCAGTCCAGAGGGAGATCATGGTGGAGTGGACACGAACAAGATGGAGGGCCAAAGATGGAATCAGTATTGTAAGCACTCCTACAAAGTACACTATTCAACCCCTCGAAAACACTCCTATATGAGGTTGAAACTATCTTTATCTCCTTTTCTCAGAAGACATGGAGGTTTAAAAAAGCCAGAATTTGAAGTCAGGCTCTTGCTGTTAATCAATTAACTATTCTGTCTCTCTCAGAGTAGGGACATATCAAAATTTTAGAAGTCATAAGAGAGAGATTACTGTGACCATTAACAAATACATTTTTTTTAATCCTCAAAGAAAGTATGCATACAAAGGTATGAAAATAAATTTCATTAGTGTTGGCCAACTGAATACTCCAATATTATTACCTACCTAAAACTCTAATATCGAAAATCACTTATATATGATATGTTGTAAATACTTTTTCTCATAAAATTTCAGTCAGTTACCATATTTTACTTTAATTATGATTTACAAACAAAAAATTATATAACTTAGAGATATTATGAATTAATAGTGATTCTATTATATTACTGTACTGATTTAAAACTTATTTCTGAAAGTAATTATGACTGCACATATCATTATGCTTTACACTACATTAGAAACTTTGAAATTTGGCCACTGAAGATTATTGGTATGCATGAGTGAAGGATTACCAAGTATAAATCCCACGTAGCCAATCAAATGATTTTTTAATTTCAAAGAAATCCAAATATTAACACATTTTCAAACACATTTATCTTAGGTGTGACCGTAAGAATCTGACAAGTTATTAAATGTGGTTGAAGAAAATACTAGTATAGTTCTCTGTGTCTTATCATTAAAATCATAAACATGAATCAAATGGAAGCTATAATCAAAACAAAATCACATATATATGAAAAACAAGATACCAGTCCCAGTCTAGCCTCCATGGTACAGAATGAAATAGGTGAAAGTTCTGAAATCAGAACTACAGATGACAAAAATAGCTTATAGGTACCAGAACCCCTCATAAAGGATGATATTAAAAAAATAAACTAAAACAACACTTACATCAACATGCACATTGAGACAGTCTTATAGCATGGTGCAACTGCTTGTACTATATGTAACCTAGGCTTGAAATTAGCATTTAATCAAGTTGGCCACCTCTAGACATATCCCCTATGTCATATAAAACAAGGACATCCTTACCAGGATAGTGTGGAGGACACATTACAGAAAAAAGAGCAAGTTGGAATAAAAATGACTCATTACTGCTGGAAGGACATTATTAATCCACACTTCAGAGAAGGAATCACCCTTTCTATCCAATCCTACATCTCCATGAGAAGGACGGCTCTAAGGGAGTGAGTCTGGGGGATACTGTGCAAAGAGGAAGTAGAAAAGACTGGCTCCTGGACTGAAAACACAGTTCAATGCCAAGTTTTCAGTAGTGAAGAAAAGACCAGTCCTAGAACTATGGACTAGTAGGTTTCAGGAAAGACAGGCTGACCTCAGTCTCTCTGGTGAGTATGATGGAAATATTCCTGAATATCCTATTCCTGAGGAACAAAGAAAACGTAGGGTCTATGATATGCTGAGATAAAAATAGCAAGATCTAAGTAAAGCACGTCGTATGACCCGATCTCATATTATGGGGGGCGAGGGGGAATAGTGTAAAGTAATTACAGTACCTGACTAATTTATTTATATTAATGTACATATGTGTCTGGAGTCAATTAAAAATCCCATTTACAAAGAGACTTTATTCTATTTTCTCTGAAAATTCTGAAAAATACAAATTATTTCATATCCTTCTTTTCAGATAATGTCTGATGGGCATCAATATACTTACCACCATAAATCTGTACTTTGAGGAAAAAAAAATTTCATCTAAGACTTGTAACATCTCTACTACTAAGAGTGATAATGTTATGTCTATACTAGGTATTTTTTAAAGAAGGGAATCACATCTCTTCTCACATACAGAAATAACTTTGAGTTACATATAGCTATGAATTCTAATATCTGTGTGGGCTACTAAGCTTTAGTACAGAGAGAAATAATCACAGATTCCTAGAATCACAGAATCCTAAACATCAAAGAATGTAAAAGCTTTCTTTTTCTAGCCGTTTTTCTTACTCTTCAAAGTTCCTCAGATGGGAACTGTGCATCCTTTAAGAGACTAATATCCTTTCATTCCATCTAAAATCCAATTGGGGCAATTGAAGAGGTCATGTCATATTCTTGGAATAGCTGTATTAGTGTCTTCAGAATATCAGTTCATTTTCTTCCCATTCGTTACTTTCTAAATATTATTTCTTGACATATTAGAGATTACCACCATGAAATCAAAATATATATTTCCAGTGTCAGGTCAGGTATTTCAACAAAATAAACAACAAAAACAAAATCTCAAATCTCTCAAATAAGTATACATGTTCTTTTCTTAAGAAAATTATCAGGTAAAGAAACAATTCTATTGTTAACATACTTTGACTCTTATTGGAATGGTACATTCATTTAAAAAAAAAATGTTAGCTACCCATATAGATTCTACATTCAAATGTTTCACAGGGCTTTCTAGTTAGGTAGATCCTCAGCTAAAAAATCTGTACAGACACAAGCTTTTTCCAACGTCTTCAGTGTTGAGCTGAATGGTGCCACCCATTCATGCATTAAAGACTTAACACCCAGGACTTCAAAATGGGACTACATTTGGAGACTAGGTCATCACAGAGGTAATTCAATTAAAATGAGGTCATTTGGGTGGTCCCTAATCCAGTATGATTGGTGTCCTTATGAAAAGAGGAAATGCAGAACACAAAAGTTGTTCATCTATCAGCCAAGCAGAGAAGCCTAGGAAGAGAAACCAATCCTCCTGCCAACATGCTGATCTCAGAGTTCTGGCCTCCAGAACTGTGAGGCGATAAATTTCTGTTATTTTAGGCCACGCAGTCTGGTAGTTTGTTATGGCAGCCCTAGGAAACTAATATACCTTCCGGCAATGTTCTTGAGAACAGAAGACACCATTAAGCTGAACAATGGAGGTCCCCACGTACAAATACCTGATATGAACACCACAGATCGAAAAAAAAATTGTTCTTGTCATGATATAAAATTTAAAAAATATATATTTTGCACCATGTATAATCATCATCCTTTTTTAGGTGTTACATATTACACAGAAGTATAAAATATAATACCTTCACTGTAAGAATTTATGATCTAAACACAGACAGAAAGTAACATCTATGAAATAAAAATAAATACTACACGGCAGTTACAGACCTAAGTGCTCACCTGCGTGCTATCAATTATAAGTGCTATAGGAATTATGAATGGCAAGTTCTGGGTACATTTGCTACTTGACTGAAAGGAAAAGAAACACCTATGTCTACAGAGATAAATATCTGTCTCCTGATGGAGTATACAAAATCCAAGGTTTTATAGAGTTTTAGCTTTAGAAAATGCTATATAGGAAGAGTTTGTTTGTTTTTAAAGATTTCCATAAACACAGATTCCTATGCTACTAAACTATAAAAAGATTAGACCAAATATTTACTGAGTGATTATTATACCTGACACTTTTCTCACAATTTTATGTAAATATCATGTAAGTAATTAGTTTACTGAAGTCACCTTAACAACAACAACAAAACTCCACAAACCAACAAATCTAGGGTGGCTTAAAACAACAGAACTTTATTGCCTCAGTTCTGGACGTTAGAAGTCCCAAATCAACATGTCAGCAGGGCCATGCTCCCTTTGAGACTCTGAGCCTCTGTTTTTCTCTTTTTGGCTTCTGGTGGTGAGCCACAATCTGCTTTGTAACTCCATTTCTGCCTCCACCTTCACACGGCATTTTCCCTTGTATGCTCACATCACCTTCTTATTAAAGACAGTTGTATTTGATTTGGGGTCCAATCTACTCCACTATGACATCATTTAAACTAACTATATCTGCAATGACCCCATTCCTAAATAAGGTCACATTCTGAGATACTGGGAATTAGGATTTCAACATGTCACTTTGGGAGACATGATTCAACATATAGTTCAACACAATTCAACTGGATAGATAGGTGATAGATGATAGTTTTTTTTAATAGATTGATTACGGGAAAAGATAAGATAAAATAGGCAGACCTGAGGTCCTTGGGTGGGGAAAAACACATATTTTGGAACAATGCTGGGGGTGTCTGACCACAACAAACCCCCTCAGGCTGAAGGCTCCTCTTAAGAATGTAACAGACATCACCTACCCCTCTTCAAGGGTAGTTTCCCTCAGGAATTTGACATAAGACCTAGGAATGGCCATAGACCATCCCTCATACAATGGAAATGAGCCAATCAGGAATGGACAACCCAGAACCTAGAGTTATCCAGCCAATAAGGGTAGACCCTGAGAAGGAACAAGGGGGAAGGGGAGGGATGGAGAAGGGCTGACCAGAACCTTATAAAACAAGGACCCTTGCCTATAGTCCTTGGGCATTCATTTTCCAATGCCCCCTCTCTGTAAAGACATGTTTCCTAATATTCTTATTATACTCTAATAAACTTTTGCCTGCTGCTCATTTTGTGTCCACCTCTTCATTCTTTGAAGTGGCGAGACAACGAATCCCAGGTATTGTGGTAAAAAAAATCCCGGAACATTTCATTTTGTGGAACAAAAATGTCCGGCTTCCAACACTGGTTCTGACACTGTTTTTGCTGGGTTATCTATCCCTAGCGGATGGGTGCCCATCTGCTTCCTCATCTGTACAAGGGGTGGCCATATAGCCGTAGTTTATAAGGCTGCTGTGATGACTAATTATGCTAATGCCTGTAAAGATGAGAAGATCGTGGACATATTGTTAAGCACTCAGTATAAGCCAGCTACCCTTATTACATTACTATATTGGTAGGTTAATTCTCCCAGTCATTTTTGTGAGCTGAGTGTTAATGTAATGCCCTACTTTATGGAAGAGAAACTCATACTCAGGGAGGGTAGCTGACAGGCCTAACATCACACAGGAAGTTAATGGGACATCTTGGAATCCAGCTGGGTGACTCTGAAGTTCACACACTATCTGCTGTTGTGTGTTACCTCGATGGTGTGGCAGGCATTGTCCCGTCTCAGGAGATAGTAAGAAGTAAGTTACAGAAGGTTACGTTAGAGGAATATTTTCCACATCACCATAACATGCTTTGAAAGTTAGCAAGCAATTTACACATTTTTACCCATATATTCTAAATCTATCTAATGAGGAAATTTTAAAATAAGTAAGCTTGCAATATTAAAAAATTCAAAATGATTATTCATAATTTTATTTTAAAAAGGACATCCATGTCTTGTATTAACATGGCTTTTTCCATAGCCAGATTATTTTTATTTTATAACCTCAGATTTTTTTTGATAGATAAGAAAGCACAAGCATATTCTTTGAGAAAAAGAGAAACTGTATTTGAATGTTTGCTTCAAATGAGTAACTGTCTAATGCTGGTTATTTATGCACCCGAACCCTGACCTGGAATGACAGTTCATAGACAAAACATGAAGCTTTTAATTTCTAAAAATTTCTTTTCTGAAAATCCTTTCATGAGATAAATTCAAATTTTACACTGGAGTAAACCACTGACTTACACTGGTCTTCTCACAGTGGTTCTTATTGTCTCTATAAAAAGCTAGGTCTCAGGTGAAGAAGAAGAATGATTTTCTAGTCCTTACATATTACCACTTTGTAAGTGACTTTCTTTCCTCTCTTTGAACAAAAAGAAGAGTTCATTTGCATTTGAACTCAACAACAGAGTATAGAAATGAAAAGAATCTCCAGAAAGCAATGAATATTCCCCCAAGACAAAATTGTCTTCAAATATAACTAATGCTTAAAACATATGACTGCATGACAAAGGGATAGAAATGATTTTGAGTCACAGAACTGGATTGAAATCCTATCTATAGTGTCCCTGAGAATTTTTTTATCACTATCTGGGTTTTCTATTCTCTCATTGTAAAAATAAGGAAAAGGTTATTGTGAAGAATACATTAAATTTATGATTAAGGTAACTAGTGAATTGTCTAGCACAAAGAACGCACTCAAAACATGTTCCTTCTGTGGCAAATCTAACAAGGGTAAGTGGAAATCTATGTTGTAAATCTCCGTGAAAACTGGGACAATTTGTTTAGTGAACTCTCCTAGGAATCTATGTTGTCTTTGGTTGTTTCCTCCTGCATTTTTTAGAGCAAAACCCTAAAATTTGGGGTGAGGACAATATATGTTATTTACCTGAAGGTAAATACCGAAGGTAATAGTTTTGCCTATGTTCATGACATATAAGAATAGTGGGTATGTACTGTTGAAAGGTACATGTGGCTAGGGCACAAATCTATTTGCCTGCGAATACAATGTTTTACTTACAAATTGTTATGGGAAATTTAACTGGAGATTTTAAGAGGCTAATAGTCAGCCTTCCCCCCCCCCCCCACCTCAGATACCCAAGCCTCTCCTATCACATCAAAATAGTGTTTAAATGCTTGCTGTGCATCAGCCACTCTATTTACATGAAGGTTTGGGGACACAGATATCTTCTAACATTTAAGACTGGCAATTCAACTGCCTTAGAGGTACACATGTGAAACAAACTAAAAATAGAGATGTATACCTGTCCACATCTATTTTCCATACAGAAGTATAATGTAGCCTTTGGGGGAAAATGTTGTTGTCTTCTTTTCCTCTAAAAGCATTTAAAAGGTCTCATTTATTTCAGTCCTCATTTAGGATATTGGTCCAAAATGCACTGGGACTTTATTCAACAAAAGAATAAAGATCAAAACTACAGCTACAATATCAGGTTTTTAAAGATGTCAAATCTCAACAGCACTAAACCGGTTCTTCATTGTTCCTTATGTTATTCTTATTTTGTAAGTACTCAAACAGCCTGTGCAATTCTTCACTGCTTCTTTTCTGCAATGATTTCCTTTTCAATGATTTAAGCAGTCTATTCTCCAAAGCAATGCTCAGAAATCCAATTACCATTCCAACACCACGCTTTTGTAAGCCCGGAGCATTAAACCATAGAATATGCTTCCTCTTGCCCCTTCCTTACACCTCTCACTCAAGAACTCTGCATTTTCCTATCAAAAAAGGTTTTGGTTTTGTTTCGCTTTGCTAGGCTTTCTTTGGATAAGGAAAAGTGGCCATAAATTACCTTAAAACAAACAGAAAAAAAAAAAAGTATAAATCCTTCATGTGGAAATAAGTCCAAGGGAATATATAAAAGAAGAAAAATTAAACAATAAGCTGTTTCTCGTTTAAAACAGTGTTTGTCTACATTACCTTAAAGGTGGTTTATGGATTATAAATTGCAATGTATTAATAAGCGTAAGTAATTTCTTCTACATTTTACTTCTAGTTTGTCAGATAAATGAGGAAATTTAAAGTAGAGGGTCCCATGGTAATTATATAATAAAAGATAATTTCCTATTTATGTATGTTTTTGTTCTAAGTTCATTCATTTCACGAATATATTGTATGTGTGTTTCTATGTGAGCTTGTATGTGTGAGAGAATAAAGGATAGAAAATGATAGAGATATTATAGTAAAATTTCTAAGTTAATTTCTGGAAGCAATAGGAAAAGGCACTGACAAAAGGTCAAGGAAGGAGATAAATCTTTAATGAATTAAGGCTGACTAAATCCATTTAGAACAAGAACTCTGTGTTTAAGATTTCCTTTAACCATGAGCCATTTCTGACCAGCTGTACTCTAAAAAAGACAAAAGAATATAAATCATCTAAACTCTAAATATGAACTGAAACCAATTTTTCAAAGCCCAAGTTAGAAGGAAGCCAAGACACGTGTGGAAGTGATGGAAATCTTCTGAACACAGAGTAAAAAGCCCTTATGATCAATGACCATCTGGCCACCTGGAAATCTTTTTAGTCTGACATTAGCTTTGGGAAAGAAAAATATGGTAAAATAATTGAGACTATAATAAATTAAGAATTTATATATTCTACAGAACTCCTCGCAAAATAATGTCAATATTAACTTAAAATATATTGAACTGCTTTATGTGTGTATATATTTATATATGTTAATATATTGTATATTTATATGTATGCTTTTATATATATTTAAATACATACATACATATGTGTACATACAAAGTGGAGAGAAAACCTGGGAAGACAAGTGATAAATAAGGCTGAAGCACAGGATATGTAAGAGCAGAGAGCAGAAAATGACATTAAAGACTTGACTGTGAAAAGTCTTTTGTGTAAATATGTTGGGCATCATTCTGTAAGGTCAGTGTTACCTCAAAATAAGGTTTTTGGAACACTGGCAATAGAGAAACACAGAGTGCTTAATTAAAATGCAAACTATGGGGGCAAGCTCAGAATCTAAATTTGTAGAATGTATTCTAGAAATCATTATTTTTCCAAGTTCCCCAGATGCTTCTGGGGATGTTTACATTTGAGAGCCTCTCCCAGATAAAGCATAACAGGGACACAGCATCATCGGTTCTGCTCTATACAAAGAAGACTGGAGTCAGTGAGAATAGACTAGAGAGGCTGAGGCAAAAAGCTGGAAGTCTAGTTGAGAGGCTATCCCAGTAGCTAAGGCAAATGATGATATACGGCCTTGTGTTAAAATGCTTTTTTGACACTAGGTCTTCTCCATGTACTCATGGTTCTTTTCCATTTTGAATTTCTGAGTCGATACCCCTTCTTTGGTTTTAACTTATTAAATGGACCTTTGAAATTAGTAAAATGACCCTGAATCTCAGTTCAAGGACATATTTGGGGAGATTTTCAGCCAAAGATGAAGTAAAATGATATACTGGCTTTCTTTATACTTTGGGCAATATATGTACATGTTTTTCCTATATCCAGTGTCCCCAGAGACACCGCATAGATGTTGCAATGGTAGCAACCAAATCCAGATTAACTGTCACCTCAAGTTCTGTCAGTTACTGACAAGCACCACGCACACACACACACACACACACACACACACACACACACACACACCTTGATCCTAACAACTGATGCTGCAATTAGATCCTACTGTTGGGCTGATCAAGTTTCTAGAGATCATTTGGAGTGACAATGGTCCAATGGGGTTAGGATTAGATATCAACTTTGATAATTACCTGGAAAGAAAAGTTTAGAATTGTTTGCTACTTTGCAAAATTAGGCAAGGAGCTATTCGAAGAACATATAAAAGTTAATATCATAAATTTGTGTTAGTGGTTCTAATGGGCCTCTCACAATGGGACCAGAAAAGTAAATTATTAGATTCAGGCAGGTCTGAAAAACAATGGTATAGGAGCAGAACAGAGTAAAGGAGTTAAAAGGACTAGACAGACACTGAATTCCGGACAGAACAAAGGAAGCAAATTCAGAAATGATGACAAAGAGTAAGTTTGTAAAGCACAATGGAGTTAATAGACATTTGTACTAAAGGGGTCAAGGAAGTGTAAGGGGCCCTAGTGATGGTGTAAATTACGGTCAACAGAAAAACAAGGAGGCACAAAGCAAAGTTGTGCATGAATCTATAAGAGGGCCACAAGAGTAAGTAAAACAGCATGGCTGGTGAGCATTAGCCACAGAGAAGGGGGTGGGGGCTGGACTAAAAAGCTGGAAAATAGCAATGGGAATTGAGATGCTCACGATATCTTCTTTGCACCTCAACATTTCCACATGTGGAGATATCAGAAATCAGAAATCCTAGATGCCACCATGAAGGGCAGTGAAGGAAATGATGTATAAAGGAGAGACCCAGGTTGTACCTGACTCAAAAGAATGTTGGAAATTGTCAAGAAGACATATGCCTGTGTGGCTCAGTCGGTTCGCGTCCAACTTCAACTCAGGTCATAATCTCACAGCTCGTGGGTTTGAGCCCTGTGTTAGGCTCTGTGCTGACAGCTCAGAGCCTGAAGTCTACTTCAGATTCTGTATCTCCCTCTCTCTCTGCCTCTCCCCCACTTGCACTCTGTCTCTCTTTCTCTCTCTCTCAAAAAAAAAAAAAAAACGAACATTAAAAAAAAAATTTTAATAAGATTTTAAGGCAATGGAAGGGAGGCCTACTTAAGATTGAAGGAGGATGCAGGTGATAAAATGGAAAGGCTAAAAGATACTAGTAGTATGAGAGAGGTAAGGAGATGAAGGAGGCAAGTGCTTGGTTTCTGCAGGGAGACAGAAAGACATCGAATTCACTAAATTTTAATGGAATTACATCAAAACTAGAAAACTAAATTCAGGGTCCTACTTATATTGATGCGAATATAGGTTTTAGTTAAGTACTAAATTTGGGGTTTATAGACTCAACTGAATTCTAGCAACAGAATGATTCATTTCTATTGGGGAAGGGAGACTTGGGATCAGAATTTTCCCTGTTCTACTAAAACTATTCTAGTTGGACACCAGCAGTTCTGGACAGCATGCAAATTAAGTTGTTATTAAGCATTTACAATAGTAACTAACACTTATTGAGTGTCTAATATGTGCCAAGGATTGTGCTGTGTTTCATAGAGATTACAAAATTTTATTCCCACAAGAAACCTATGACAAAAGCTTTACTATTACTTCCATTTCCTATATGAGGAAGCAGATATATAGGAAGAGGTTAAATAATGTGCTCAAAAGTCCCACAATCAGTAAATCACAGAGTCGAAATTCAAACCCAACCATGTGACTCCAGACTCCATATTTTTAATCACCATGCTGTATGAGGATGTCTCTATCAGACACTATAGATCTTGTCAAGTGTGAGCACTTATGGGACTGTAATCAGAATATGGAGAGGTCAGCAATTACTTTGTGCCAGGAAAACTAAAGGATGCATCACACAATAAATTTCCATTCCTATATTTTCTTTAGACCGTTTGATCATTCCCCTGTTCAGCCACTTAGGGAAAAAAGAGGTCTTTATGTCTTCAAGAAGGTGCTTTTATTGGAAAAAAAGAGATACAGAGAGATACATAGAGAGAGGGAGGGAAATAACAGAATGGAAAAAGAAAATTCTGGGCTTTTGATTTCCAAAAGCTGAGGTTCTGAGATAATCAACAGAATTTTTAAAACAGTGTTCGGATTTTAATATTCTACTAGTTGAAAAGTACTGGGAGTTGTCTGTAATAGGGAATAAAAGAAAGAATTGGAGAGGGGAGCTATATCAATATAAATATGAGATGTGTATCTAATGTGGAACCTTTGTTGTGCTCGTGTCCTCTCTCCTAAGGTAATGTTATGATATTTAAATGTCCAGCATAGAGGGAATCCCACCCCCTTCCTACTCAATTTGGTATGTGCCCTACTCAACTATGCAGTGAGAATAATAGAGATGACTATAGTCGTGGCAATGAGGACTGTGAAAAACTTAGTCCACTCAGGAAAGTACACCATAGAGAAAAAAAACACAAGACAATGGAAGACTGAGTGTCTCCATGTGCTTTTATGACACTATGTCAACCTCTTAAATTTAGCTGCAACCCCAGAGAAAAATAGTGTCAACATCAAAAGAAATTAGCTCATGCTCTATAAGAAGGTGTTGCCAGCATGTTTTTCTCTATCTACCAAATACTGAGGATCCTAATTTTGACTTTTCAATTTCTACCCTCCAAAGAGGTCCTTGCCTTGTCAAAGTCGTTCTCGATTTCAGGCTTTGCGCAAGAAGAATCAGGAAGAACAGACTTACTTCATATTTTTGGAACATCAACAAAAGGACTTCAAGAGTCTCCAACAGTACTTCTAAAAATGTTCTTCCCACCGCCACCCCCATCTCCTAACCAATACACATATTACAGCTATTCCTACACTCTCTCAGAAGCCGCCTCAAATGCATCTTGTTTCCTCTTTTTTTGTTCTAGGTTTTGTACACTAATTACCTATCATTCAGCCAGACATAGCATAGATAATCTATAAATATTATTTCCACTTTGAAAAGGAATAAGAGAGAAAGAGAAGTAGTAAAAATGTTGGCTGGTTACTTGATAGCTTATTGCTCTATAGCAAGAAATTGTGCAAAACAGTATCAAAGAAGGCTGTGCTCTCCTAAAGTATGTATTCAAAAGAATTTTCTCTATACTTGGTCTAAGAATTGAGTAAACAGTATTGACTTTCATTGTAGATAGGCAGGCCATAAAATTTATCATCCAAGCTAGAACACATTTAAGAGTAAAAAGATGACTGCTAATACTTTAGTCTAGACAACTATAGCACCCAAATATTTATAGCAACATTATCAACAATAGCCAAATTATGGTAAAAGCCCAATGTCCATCAACTGATGAATTGATAAAGGAGATGCAGTACACACACACACACACACACACACACACACACACACACACACACACACTGGAATATTACTCAGCCACCAAAAAGAACGAAATGTTGCCATTTGGAACAACATGGATAGAGGTATAGAATATTAGAGTGTTAAGTGAAATAAGTCAGTCAGAGAATGACAAATACCACATGATTTCACTCATATGTGGAATTTAAGATACAAAACAGGGGCGCCTGGATGGCTCAGTCAGTTGAGCAGCCAACTGTGGCTCATAGTCTGTGAGTTTGAGCCCCACGTCGGGCTCCATGCTGACGGCTCGGGGCCTGGAGCCTGCTTCAGATTATGTGTCCCCTCTCTCTCCGCCCCAACCCTGCTTGTGCTCTGTCTTTCTTTTTTTTTTTTTTTTTTTTTTTTTTTTAATAAAAAAAGAGGGGCGCCTGGGTGGCTCAGTCGGTTAAGCGTCCAACTTCGGTTCAGGTAATGATCTCACAGTCCGGGAGTTCAAGCCCCGCATCAGGCTCTGTGCTGACAGCTCAGAGCCTGGAGCCTGTTTCAGATTCTGGGTCTCCCTCTCTCTCTGACCCTCCCCCGTTCATGCTCTGTCTCGCTCTGTCTCAAAAATAAATAAACGTTGAAAAAAAATTTTTTTAAAAATTAAATAAAAAAAGAAACAAAACATAAATATAGGGGAAAAAAGAGACAGGCAAACCATAAAATAGACTCTTAATGATAGAGAACAAACTGAGGGTTGCCGAAGGGGAGGTGGGTACATGGATGGGTTAAATAGGTGGTGGGTATCAAGAAGGGTAATTGTGATGAGCACAGGGTATTATATATTAGTGACAAATCACTAAATTCAACACATGAAACTAATACTGCATTGTATGTTAACTAGCTGGAATTTAAATTAAAACTTGGAAAAAATAAGAAGAAATTACATTAAAGAAAAAAGGCTAAGTGCACACTGGGACTGTTACACTAGGGCAAATTAGGTGAATGGTCACCTTGGTTTTTGAGGACCTTCAACAAAACTGAACTCTTACAAATTCAATACATTTCCTACACAGAGGTAGGAGTAATCCTGTAATAAAATATATGAAGGGCACCTGGGTAGCTCAGTTGGTTAAATGACTGACTCTTGATTTCAGCTCAGGTCATGGTCTCAACGTTCATGGGTTTGAGCCCTGCCTTGGGCCTTGCGCTGACAGTGCAAAACCTGCTTGGGATTCTCTCTCTCTCCGTATCTCCCCTGCTCTCTCTTCCTCTCTCTCTCTCTCTCTCAAAAAATAAACAAAAATAATTTAAATATATGAAACATGGTTCCAGTTAATACTTACAAAAATCCACCTGCCACTTTCCCTTTTTTTCTTTTAGATCGTTAAGAATACCAAGTCTTTGCATTCATTCTTATCTCTTCATGCAACAACCATCACCTATCCTCTCTGCCTATTTGGAACTTGCTTAAAAGCCATCTTCTCAGGGAAGCCATACCTGCCCCTGGTCCTCCATCCAGCCCCACTCGTGCCACAGACCACATTGGCTCTCTTGGTTATTGCCCTTATCACAGGCCGAATTCTATTTTTATTTTCATAATATTTAACGTCAGTCTTTACCAGTAGTTCTTATGTGTAATGAGGACCATGAGGTATAATTTTATAACTATACAATGAGGTATAACTTTATCTTTGTATTGCCAGCTCCTAAGTTGCATTTTGGTTCACCAACAAATACTTAATAAATACTGACTCAATAAAAAGTTAAGTGGATAAATGAAGAATAGGAGTTTCTTTCATTATCAAAGGGGGATAATTACATAAGAAATCTCAAAGTGCCTATAAGCAGTAAACGTATAGGATACAAAGATACCTAAAAAATTATTTAATTCATCTTTAAATGATACATAATCATTCACTTTTGCTGGCATTAAACAAGTCTGACATTGGTATCCTAGAGTATCAACAGGTATGTTAGTGGTATAGCACTTTTTGAATAAATGAATAAATGAGAAGGAAGTGTGGTAATAACAGAATTGATGACTTTCTATACATATACACACAAAAATTCTATACACACATATCAAAATTAAGTAAGGAATACTGCCATGGCAACAGAGTAATTTATGTTTGCTAATTATACAAAAATATTAACTTTTCGTGTCTAGATGTGGTCTGTACATAAGGCCACAGTACCTGTATGACACAGAGCAATTTAAGAATTTAGTCAGAATTTTAGAATTTTAGAATTTCAGCATGGGCTGCTGGATCCAGGCAAGAAAACTTAAAAAAAAATAGAGACAACATGATATAGTGAATTGTATCAATTGGCTTAAATCTGATTCCAGTTCTGCAAGTAAGAAATCATGTGAACCCTTATTACCTTTCTGTCAGACTACATGTGCAAAATAAATGTTTTCAGTGTTGATAGTCCATTACAATCACTTATGGACTTTTTTAACGGTGTGGGCCTATTCCCGTGTCTCCAGAGCTCCAGGTGACCCAGGACAGTACAGGCATAAGGACGAGAAGTGGCATAAGTGGTCCCATACTACTCTTCCTCAAAATGACTCAGGCATATTCTGGCAGGTTCCAGCACAGATCTCTATGGTCTCTCCCACAACAATATTTTTATTATTTGGAGGGAAAATAAAGTATAAACACCAACAACCCATGAAGAAAAATGCAAAGAAATGAAAATGGCTTCCTTTTGGGTATTCAGATGTTCAGGAAACTTCACCTGTAGCAATAAAATGGCACCTGCACTTTTTAAAAACTATTAGATTGTTAATTATAATGTAAATGTTGACAGCTGAATCTTAAATGCATTTTCACATCAACTATGTTCAAAATCAGTTATTTGAAATACAATGAAATCATAGTGGAAGGCATAAAACATAGGAATAATAGAGTATCTAAAGATGCTGTGTACAAGTCAACTGACACATTTGGTCTGCCTTTTCATTTACTTTCCTTCACCTGCCATTATAGAAACCAAAGATATTTAATCATTTGAAACACAGATGTAAGTAAACTTTCTAAGCCACACTCAGATATGGTAAGAGAGGCTATTTTTGGCAAACTTTCTTCTAGGAAATTCACATTAATGAACTATGAACAAAAAAGAAGTATGACCATCAGGAAGAGGCCAAAAGTGAATAAACATAGCAAAAATGTTATTGGCTTTTCAACAAAGATGACCATTGATAAAGATTTTATATTAACAGAGATGAATATAATTTTCAAGAAAATTTACAAATTAATAAAACGTTATTAAGAGATTATGAGAAAATGATAAATCTCATGGGAGGCAAAAAGACATGAACATTGTGAGTCCGTTTTCTTTGGAATACTAGAAATTCTGTTTAAGTATATGCTTTTATTAATTCATGTTGAAAAAGGATTTGAGGTTACATTAATTAAAAAAAAAACCTAGCATAGTGTATGTGATTTTCAGCAAATATAAAACCTCTCTGACCTATATGGCATTCAAAGAAAAATAAGGTTAGAAATGATAATATATGCCAGCAAGCACACTCTAGGCTACAGACTTAATGATGAAGGATTTGGTTCATGACTTAAAATAGGAAACAAGAAACTGATCTTGATTACATTAGGAGCTCCCTATAATAACATTCATTCTATATGTAAATCGTTTGCAAAATGAAGATTATCTAGTCAATTCAAGTAAAACCTTATGCATTTCTCCTTCACTTTGAGTAAAGCATAAGGTAAAAGTTGTAACAATTTGCACTTTTATGCATGTTCCAACTGAAGATTAACTGTGTTTGACAACTCTAAATATAAGGCTTTCTACAAGGAATACATTCCAGAGAAGCATTAAAAAATAAGGCAAAGTGAGAGAAATTCTGTCTTGTTATATGCAAAACGTATAGTGAAAGATATTGGAAGGATATTGTCTAACTAATTTAAGCTGCCCATTCAAAAGCATTTGTAAATATACTGAATGAATATAGGGGCACCTGGGTGGCTCAGACGGTTAAGTGTCTGACTCTTGGTTTCAGTTCAGGTCATGATCTCACAGTTGGTGAGTTTGAGCCCTGCATCCGGCTCTGTGCTGACAGCACAGAGCCTGCTTGGGATACTCCCTCTCTCTCTCTTTCTGCCCCTCCCTCGCTCTCTTTCTCTCAAAATAAATAAACTTTAAGAAATAGTTTAAATATACTGAATTTAGTATTTGATATAGCTGTGTCTGATAAGAGGAGGGAAGTACTTTTCCCTCTGTCTGGAAACATATAGTGTCCAGTCAGGATAATACCTTTTTTCCCCCAAGAAAACTGAATATTTATATATATAATATTCATTTATAATTCTTTAATAAAGATGTTGCATAAGATATAAAGGTAAGTAAGAAACAGAAAACTGAAAAAATATTAAAACTTTAGAAAGTATCTAAATCTTTTTAAATTCCCACAACTTGCTCTTAGTGGTCTTAAAATAACCACTTTTAATTTAGGCTTGTAATTTTGACAACACGTTTTGAAGAATTAGAAAAATTTCATTTCAGTCATGTATACAAGTATATACTTAGTACTGATAAAGTTATATATATTTATACATATATATATAACTAATATTGGTATTATAAGAGCAGTGAGAAAGGAATTATAGTAAATATTCATTTAAGAAAATCTTTATTAATCCTTTTACTGTCTCTGTTGCATTCTTTCTTATTTTTTTCGTTTTGTTTCCTCTAAGGTGAACTTGCCATCTATCCCCCAAAGTCTGCAGGGCTTTGCTTTCATAACCTCCTGTTAAGCTCACCAATTACTGAGTACACCTTGGAATTTGGGGTCAAGTATTTTGACTTTGTACTATATGCCTCTACTTGTGCCCAACTGCTCACACCATCAACTCTAAGAGGAGCATATAGTTACTTAGGCCTTTAATGACAAAGTTTTCCCTACATGTCTAAATCTATTTTCTCTCTAAGGAGCCAAGAAGATATCTACCTAATTGCTTTTAGCATAAAAGTTATTTGAGAGAGATTGCAGTTTACTTTTATCATTAATATAAAGGCTGAAATTAAAGGAAAAGGAATCTATAATTAGAAGCTCATTAAAGAAGTAAAAATGAGACCTTAGTTTCCCAACTACTGATAACATTTTACCATGTAAAAGCCTTTGGGATTAGCAATTCACTTGTAATATATAAATGAACCCCACAGTAAAATCTCCCTAGATCAAAATGTCTTCCTTTACTTAATAAGGTGTCCATATCAGAAGGAAAATCTAAGTGAATTTCCTGGTAAAGAACAGATAGAAGGCTTTGTCTTTTATAATATTCAGAAAATAAAACATTACTGCTATCAGAAAAAATAAAATAAAATTCTAGCGCATGCCTACTCATCCACAGGGTCTCAGACTTGCTTTATTTCCCAAATTTGATTACACCCCTTCCATCCACTTTCATTCCACTTAACGTAGTTTGCAGTTTTACTTGTATTTTTGTATTTATTTTATTAATACTTGTTCCTCTGTTGACTTCAATAAATTTTTAAATTTTTAATTGCCTTTGTACTATAAAACGAATCATGGCGATTAAGAATTAATAGGGTTTCAATAAATATTTGTTGAAATGATGAATGTTGAATAGAATCAAACTAGTAATTAACATTTTTTGAGTGCAAGCATATGTCAGGCACTTCCAAGCACTTTATACATGTTAATGGACTTCCTTTTTCCCATACTGGCAATAGATTCTCTGATAATCCTCAATTTACTAGGGCAAATTTACAGGGGCAGGTTTAAGTCTCTGGATATTTGTCACCCAGCTTGTAAAATGGCAGAGGTGAGATTTGAGCACAGGGAATCAAGGAGTCTGCCCCATTGGCTCCTAACCATTATTTTATGCAGTTATTTTTAGATACTAGAAGACATACAACAATTTCCAACAGTTGGAAAAATATCTTGTCTTCAAAGGCATGTAATTTTACTGGAAGACGGTATTTAAATAAATAACCCTGGTTGAATCTTCACCCACTATTTAATAGGGAAAAAGAGAAGTAAGAGTTACCATTATTATGTGCCTGGCATTATGCTAAGTGCTTTACATGGATTATCTCATTTAGTCCTCCTGTTATGGGGGCCCCACTTGCCAAAGTAACTTACAGACAGACACTTGGTAGAAAACTGTTGATGGAATTGCTTGTTCTAAAGAACAAAAAACAGGAATAAAGTGAAAGGAGTTCAATGTTCCCCATATTGAGCAGTTGAGATCAGCTGGTCAGAGGGAGGGGTAACAGAAACGGTGTAGGGAAACTGAAGGGATCAGTGAAATATTGAAACAACATGAAGTCACCAAAAAATGAAAGTAAAAAGGAAGGAAGGAAGGAAGAAGGAGGGGAGGGAAGGAGGAAGGAAGGAAGGAAGGGAGGGAGGGAGGGAGGGAGGGAGGGAGGGAGGAAAGAAAGATAGGTAGATAGTGAAATAACCAGCTCATAGCTAATCTGAAGCTTCATGAACCCCCTCATCAGGAGGTTATTTTTTCCAATAATGCTCTGCATTTCAGGCCTGAGAGTGGAAAAGGCAGACAAGAGCATGAGAAAAAGTCAAGTATAAAATATTTGATTTGCTGATTTTGCAAGGAAGATATGTTTTTGGGAAAAAAATTCTGATTATTGCAAATTCCTGCCCATATGGTGTTTATTTCATTTTTAACAAAATTTTGGGGGAAAAACATGATATCTTACTTTCTAAATCTAGAATAAGATCATTTATTAATCTTGGGTGCTTTTGAAAAAAGTATCTTTCACTTTCGGTAAAAAAAAAACAAAAAAAAAACAAAACAAAAAAAAAACTATAACACTGAAACAGGATTCTCCTAGAGTTTATTTCCCTTCTCGTTTTATATGTATATCATAAGCTGGGAATTCAAGCAGAGAATAACCACATTCTACTATTTCATTCTCCGTAATATACCTTTTAAGTTCTAACTTAAATAATTGTGTGATATTTTCTTTGAGACTCAAAAAGAAGACAATGATAAAATAGATGAACTTTTCTCAAACATAGTAAATGGCTATTATTAAATCATTTTTTTAATTAATTTATAAAATGTTCAAGAAGTTAACATAGTATCGCCATAGTATGTTAAAAGGGTCATTTTATTTTGAAATTTGATCTCAACAATTAATTTAAAAAACTACATATTGCAAACATGTCTTGCTATTTTAACTGGCTTATTGTTTACATGTTTATACTTGAAAAAAAGAAACCAAAAATAGAGGGCAAAGAAAAGAGTGTTCTGTTTTGTTGAAAAGAAATAGTGCAATGATGAGAGCTTATCTATTGTGTGCTTAATAGATGACAGAACATTCTTTGAAGTATTTTACATTAAAACAGTAAATAAAATCATTTACCTATTCAAAGAAAATTATGCAGTCATTAATATTATAATTCCATTTTACAGATTAGAACACTAAAAAGTAGGGTGGTTAGGGGAAACCACTAACAGGTCCATGTTTCACAATCTAGGGAGTGTTAGAATTAAGATTTTAACCCCAGCTGTCTAGAAATTCTTCATATCATTTAATACCACCTCTCCTTTTGAGAACAAAAGAGAATGCTTAAACATATGTACATTTTGGAGTAAATAAATTATCAGAACACTTTTTTTCCTGTTTAATGATTAAAAACCTGTGTCTGGCATATAGCAGGCACTGAAGGAATAATCAGTAATTTTATATAAAAGTAATATTTAACTACTTCAAAAAATATCAATGTAGATGTGGTTTTGCTCTTTTGTTTTCCAGAGACCATATTAATGGGAGATTCTGAGGTTCCTTGGCTTGGCCATTTCTCAGTTCAGTTCCACAGTAAAAGAATGACATGCACTTTGTTCTCCAGCCTTATAGAGTCATTAAAATATAAAAGAGATAGTCTGGACTGCAAGATGAAACTTCATGGAACACATACTTAATTCTTAATAGGTTCAAAACAGTGACTTTATGTTTGAAAAGAATGAATACAGATACCTGTTGTAACTGGATGATTTAGTTCTGGCCTTTAGACCTTCAGCTGAAGTGAATATCGTAGCAAGTGACAATCTTAGGTACAATATAGGGAAAGTGAAGGAGGGGACAAGTGTCATATCAATCACTCCTTATGAAAAAGTGTCATCAACGAGTAAGAATCATTAATCTATAGAAAATATTGTTTATTGTCACAGGACCTTAGATTTCTTAGTCTATAAAATAAGACTATATTAAATGAGCTCTATGACAACTCTCTCCTCTAAAATTCTATGATCCCAAACCTTAACATATGCAGCCCCGTGGAGGGACCATTCATCCCACTTTGCTTGAAACTATCCCACTTTCTGACCTGTTGCCCTTGAGGAATTATTAAAAGCATCCCTTCCTCTCAATACTATCTAGTTTAGATAATAAATTATTCACACTGTAGAGAAACAGAGATATATTAGTGTTAAGTCTCACATATTTATCCTATAGTAGCTAGTATAATATTCAAATAATTTTGTATATATAATGAATAAAATAATGCATAATATACAAGAGTAAATGCAAAGAAACTGTAACAATCTGCCCTTATATACATTTAATACAATTTCTAATATTAAAATATTTGCTATTAAAGTTAGTTCATATAGGATTATACATGATCTAGTGATGGGTAGACTTGGCTTTTAATCCTAATCATATACTCCCTTAGGGAAGTCAAACCTACATTTTTTCCCCATAATATAATAATATGGAATTACGCTGCTAGTTTTTCCATGTGAGGATGGCTATGGTTAATTATATCACTTTGCTAAACATTCAAGGGTGACATTATTCCGAACATTAATAGAAAAGTTTAATGCATGATTTAATAGTTTCTCTCTTTTCTCCTAGACAGTAATGCTATATGTGGGGTTGCTAGAATTAGCAAATAAAAATATAGGACGTTCAGTTAAATTTAAATTTAGATGAACACTGAATAAGTTCTGAGCACACATTATGTCCAAATATAGCATGGATGTCCGATATTTTATCTGGAAACACTACCTACATGAAATTATCATTCCTAGATTTCTTGACTGATCGTTACAAGTACTTTGAAAAGAACCAGATTATGTCCATGCCAGACATTGACTCTGTGCCCTTAAGTAATGTATGTAACCATATTAAGACACAGAATCCACATCGATAAAGTGACAACATTGGGCTCTAACTCACAGAGCTATGGAGAAGATTAAATGTGATGATGTGTCTACTCCATAGTAAAGACTATGAGTGATAATTATATTATTATTTTAAAGAAAGATACACAAAATATTTTTGTCATTTTTCCAGAATGAGTTTTAACAAACTCACCAAAATCCATATTCTCCTCTTTTTTTCTGGGTACCATAGCTGAAATATATTTCCCTGGTTTTGTTGCAATTGAGTATGGTTCCTCATAGCTGAGTCCCAGACATGAAATGCCAGAGAAAGTACTGTGCACCATTTCCAGGCCAGTATCATACAATTTTTTCATGAGTGGACTTTTTGTTGTTTACACTAGCTGGAATGGAGACTCCCTCCAACACCTACCAGGTCAACTTTGCAAGCCTTAGACTGTCAAATCAGACTAAAAAAAAAATCACAGATCTTATCCAATGTCAAGTTTTACTGATAATTTTTTGGAATAGCAATAATTATAAGGCAAGGCAAAGCAGAGTGAAGTCTAGGACCAAACGAGGACTTGCTCTTGCCCAGATTTAACATTTTTTTCATTTTTTATAGTTTATTTATTTTCAAAGAGAAAGAGAGTGTGTGTGTGCACAAGTGGGATAGGCAGAGAGAGAGACAGAGAGACAGAGAGACAGAGAGACAGAGAGAGAGAGAGAGAGAGAGAGAGAGAGAGAATCCCAAGCAGGCTCCATGCTGTCAGTGCAGAGCCCACACAGGGCTGGAACTCACAAACTGAGATCACAACCTGAGCCAAAATCAAGAGTTAGACGCTTAACCTACTGAGGTGTTCAGGGTGCCCCTAACATGGGCTCTTAAGAGATAAATGCAGCCATCACTTATATAAAAGACAGTTTCTCCCATGAAACACCTCCCTTTTATATTTCAACTGATATGTAGTTTATATGACATCTTCCAGCAAGGCATGCTCCATAAATGTATAGATTTTCCTGCAATCCTGATTAGATCGGGAACATTTCATAGATTAAAAAAAATTCCCTGATGATAAATCATCAATATAGTGTTTTCCACGAGGCGGGCCACTAATCAGCCTATTTAAAGGAAATCAGACTTGTTCACCTTTCTTCCTTTTGGGGGATTCACCCAGTGAGGTAGATTATGCATTACAGACCCGCTGCAAACCAATTCCTATCAAAAAGCCACGTGATGACGACGGAAGAGCCTCAACCTGCCTGGGTGTCTGGATGGAGGAGATCTGCTATGGGCTCCTATTTTACCCACCCTGTGATAGCACAATGAACCATGACATCAGGACCTGAGCAGAAACCAAGAGTCAGACATTTAATCACCCAGGAGCCCCACTTAAAATTTCATTTTCCTCTTAAAGTTGACTCTACATTCAGACTCCACATTTCTATCTAAAAATAGAACAGCATAAGCAAACATACACACACACACACACACACACACACATACACACACAGTGACAAAGACACAGGGAAGTTAATATTTCAAGAGGCAAGTAAAATGCAAGTAAATCTGTTCAGTCTTGAGTCAAGATATTTGCATTACCTCTGCGAATTATTTGTCTACTAACACAGTTTGCCACTGTTGATCATTGTTGAATGTGGGTGATAGTTACATAGGATTCCTTCAATCATTATCTTTACTTTCGAATGCTTTAAGCTTACCAAAATAAAGTGGGTGGGGTTTTTTTTGTTTCTGTTTCTTTTTAAAAGTAACACTCCATTCGTGCTTTTTCATTCTTTGGAACTCTAGAACTATTAGCCATGATTAGAGGCATCAAGCTGTGCAGTGTGCATTCTTCCTGCCAACAGCTATGCTAACAATGAGAACCAAAACCACGAAAGGCATTTACCACTGAAAATATACAAAAAAATACATAAAATATAGACAAATATACACTGAAGAAATATGTATATACTACAGAGATCAAGTTGTAACAACAATCTAATACACTATCTGAAAGAGCCACTAACTAGTACTGAGCATTTATCATTTGTCAGACATTGTTTTGCATGCCATTCAAGCAATGCCTGATTTCACTTCCAAACAAAACCTATGCTGTGTGTGTTATTATCATACCTATTCTACAGAAAAGGAAATGGAGAAATAAAGGGGTTGCATAGCTCATCCAAGGCCACACAGCTTATATTCTGGTTCTAGAACACCCTTACATACAACATAGCTAAATACTGTATCAGTCTATGTAGTGGCCTCATTTAGAAATGTGCTGGAGATAACGTTAAAAAAAAAAAAAAAAAAAAAAAAAACCTCTCGCAACTTAATAACAAACAGATAAATAACCCAATTAAACTGCCCACTACCGGTGGGATTTTAAAATGGTACAACTGCTTTAAAGTTTGGTGGTCCTCAACAAGTTAAGAATAGAACTACCATATGATTCAGAAATCCCACTTCTGGGTATATACCCAAAAGAACTGAAAACAAGGTCTCAAATAGACATTTGCATACCCATGTTCTTAGAAGCACTACTCACAATAGCCAAAACACAGATGTTTATTAACAGATAAAAGGCTAAACAATGTGGTAAAAACGTATGATGGAATGCCATGCCATGCTAACCCAGGATGAACCTTAGGATATCACACAAAGTGAAAGAAGCCAGTCACAAAAAAGACAAATGCTGTGTGATTCCACTTATATGAGGTATCTAAAGTAGTCACATTCATAGAAACAGAAAGTGGAATGGTGGTTACCAAAGACTGGCACGTGGGAGAAATCAGGAGCTGTTACCTAATGAATACAGAGTTTCAGTTTTGCAAGACAAAAAGTTCTGGAGATCTGTTTTACAGCAACACGAATATACTTGACACTACTTAACTGTAGAATTAAATAAAAATGGCTCAGAGAGTAAATCTTAATTATATATATATTTTATCAAAATGATTTTTGGTAATGGCCAAAGGATCCAAATCAATGTTTTTCTAAAGAAGATATATACCTGGTCAATAAACATAAGAAGATGCTCAAAATCTTGATAGATTGTTAACTATCAGGGAGATGCAAATTACAGCCACAATGAGATACCACTCCATACCTACTAAGATGACTATAATAATAATTAAAAAAAGAGATAATAACAAGTATTATTAGGGATATGGAGAAATTGGAATCCTCATACACTTGTAATGAAAATGTAAAATGTTGCAGACACTTTGGAAAACAGTCTGGAAGTTCCTTCAAAAAGTTAAACAGAGGGGTGCCTGGGTGGCTCAGTCAGTTAAGTGTCTGGCTTCTGCTCAGGTCATGATCTCACAGTTCGTGGGTCTGAGCCCCACATCAGGCTCTCTAATGTCAGCACAGAACCCACTTTGGATCCTCTGTCCCTCTCTATCCCTCTCTCTTTCTCTGCACCCCCCCCAAAATAAACATAAAAAAAGTTAAACAAAGTTACCATGCTATCCAGCAATTCCACTTCTAAATATACACTCAAGTAATAACATATGTTCACACAAAGACCTGTACACAAATGCTTATGGCAGCACTATATATAATAGCCAAAGATGAAAACAATCCAGATATCCATTATTTGATTAATGGATAAATAAAATATATTCATACAATGTAGTTTAATTTTGTTTAGCAATAAAGAGAAATCAGTACTTAATTACTGTACTTAATTGTCAGTACTTAATTACTGATCCGTGCCACAATATGAATGAATCTGAAAACATTATGTTAAGTGAAAAAAGCCAGGCACAAAGGACAACATATTATATAATTCCATTTGTAGGAAATGTGTCGAAAAGACAACTCTGTAAAGACAGATTACAGAATAGTTGGGGGGGGGTGAAAGGGATGGGGATGGGAATGGTTGGGGGATACCATAAAGGGTTTAGAATTTCTTTTTTAGGGTAATGAAAATGACCTAAATTTGATTTTGGTGATAAATGTATAACTGTGAAATATTAAAAACATGGTATTACATATTTTAAATAAGTGAATTCCATATATGAATTATATGTGTTGGAGGAAGCTTTCAAAACTTAAAATAGAGAATAAAATAAAATTTGAAATGTATCTAATAACATTTAAGGAAAAGAATATAACCAATATTGTGGAAGAGGATGATTCTATTACCTATTCATACAATGAAGCACATTTGTGTGTCTACACAGAGACAGAGAGAGAGAGAAAGAGAGAGACAGAAGAAATAATGTTGACAATATTCTTGTGTTATTACACAAGTTTTCTTCTCTGTTTTTAGATGTTCCAAAGTCCATTAAAATTATTCTATGTCTGCATCAGCAAGCCTTTGAAGATTATATTTGAGAACTAGAAGCTTTGACAGTGTAATCACCCATCATCTCCTTTCAATGCCACAAAGGACAACTCCAGCAAATCCTGAATGCACGGGGTTCTATAATGCTTCTAGAAAGCACTGGTATTTTATTTATTTCAACATGCCTTAGACTCTAAGGCCATGGTAGTTGAAATGTTTCCTGATTACATAAACTTAATTTAAGTATTCAGTTTTGATGTTCCTGGGTAAGAGGTTGTATGCATATGTTTGTGTAAATGGTTTATTCAAAATGGTGATATTATATCAAAAGAAAATGCCCAGAAGTGCCACCTCTTATTTTCCACTTACCCAGCACTTTCCAATCCAGAATATATTTGAATACATTTACCTAACATTACATTCTCAAATGGTACTTAGTAAACCAAGAAAAAGGTAAGGGGATCTTTTTTTCATTTCTTCTCATCACCACCTCCACCCTTATCACCACCCCTACATGACTTTATATTGCCAAACTGATTATGAGAATGGGAGTACAACCCAAGGTCACAAGAAGAAATATAACTGGACTTCCTAAATCCTAGGAATTCACACTCTAACTGGAAGAAGAAATAATAAGCACTTAGACACACATACATACGTAACACTTAGATAGACATACAGAATTCCAAAAGCGTTAATTTAGTTATTCAACACTGACAGTATTTGTGTAGCCATTTAAGAATGCAGAAAAAGCAGCGGTGCCTGGGTGGCTCAGGCGGTTGATTGTCCAACTTCAGATCAGGTCATGATCTCGCAGTCAGTGAATTCAAGTCCCGCATCAGGCTCTGTGCTGACAGCTCAGAGCCTGGAGCCTGCTTCAGATTCTGTGTCTCCCTCTCTCTCTGCTCCTTCCCCACTCACACTCTGTCTCTCTCTGTCTCTCTCAAAGATGAATAAATGTTTAAAAAATTTTTAAAAAGAATGCAGAAAAAGCAATGTCCTAAAATACATTAACATATATATCTGATAGTGCTTACTTAATACACTGTAGCCCAAATTTAGAATAACATAGATGGTATAGCTAATTGAACCTTTAGTATTTTTTTTTTTCCTTTTCTTTTAGGTCCTAAATGGTATGAAACCATCTTGTTTCCTTCATATTTAGTAAAAACCTATAATCCTCTTGCATTGTTTTTCTAGCTTATAGCCATTACCCAGCAAGAATGAAAACACACGTGGATCATTAAACAGTAACTTAAAATCAATATCGTTTCAAATAATATCCTACAAAAATAGAATAGTATATTCAAAGAAACAATTCTATTCTCTTATTGACCTCAACTTTAACCTCAAACCCATCTTTAAAACTATAGCCCAAAGGAAATATGAATCTTTTGAGATGAGTTGAAAGTCTCAAAATGCCTGTGGGTTCCAGACTTAAGTCTTGGACATGATATTGGCAACAGCTGCTTTTAATACCAACATCTAGCAGGAGTCAAGTACTCATGTTTCTTAAAGCCAGGATCATCAGGCTGCAGGATAGTGTTGATTCCTTCATTGTGTTTGAACTAGGGCAGTGGGCCAATGATACCTGATCTTGTTTCAGGCAACTGGTAGGCAGTTGATCATATATTTAAAACTTTTTTTAGAGAAGCTCTGAAAGCTCCTTTTATTTCTAGAAGAAACTTTCTTACCACTGGGTAGTCTATATACTGAAATTTAATTCATGGATTCAAGACACACCCAACAACAAGGAATTTTACAGATTAGGCAGTCTACTTTTAATGGAGCTCCTAACATGAATTAATAAAAAATAAGTAAAGTTAGGTTGAAATCTTAAGCTTATTTTATCTCAAGTAGCATGTTTATCATGGTAATGTTTTTGTGAGGTTAAGTCATTCCTATTTCATTATTTATGATCTACTTCTCTAAAGGAGAATCACTTTACTATAAATAAAACAAAACAACAGCCTTATCTCTTCACTATTTTCAAGGCCCTTTGCCAAACCTGATGTGAAAAGCAGAAATGGAAAAGCAAGCATCATTTTTCTCAAGTTGGCACTGGCTTTGGAGATGATCGAAGTTTGTATTCAAGAGAGAGATTACATAAGGGCCATCAAGAAGAAGGAAGATCTCTGAGCCTAAAGTAAAGTGAGAAGTTTACAAAATTGACTTCATAAAGGAGAAAAGATATGAGCTGAACCTTAAAAAACAACCAGGATTTCGACAGAATAATTGGGAAAAGTGTTCAAGGGAGAAAGAGCATGAGCAAGCCAAGAATGAAAATCCTACTAGGTATATCAATTATACTGGAATTTAAAAATTTTTAAAGAAGAATGAAAGTTCTAATCAGAAAGGTAATTAATTTTACTACAATGTTTTGCAAACTTCAAGGACACGATCCATTAAAATATTTCTCAGGGCACCTGGGTGTCTCAGTCGGTTAAGCCTCCGACTTCAGCTCAGGTCATGATCTCCCAGTTCATGGGTTCAAACCCTGCATCAGGCTCTGTGCTGGCAGCTCAGAGCCTACAGCCTGCTTCGAATTCTGTGTCTCCCTCTCTCTCTGCCCTTCCCCTGCTCATACTCTGTCTCTGTCTCTCTCTCAAAAATAAACATACATTAAAAAAATAATAATAAATAAATAAATAAATAAATATTTCTCACAAAGGGTGCTATTGACCTTTTACATGAGAATTTTTCCCATCTACAACAAGCTATTTAACATCCTTGCCCTCTACCTACTAAATGTTAGTAACAAGGTCCCCTTTATTCTTTTAGTTATGAAGAAAACCCAAAATTCCCTCTTATGTTCTTAAATGCCTCCTAGTGGTAAATCTTCACTATATCCAACCACTGAGTCAAGAAATCTATGAAGTTCATTTTCTGATAGAATGGAAGGAAGAAGGAAGGAAGGAAGGAAGGAAGGAAGGAAGGAAGGAAGGAAGGAAG
>NW_024412406.1:2067691-2088856 GCF_014898765.1 Herpailurus yagouaroundi
AAGGAAGGAAGGAAGGAAGGAAGGAAGGAAGGAAGGAAGGAAGGAAGAGAGAAAGGATAGAAGGGCACTAAGTACATTGTAGTAGAAGGGGTTTAAGTAATAAAGGACCTTGTCATAACTGACTGCTGACCTGTTGAATTTTAGAGATGACAGAGTTCTGATTGAGCACAGAATTTCAGTGATTTTCAAGTTTCATATTTCATCAGCACATCCACTGAAAAAAAGTTTAAAAATCACACACCCAGTTTCATGGAAATTAAAGACCAGAGAACTTACGTAATTTATCAAATTAAGAAGGTCTGCTATAACTAAAATGAGGTGCTATTACAGATTTTTGAGAAAGGACAGCGTAAGTAAATATAGCCAGAAATTGTTATTAATTCACAAAACTATCTTTCCTTAAGTAATCAAATGGAAAAGATTTCCCTACCTTTCTCTGTTGGCTGACATCTGAGCAATGAAAATCCCTTAGGGGAACTTGCACACTGAAAAAAGCTAATCGCACCTACACAGCTTTTCCATAGCTTTTTCTTACAGGATTTAAGCACCTTGTTTATCTTTAATTTTTATGTGTAATACTGACATACACTTCATCCCACGTCCCTTAAAAATGATCCATTTCTGCCTTACAGTATGGTTGATACAATCACAGACAAAATACAGAGCTGATTTAGAAGTTTTGCCACAGCTCCCCTCACCAGCTGCCATCACTCTCATATTCATGGCTGTAAGACCACTAGTGCTATAGGCTAGATCTTAATACATTCTTCTAAAGCCTCTTCAGTTTATGTGACCTCCTCAGAACTCAACTTTTCCCTTGGCTTTTGAGTCTGAACATTCTTCTGATGTCAATATCTCCCCCAGACTCAGATAGGAAGCTCCTTCCTAGCTGGACAAAAGTCCTGACACCAGACAGACCACATGACTGGGTTAACAGGCAGGCATTTGGCATGAAAGGGCAATTGGACAATGCAGTTCTGTTCTCTGCACACTTATATTCCCTGATAAAACCTGAATAAGATGGAAATGAATAAAGGAATAATTATGCATATAAATTAATATTTTTGAAAGCAATGTGGCTTTGTGTAGAGTTTCAAACCTGAGGCTGAAAGCTGAATACAGACCACAAATTTGTACAGGTTGCTTAGCGTATGGTTTAAATATAAATAAATTTAAATGCATTCATTATACTGAGTGACATTATAAATCTATGTTCTTGGGGCGCCTGGGTGGCTCAGTCGGCTGAGCCTCCCACTTGAGCTCATGTCATGATCACACAGTTCCCGAGTTCGGGCCCCATGTCAGACTCTGTGCTGACAGCTCAGAGCCTGGAGCCTGCTTTGGATTCTGTGTCTCCTTCTCTGTCTGCCCCTCCCCCTCTCACTCTCTGTCTCTCTCTATCAAAAATAAAGAAACATTAAAAAAATTATAAATCTATGTCCTTACACATGTTTGAATTTACAATCACTAGAAGAGTACTTAAAAGCATGGACTTTAAGGTCAGACAGATTCAAGACTGTGCTCTGCAAGAAACTTTCCAGCCGGAAGATGGAATGCTAACAGAAACTACTACATCATAGATGTATTGTGAGCATTAACATAGATAACGAATGTAAAGTCCCTAGCACACACTCTAACACATACTAATTGTTAAATATTAGTTCCTATTGTTCTTTTTTTAAAAAAAAATTTTTTTTCAACGTTTATTTATTTTGGGAACAGAGAGAGACAGAGCATGAACGGGGAAGGGGCAGAGAGAGAGGGAGACACAGAATGGGAAGCAGGCTCCAGGCTCTGAGCCATCAGCCCAGAGCCTGACGCAGGGCTCGAACTCACAGACCACGAGATCGTGACCTGGCTGAAGTCGGACGCTTAACCGACTGCACCACCCAGGCGCCCCGCTATTGTTCTTTAGTAAATGGAACTCCTGCTGCTAATAAAATCAAGTTAGAGCACAGTACGTGAATAAAATGCTTTGCCTAAAAGCAGTACCACCTGAGCCTAATGTCACAAACATATTTTTATGTACACCGCCTTAACAGAAACTGACATTAAGGAAGTGAATTTTAGCAGATGACAGAACTATAATAAGATTTCTTTGGAGTGGTTTTTAAATGGGCTACCATGCAACCAGTTCTGAACATGAGTTCCAAAGCAATGTAGTTTCCAGCCATGTGTTCCATATATCACTCTTTCAGGTAAGTAACTTCATGAACTAAGTGTTTAAAAATTAAAAATAAAAAAAAAAATTAAAAATATAAGGCACAGAATCCAAGGGTGAGAGGACTACTATGAAAGAAGAAATCAGGCTTACCTTGAGTTTTATAAAAATGAGATGTTTCCTAGGTCCTCTTAGCTTTCACATTATTTGTCGAAAGAAGAACTCAAACTTACAACCTCATTTTATCCAAGAGAAACATGCAGGCTAAAGGGTTTTTTTGTTTTTTGGGCTTTTTTTTTTTTTGGTTGTTGTTTGGTATACAATACCTGAAAAATAATAGAGATTAATAATGCATTGGCAAGGTTAAATAAGAAAGGGAAACTTTACCTTGTAAAATCAAAAAATGTTCTGTAAACTGAGAAGTGGATTAGAATGTTCAGAGCGCTTGGGGACCAAGCATTCTGTAAAGTCTGATTTATACTACAAGCATCATAATGCCTACCTACTTCAGAATGACAAATAGTACCACGCTGAAGTCGCAAACAGCAGCCCCAGAGCGTTAACAGCAAATGTCTTCCATCTTAATAGCTGAGTCTGTGCCATTCTGTGCACTTAAAATTCTGAGCATTTAACACTTCTTGTTGCATCTAAATCCAGATACAAAAACCTTCAAATCAAACTATTTACCTCAACTGAAATCTGCCTTGAATAATTCATAAGAAAGAAGAAAGATGGTAGGCAAGAAAGCCAAAGAGAGTTTTAATGAACTCTAGAGTTTTCAAAAATAATGGCACAGAAGTTATTACAGCTTTTCCCCTCACTCTGGAAAACAGAGTATCAGTCACTCTAATACTGAATACTTCCAGAAAACAGAAGGAGCAATAAAAGGTTCAGCTTTCTGCTTGTCTGCAATTGATATACTAACAGCACCACACAGATTATTACCAGGGGGGGCTCTTTTTGAATGTGTGACAGTCGAGGAAGCATCTAAAGTATTCATATTCAAATGTTTTATTTTTATGCTGTTTCTTAAAATTCCAGTGGTATCTGGAGTCTCAGTTAAAAAGAAACCATGAAAATCAAGAAGTATAGTGGCTCTGGCCTATGTTACACCAGCAAGGGCTTTCATGTGGCTCTTCTACCCTTGAAGACTTATTTGGCCTGATGGGCAGGGTTAGGGTTAGCAGCGATCCCACCTATGTTTCCTTGGAAATCATAAAAAAGGCCTCACATTCTCCTCTAATAGATAAGCATCTCTTCAGTGATTCATTTGGCGAATGAACCTAGGATTTTTATCAAATTGAAAAAAAAAGAACAGAGGCTGTTTGAAGTGTTAGTGCTGTGTAGGTCTGTATTAGTCTCCTATTGTTGCTCTAACAAATTATCACACTTGGTAACTTTTTTAAAACAACACAAATTTATTCTGTACAATTATAGGGGTCAGAAGCCCAAATCAAGTCTTATTGGGGCTAAAATTAAGGCATAGACACTACTGCATTCCTTGTGGAGACACTGAGGAAAATTCCTTTCCTTGCCTTTTCCACCCTGGAGAGGCTGTCCACATGCCCTGGCTGGAGCCCTCTCCTCCATTTTCAAGCCTGTCATTCCAACCCCTGCTTCTCCATGCCATCTTCTTCCACCTTTGATCCTCTTGTTCTCCTCTTATAAGGACCCTGTGATTACACTGGACCCAACTGGATAATCCAGGATTATTTTCCATCTCAAGATCCTTAATTTAATCACATCAGCACAGTCTCTGTGCCATGTAAGTAACCTATTTACAAGTGCTTGGAATTAGGAGGTAGACGTCTTTAGGAGGCCATTATCTGTCTACAATTAGGTTGTAATATATTAAATGCTTAATGGAAATAAATGTACATATTAGGTAACAAACCCCATATGGCTCAATTATAAAGAAAAACAAAACAATCTCAGTAATTGTAACAGGACCAATTTTTTTTCAAAGTAATATTTTCTAAAACTATGTTTCATAGAACTCTAAAAAGCTTACTGACAAACTTTAAAAATACATATAATAAGTATATATAAATTTCAGAGTTGCTACTCTCTGTTAATTAAAAATAATGGACGCACATCATGAGATATCACTTTATACCAGTTAGACTTGGCTGGTATCAAAAAGACAAGAAATCACAAGTGTTGGGGAGGATGTGAAAAAAAAGGAACACCTGTGTACTGCTGGTGGGAATGTATACTGGTAAACCCACTGTGAAAAACAGTAGGGGGTTCTTTGAAAAGTTAAAAATACAAATACCATATGATTCAGTAATTCCACTACTAAGTACTTAAGAAAATGAAAATGCTAATTCTAAAAGTAAATGTACCCCTATGTTATGGTATTATTTGCAATAGCCAAGATAAGGAAGCAACCTAAATGACCATTGACAGATAAATGGATAAAGAAGATGGGATATATAGAGACACAATGAAATATTACTCAGCCACAAAAAGGAATGAGATCTTGCCATTTGCAACAACATCAATGGACTTAAGAGAGTATTATGCTAAGTTAAGTAAGTCAAACAGAAAGACAAACACCATATGATTTCACTTGTATGTGGAATCTAAAAAACAAAAAACAAATCTATAAATACAGAGAATAAATAGGTGATTGCTAGAGGGGAGGTGAATGGGGAATGAGCAAAATGAGCGAAGAGGAGTAGGAAATACAGGTTTCCAGTATTGGAATGAGTAAGTGATGAGGATGAAAGGTACAGCATGGGGAATAGTCAATGGTATTGTAAGAGTATTGTATGACAACCGATGGTAGCTACAATTGTGGTGAGCATAGCGTATACAGTTGTTGAATCACTCACTGTCTTGTATACATGAAACTAATGTAACACTGCAGTTCAAGTGTATTTCAATAAAAAAAGAGATAGAACTGGGCATTTAAAATATAGGTACAATCAAAATATCTACATCAAAGAAAGCGATTTTTGTGTGTGTGTGTGCGTGTGTGTGTGTGTGTGTGTGTGTATTTGTCTGTTTGTTATTTCCCCTTCTGGTCTGCAAGTGCTTGGATACCCAGTACTTAGAACACAAATAATGTTTGCTGAATGGATAAATAAATTAATGAGTGAATGAATGAAATTATTTCAGATGGCCATATGTTAAAAGGCAAAAATCAACTTTATCATTCCAGATTTTTTAAAGTAAAATAACATTGCTGGTTGAAATATTAAATGTAGACCTGAGATTCAATCATTTTCTAAGAATCAGGGGCTCCTGGCTGGGTCAGTTGGTAGAGCATGCGGCTCTTGATCTAGGGGCTGTGAGTTTGAGTCCCATGTTGTGTGTAGAGAATACTTAAAAATAAATTCTTAAAAAAAAACTACTATATAAATGCTTTTTTAGACAATCCTCATTTCAAATATATAATAGTATTTTTTAAGTCATTACACAAAAACTGAATAATAAATTTCAGGTATAGTGTAATCCATGCAAAAGGGAAAATAAATAAATAAATATTAATGGCATGGACATTCCATAATTATTGAACAGTTTTAAGAAGTTAGTTTTTTTTTTTTAATTTTTTTTCAACGTTTTTTTTTTTTATTTTATTTTTTGGGACAGAGAGAGACAGAGCATGAACGGGGGAGGGGCAGAGAGAGAGGGAGACACAGAATCGGAAACAGGCTCCAGGCTCCGAGCCATCAGCCCAGAGCTTGACGCGGGGCTCGAACTCACGGATCGCGAGATCGTGACCTGGCTGAAGTCGGACGCTTAACCGACTGTGCCACCCAGGCGCCCCAAGAAGTTAGTTTTTAACTAGCACAATATTCATGAATGTCATTCTTGAAAATGATAGTTTACAAATGCTCTAATGATGATTTTAATATTATTTAACTCTACTACCTTTCACAGAGATTGATCAAAATAGGCATGAAATTCAAACTGATAGCAAAGTATAGGAATATAGTTTCGGTACCTCATGGCTCCTTTATATGTAACATTTAACATGTGTTAGATGATTTAGCAATAACATAATCAGGATACTTAGATAAAAATCACCACCTCTATCAGTGTACTATATTAATGCAAGTTTAAAAGCAACCCCTGAAGTTACACTGTAATTTACTCCCTTCTGCAAAGAAAAACATATTTCTTATCTTTTGAATAAAATATGTCACCAAACAAAAGCACTTAACAGACTGCCCAGATAGATGTTTTTCTTATAGTTATAAGTATGCAGTGTTTATTGATATGCTATAATGAAATCTTTACCAGATATAAATATGATGCTTATTTATTGAAAATAAACCGATAAATATTTTGACTCTGAATTTTAATGACTTAATTAATAAGGAGATATACTTTCTTTGATAATTCACCATTAGCTGCAACGGATTTCCACAAAAAACATAATAAAAGGAAGTCCAAATACTATGTTTTTCCCTAAGTGAAATATTCTTACAGGTTCACAAAGAAATAGGAAGTACTATTTTTCAAAAACCAAAGCATTTTCTACATATTCTCCTTAAAAATCATCATGAAACTAAGTTCATTTTTAATTTGGTTCACAGATTAAGCACAAAATATATATTTTAATGGAAAATTTAACTTTGTTTAATTCTGCTTGTTAAAGTAATACGTGTTTCTGGCAAAACATTCAGAAACACTGAAGATAAAAAGAAAATAAAAATCATAACCCACAGACAACCACTGTCCATTTAATACATATTCTTTCAGACTGCTATCATAAGCCCATGTTTTTTATTGGGATATCAGTATTTTATATAACGATTTTTAAAATGTGTTTGATATATATACATAGACACACGCATACAGTGGAAATTTAGGTTTTATTTATTCTTTGTTTCTGTCTTCATTGTCATATTTTATTTCCACTGCAACTACAGCTGCATTTCCAACAAAAGATAGGATAAAATTTTAAAAATATAAATTTCTATGTATTTTACTAATGAATTTTTGGAGCGGAGTTAGTTTCAATAACTTGGAATTTGAAGTTGAAAATACTTGAGGATTCCTGTGACTAAATATTTATACTTGTTTTCTCTTTGTAAGAAGAAATGCCAATATAGTTAGTTCTAAAAACTCTTCAAAATAATCTGTAAATGAAATAATTTACCATTTACACCTGTTTTTCTTTAGATTACAATGGAAATTCAAATAAATGTCACTGTATTATTTTTCTATTGAACACATTTAACACATTAAAAATATTAACATGATCACCAATATACCTTATAAATACTGAAGAAGTTAAAGTGAACATTGTCTCCTGAAGTAGAATCTAATAATAGAGAACATTCATATGAGGACAAATTATTTTATTTGAATGCATTCTCTTTCCTTTTTGAAATTGTGAAGTAAAAATTCTTAGAATGAGAAATATCGATGATGAAATTCTTAAAAACTAAGCACACCAGCAAGAACATTACTTCATACATCTTTTCTCAGGGATGTAAGTTTAAGTGTATTAATTTTTTTTTAATTTTTTATTGAAGTATAATTGACCTATAACATGATATTTAAAAATACTCATCCTAATTTATAGGTCAATGGCTAGAATATTCTTGCTTCTAAAATAAGTATTCAATTCTTAATATGATCATGTTTTAATTTGAAAGTTGGTTAAACAGTTTTAGAAGTAAGTGTGTTTTTAGTTGTAAATATACTCTTTTATTTAATTATTGCTTTGTTGTATAGAGATTAGTTATTTATCAATTAAAATACTTCTTTTGTGCTTTGACATTAACTTCTGCAAGAAATGTACTAACTGCTTACGGATTTGTTAGCGAGTTCTGAGAAACATGTTTGGGCTTGTCATATGCAACTAGATTAGGTCCTAGATCAGGATGCTTTTGAATTAACTTGAGGTAAGAATAATATCTACGGATCATTTTCATTTGAAAATTTTCCCTCCTGATTATTGACTTGTTTTATGGTTATTCAGTTTTGTGTGATGACTTACAATCTAACAAGCATGTCAAGAAGAGAGGCTTGGGAGGCTTGTGGTCATGTTATATAAGGAACATATCTGGAGAGAAAGAAGCCCGGAACGTGCAGGGAGGGAAGAAAAGGAAGGCAGCACACACATTGTCTTCCGATGTAAATTAAAGGCAGGGCTAGCATTTGGAAATGAATAAGACTTGATTAGTAAGCCTCAAGTTTTTCAACAGGAAGAAGTTTCAGAGATGTAGATTTCAGGTCAGGAATAAGATTCGTACAAGGATGATAACAGAAATTCATTTATGGAACTTATTGAAAGCCTATTACTTGCCAGGTACCATGCTTGGAACTTTACATTCATTATTGTGTTTAATTTTCACAGCAACTTAATCACATATGCACTATTTTGTGGTGAGAGGACTAATTAATGCTTAATAAATGTTTAATTAATTCCCAGATGTATGACTAGTAAGTCGTAGAACCAGAAGTTAAACAAAAAGAGTCTGGGTATAAAACCCCATTCTTACTTTTTTTTTTTTTTTTTTTTTTTTTTTTTGTAAAATAAAAAAGATTAAAGCACTTGCTGGGTCATCTCTTGACGCATCAAGCCCAGATAGCTGAATCGACTAGGCTTCTGTGTGAAGTAGCTTTTAAGATGTCTGCTTCCTGGTATTGATGTCCTCGTTAATTCCTTTCTCATGAGTAAGTTGTTCCTAACTGAGGGTATGTGGGCAATGTTGAGGAGATGTCATTCCTGTGAGTTATGAAAGATTGTGACTTCGATTTCCAAGCTGATTCTATTGGCTTCTCAGTGCACATTCGTTGATGGAGGAGGGGTCATATTGGAGAGGGTCACTTGCCAAGGAACTGACAGTAGCTACCCATCAACGGCCAGCAAGTACTGAGGCCTAGGTTAACAGCACTCAATGCACTGTATTCTGCCAACAACAACTTTAGTGAGTTTGGAAGCAGACTTTTTACCAGTTGAGCTTCCATATGAGAAATCCCAGGCCTGGTGCACATTGTGATGGCACCCATGTAAGACAACCTGAAATAGAAGACCCAGGTAAGCCATCTGGATTTCTGACCTACAGAAACTGTGGTGGGATAAATGTGTTGTTTAAAGTCACTAAATTTCAGGGCAATTTGTTATACAGTAATAGATAACTAATACACTTCCCCAAGGCAAGGATTATGCTTTATTTGACTTCACTATCCAGCAACAAGCATACTTGCTCAAACACAGAAAGCAGTCCATTAATGTCAACTAAGTGAAGAGTGAATGAAGGAAAGAAGGATTAGATTAAATGATCTTTAAGATAATTTGAAACTTGAGATTTTATTATTCCACATGGAACATAATTATAGTAGTCTATTTACCATGGTCCTACTCACTTTATCAGAAAAAAAAAAAAACATTACAAGTGAAATAGTCTAAATTCAATAATAAAGATTTTTTGTCCTCTTTCACTCCCCCAGGCTTATTGAAATATAATGTAGATACAAGAGATTCACTCATTATAATTAGATTACTTGATAAATTTAGGAAGTGAAAGATATTCACATCAAGATATACGGCATTTTCAACTCCTGAAAAAGCTTCTTAGTGCCCCTCTGCAATCAACCTTCTTCCCCTCATACAACTACTGATCAGCCTTCCCTCACTATAGTTTCACATTTTCAAGAATCTCATATACAAAATATTGTTTTTAAGTGTTTAATGTGTGCTACACATCACTAGGTACAAAGATATCAGACTATATAAAACACTTGTAGCTGTCTTTATATTTTTGGTTTCCACTCATAATTTTATGTGTAAATCTGTTCAATAAATTCCCTCTACAAATAAATAATATTATCTATATGAAAAGGACTAAACTTTTCCAATGGTATTTTTACTAATCGATCTTTAATAAATTAACCTGACTGAGAGGACAGTTTACAAAATTTCTCAAAGATCCCTTTGATTTATCCAGATTTTCTTTCCCTGTGAACATTGAGAAAAAAAGAACTATTGTACTATATTAAGCTATTCTTCAGTGGCCATTTATCAACACTTTTTTATTTAAAAGCTAAAAGAAAGTTGAGCTATCGTGAAGCAGGAAAGGATTTTATTTAAAGTTAGAATTCTCTAGATTTTGCTACAACTTGGCTCTTTTAAATTGGTTCTTGCTGATTGAATTTTCAACTCTGACACAATCAGGCTTCTTTTGAAAGCTTGGTATTTCTCCTAGTTGCCTGTAAGAGACATGCAATCATCTAATAAAAATGCTAAAGACATTTCCTTGAATATAAGGGTTGATGATAGATGGAAGAATACCAGTGAGACATACACAATCAAAGCACTCCACAAAACTCAGCACTCGTCACCATTTGCTAGGAGTAGTTGTATCAGCTGACTTTGAATTCCTGCAGTCTTTCATTTAACAAATATTTATTGAAATCTCACAATGGGCTAGGTACTGCTTTAGCTCTACCAAGTATTTCTTTAACTGGCAGAAAATGACTAATAATTACTAGCACAAATACAGGAGTCAATTAAGTTGGATAAGTGTTGATATGTCTACAGCATCAAAGCTCCATTTTACATTGTAAGTTATCTAAATAAATCCCCAAGAGTGCCAAGGCTGTCTATCTCAACTTAGAGACGCCCTCTGGTAACCATTTACAATCGAACATTCACATACTGAAGTAAACAGTACAGTGAACAGAACAGTCAGTTTGGGACTACACTAATCTAGATGCAAATTAGGTTTGGACTTGCACTAAATAAGTTTAAGGACCATAGGAAAAATAACCTGACTTCTAGAGTCACAGTTTCTTCAGATATAAATGGGTGCTGTATATATATAAAGATGTGGAGCAGGGTTCTCCCTGTTGCTTCAAACATTTCAGCAAAAGCACTACATTGAAAACAATAAAGGACTGTGAAGAGCAGCAGCTAGTACCTCTCCTGGGGTTTCCTAATAAGCAGCCAAACTGGCCCCTAACATGGCAAGTCCTCTGCCCTGTCAGAAACATAATTATGGAGTGCATTAAGAGAAAGTCAAGGAGGCAATGAGACGTTATCTTAGGGAGGGGTTTTGGCTTATGTCCTCTCATGCAGACACATTCTATACACATATCCAAGGGGACAGTGCTACAAGATTTAAGAGTAGTGAGTGCCACACTTCTGAGACAAAAGACCAGGGAGTCCATTCTGACCACAGTTGCCGAGCTGTGGAAATGAGCAGGCCAACTGCTGCAAGACCACTGTGATGAGAAGCAGCAGCAACAAGCTCACATGTGGTCCCGAGAGTTTGGAGGCACGTGTGAACACTGATGACTGCCCCTTTCTCTCCTGGAGAATTCAGAAAGATGGATGCCAGCTGCAACATCCACACAGGCAGAGCAAGAAGAGAGGACAGCAGACAGGCAGACACATCCACGTTCCATTACCCGGCATGCCAGCAATGCCTGCATTTCCTATTGACTCAGTGCATAGTAATCTGCCATCTTTATGGGATCCCACTGAGAAGAACCCCCTGCCAAAGTAAGAGAACCCTGGCGGAAGGCGGTTGTAGGATTGGCTGCCGTGTGCTAGAGCTGGGTGACGGCTAAAATGCTTATGTCCCTCGTCAGAAAGCTGGGGTTCCCAGATTGTGGTGGTATGGGGGGAAAGGCAGGACTCTAAAGAGCCTACCAGCACAGCCCACAAGGTGGCCAGCTCCTGCCAATGCCAGAGGTACTGATTACTGAGAATGACTAGAAAAACCCCAGTCAAGTCAAAAACTATTTCACAAGGCAGAGCTAGAGCCAGTGTCAGGCCTCAGCTGAGGGAGAGGGAGACGTCGTGAATTTCATCTGAATTAAGAATAAACAGCCTAGAAATGTTAATAACGGAACATAAATTTTAATTATTGAAATTGACTTGTGTTCATAACTGATAGTCTGCAACTACGGCCCCTGCCTGGCATGTATCAAACTGCAGGGTCATAAGATTTGATAATATTGTTGAAGAGAAAAAGTAAAAGTGTGTTCTGCTTCTACTGGCTTTGAGTTCAGGCCATTGAATAAAATCATTACATAAGGATTACAGATAATACACGTTAAATGCCTACCATAGTACCTGGCACACAGAAAATGAGTTTAATAAATATGAGTTATTGTTAGTTTTATTACCATGTCTCTGGCACTGTTAGTTACTTTACTTATATACATTACCTCTAATCCTCCCAATAAATCTACAAGGTAGCTACTATTATATTTATTTTATAGATGAAGAAAAAGAGGAAACAAGAATGAAAGAGGCAGTCTGTACCCTCGGAAGCTTAATCTAAGGGAACCAGAGTGGTACATTAATGATACTAATGGCTCAAACAGAGACTGCACAAGATGTCGTCGGAGGCCAACTCAGACCACACATAAGCTTTCCCAATGGATCTTTCCTCCAAAATAGGAGTCAGTTACCCAGTGAATATGCCCCCCAAATAGGAGTCAGTTACCCAATGCATCTGCCCCCCAAAATAGGAGTCAGTTACACATTGCATCTGCCCCCCAAAATAGGAGTCAGTTACCCAATGCATCTGCCCCCCAAAATAGGAGTCAGTTACCCAATGGATCTTTCCTCCAAAATAAGAGTCAGTACCCAATGGATCTGCCCCCCCAAATAGGAGGCAGTTACCCAATGGATCTGGCCCAAAAAATAGAAGTCAGTAAAATAAGGG
Organism: Herpailurus yagouaroundi; assembly: GCF_014898765.1. Taxonomy (NCBI): domain Eukaryota; kingdom Metazoa; phylum Chordata; class Mammalia; order Carnivora; family Felidae; genus Herpailurus; species Herpailurus yagouaroundi. The sequence continues at coordinate 2,080,496 of NW_024412406.1, forward strand.
ACAAGATTTCCAGATGATGGCTCTACAAGAGGTTCAGAACGGATGAAATATAGGAAGGAAAGAAGGGAACTGAGCTATAGGATGGCATGATATAACAGAAGGCCTTGTGACCCTCCTTTGTCATTTACTATGAAGACAAGAAAGGAAGTATTCACTGGTGGGTAGGGATCTCTGCATGGAACCCAGAAGTATGGTGTTGCCATATGACAGTCCTCCATTGCTGAATTAGGCAAACACATGAGCTCTCTGACCTCTAATATCCTCATGTGCAATGCCCATTAAGGTCCTCATTGTTATTTTTTATTTTTTTTTTAATGTTTATTTATTTTTGAAGGAGAGAGAGACAGAGCATGAATGGTGGAGGAGCAGAAAGAGAGAGGGAGACACAGAATCTGAAGCAGGGTCCAGGCTCTGAGCTGTCAGCACAGAGCCTGAAGAGGGGCTCAAACTCACAAACCGCGAAATCACGACCTGAGCCGAAGTCAGGCGCTGAACTGACTGAGCCACCCAGGCGCCCCAAGATCCTCATTTTTAAATAGAGTAAAGATAACACCTACCTGGTGGAGCTATACTGAAATGCTAAGTTAGGAAGTGCTACATATGTCTTAACATTATGAGCTCAAACACTGAAAGTGTTAGCCAACTCACCCTGATTTTAGTTAAAATAAACAATTCATTACATCACCGCCAATTAAATTCCTCTGCACTCTGATGCACAGTAAGCATCAAATAAATTTAAAAATACATTCTTTGTACTAGTCTAAGAATCTTCAGCTGGGTTTTTAAATTTCTATTTCTACTATAAATTCTAACAAAGGCAAAAGCAGAAAAACATGGCAGGAAAGTCAGGATGGATAAGGGCAAAGGCTAACTATGGAGGCTTCCCTTGAAGTTCCCAGAGTGGCAATAGTAATTACAGGTTTGGTGCTTCTTGCAATTATAGAAAATTCTCAAGTGTAGTGTTTCTCTCTCCACTATAAATCTGCAGCGACTCCGTGACCTAATCCAAGTATCAGAAAAGACCCAGCTCTGACAGCGTGCCCTCTTCCCTAAGTAGATGTTTGCGCTTCTTGTACAAGTGCCAAGAAAAATAGAGAGAGAGAGAGAATTAACATTATCCAGGTGAAATGTTGATAATGAGGGAATTTTGTGAAGCAGCAGAATGATACTGTGGGAAGAATGTGGCCTCTTGTCTCGGACACTAATGCCCTCCTGGATAGAGAGCATGATGGAACTGGCTACCAAACTTAGATGAAGTGGGTGAGCAGTCGAACTCAGGGCTAGCCACAGACCAGCTTATGGGAGCAGTCTGAAGGATGTCTGAGATTTATCTAATACCAAAGACTGGCCCAGGTGCAGCTAGCACAGCCACAATGTAGAGGCCAAGGGGCTTCATTAACCTAAGAACTGTTTGGTCAAGTTTTGATACAAACAGGGTCAATCTTGAAAAAGAGCATGTGGAAGATTCCAGGAAATGGGTATCAAGACAGAAAGTTATGAAATAGTCCAGAACCATGTGGATATTCCTCCCACGACCTAGGAAGCTAGGGAGAAGCCCTTCGGAATGGCAAGCATCAGGGCTGTACTAATTTGATAAAAGGATAGAGAGACACATAGAGAAATTTAAAAAAAAAAAATCAGAACTCTCTTTGGCACAACAGTTTTGGGGTTGGTGCCAGGCCTCGGTTCCAACCTGCACGAAATCCTGAGGCTGACAGGGCTATATTCTACACCTTCAATGCCTGGTTTGATCACTAGGCTGGACTGGTGCCAATGGGTAAAGCCCATGGCTGGTGCTTATCAGAGAATTCAAACTCACAAGTGGGAAAAGATGAAGTTAGGGGAAAGGAGGATGAGATTGACAGTTAAGTTTTTATAGGATATTTTACCTGATGAAGTCATTTTATTGCACCCATGTAATACGGGGGAAAGGAAGCTATAAAATGAAAGAGATAGGAAAAAATTCTCAGAAGTATAATGGTCCTTGAAATGTGTATTAGTCTTCATCCAGAGTTCAAAGAATATCTATTATAGAAACAATATTATGCTTTCATGAAAATGCATTGTCGTTGATTAAAATAGAGTCCTGTGATAAAAATCTTGTGGGACATGCTCTACAGGAATTAGAAGAGTGACATGATAGATGAAAATTGTTTCAGGTTCATATGGAGGGCACTGTATAATCACGATGATGATAGCTTGCATTTGTAAAGGATTTTCGTTTTCAAAGAGCTTTCATACCCGTCATCTCTTCTGATCCTTACAACAACCCTTCGAGCTAGGTAGGGCAAGAATTATCATCCCCATTTTAAAGGAAAGGAAACTTTATATCTTTCTCAAATAGGTAATTCTGTGTTAAAATGATTATATAACATTTCACTCTTCTTGATATCTGCACTAGCCTACTGAAGTACTTAGGCATTTATAAAATAAATTACAAAAATGAGAGTTTCTGAAAACTAAATTTTGTAAGATGAAAATGTTCTAGAAGAAACAGGCACAATTAAAAAGAACAAACTGTGTGAACATGTATGTATATTAGATACGAAAGGTGGCACAGAGAAATTTTTTGAGTAATACAATTTAAGTAGCTTCCTTATGTTTGCAACATTTCCATTTAACTATCTGGCTACCATTTCAAGTTTCATGTGTCAAAAACTAACCCTCATCTCTCACTTTCCCTATCTCTAACTATGAAACATCCCAAATTTGACAAATTGGTTTTAGTTTGCCTCTTCCTTTTTACCTAACTGAAATCAACCACCCCATCTTTTTCCTGTCTTCATTCCTGCCGTCTCCACCATGCACTCAATTTCACACTGTATCTTGGTGTCTCCAATTACAAGCTACTGTGATATACCATTAGGTGATTCTTTTCCTCACAAAATATTCATTAGATTCTTATTTTTTGTCCTCTCTAAAGAAAAACCTACTTTACCTGCCTTTCAGAATCCTTTATTTTCAAGAAACAAATGCCACTCAATTTCCAAACATCCCAATTTCATATTTAATGAACCCTGGGTTCTCCTAGCCCCTCCAATGCTTTATGGTCTTTCCTTCCTCAAGCCCTTGATATCTTGGTTTTCATGTAGAAAGCAAAGTTTCCCTGTTTGTTGCAAATATTTCTTCTCTAAGCTTTACCCAACTATCACTTCTATGATTCTGGACCTCTGTGGAAGGCCCTCTTTTATGAATATCCACATAATGTCTTCTACTGATCCATATTCCTTAATCTGTATCTTCGGTTATACTGAAAACCTCTCACAGGAGGCAACATGTATTAATATTCCTGTGACACCCTTAGGTACCAAGTCATGATGACATACGGGTGGACCATTACATTAATAATTATATCAAAAAAATTTTTTAATCTGAAAACAAATGCATTCATTCATCCTAACCATGCATTATGTTAAGTGCTGAGAATATGATGGCGAATAAATAAACCTGCTGCTGGGGTGCCTGAGTGGCTCAGTCAGTTGAGCATCTGACTGTTGGTTTCGGCTCAGGTCATGATCTCATGGTTTCGTGAGTTTGAGCCCTGTGTTATGGAGTTTGCTTGGGATTCTCTATCTCCTTCTCTTTATGCCCCTCCCCCACTTGTGCTGTCTCTTTCTCAAATAAAAATAAACTTAAAAACAAACAAACAAACAAAGAAAAAAACAACTGCTGCCTACCCTCACTGAGCTTGTGGTCTACTACCAGGGTGAAAATTAATAAATACCCTCAATGGGGAATTCTGACTGATTACCATCATTTAAAGTTACAAAAAAATAAAATGGATAAATAAAAGAGGAGATTCAATCACTCTTTATTATGAAAGAAGCTCACAAATGAAATAACACCTTTTGCTTCATGAAGCATAAAGGGTTGATGAATATTGCTTTTCCCATATGGCAGCACAAGGACCATAAATGGTTCAACGTTACATGAAATATGAAGATTAGGAAAATGCCTGGCATTTCAAGTTGGCAGCTGGAGGCAAAATCATTTATAATTCAATGATATATATTTTCATATTCATCAAACACTGTATGCTTAACATTGCTTAATTTTTAAATAAAAATGAATTACAATTATCCTAATAAGAATATAAAATAGCTTGAAGAACTTTATATTTTTGGTTATTCACTAAAGGAACAAATAAATTATGTTAATTTCAGTTAATTCTTTAAATTTATACAGTAATATTGAATTTAACTGGCAAATGTCTGATAATCCAAGCCATCCTAGAACATTTCCTAGTTGATGCATTTTCTTTATGCATCAGTATGTCTAATGTACAGATTTTTGCAAGATGAAGACCTATTTGAGGATGTGAAACCATGGGAAAAAAAATCAAAGACAATATTAAGAATAACTATTTCACAAGAGTTATGCCAGTCTATTTCAATTATAAAAAAACTTCACTACAGTATTCTTCTATCCTTGTGCTGGTTTAATGTTGGTAAAATATACTATATTTAATCCCTATTCCAAGTGTAAATATTTTAATGAGCACATGTTCATTTTGTTGTTCTTACAATTTTCCCCAATCATTACACAGACAAAAATGAAGAGTGAAAACATCTCTAATGCAAAAAAAAAAAATTCTATTGATATTAATTTGGTCATATAATCTATGATTTAGAGGCATTTAAAAATCACATTAGACAAAGATTTTATCTCCAAACATCTATGGAATTTATGTAATCAATAGATCTTTAATGTTTTAAAAGATGATTTCTAGTTTTTTCCTATATACAAATTCATTAGTATTTAGAGAAGAGCAAGAAAAAAAAAAGCCACAGAAATAATGATAAAGTAGGTAGAAAGAAAATGAAAGAAAAACAGTGTCACAGAAACTAATGAAGAAAATCAGATCAAGAAGGCATCAAGATTACATGGAATGAAGGATGGAAACTGGGTAATTGACTGAGAAATTAGGTCATAGGAAAACTTAGTCCAGTTTAGTAAATGAGGAGGAAGTTGAGGTCCTGACCCTTCAAGAGATCTGATGTAAATAACAAAACAGCTGCCCACCTCAAGTGTAAATACAGGTTGAAGGAACTGCAGGGAACTAGGGCATATGCATATGATCTTTAAGACAGTGGGGAGATGGGGAAATAGAACAGGTGGAAGAGTTCAGGGAAGGAGACTTCTTTAAATTAGAAGGAGGACTGGAAGAAGGAAGAGATGCACATGTTCATTGTTAAGAGAGGAACAGGTTGAGAACAAGGTCAAATGCTGAGAAATGGGGAAACGGAAACAATTTTAAAAGATCATACCAACAATTATAGAGCATGAAAATAGGAATGTAAAAAAATGACAAAGTGAGGGGCACTTGGGTGACTCAGCCAGTAGAGCGTCCAACTTCAGCTCAGGTCATGAGTTTGAGCCCCCCACTGGGTTCACTGCGGTCAGCACAGAGCCCGCTTCAGATGCTCTCTCTCTCTCTGCCTCTCCTCTGCTCACGTTCTGTTTCTCTCTGTCTCTCAAAAATAAATAAATGTAATAAAATAAAATAAATGTAAACATAATACTTAATGGAGGCATTTAAAACTACTCCAATAAAACTAGGAATATAAAAAAGATCCATCCATCAAAATTTCTATTAATATTAAAATTGGTAAGGAAGAGAAAAAACTGTATTTGTAAACTACAAGCGTGCTTACACATGAAAACCCAGAGAGTCAGGAAAATTATCAGAACTAATGAGACCGCTGCAAGGATGCCTGATGTACTATCACCCTACAAAATCAGTAGGGTGCCTTTACACCAGAAATAAGTGATTCGAAGGAATAAGTTGGATAAAACCCCATCCCTTTCACAACAGCAACAAAATAATAAGGTTCCCAGGAATGTCCAATCAAAGATGTGCCAGCTGTCATTTGGAAATTCACAAAATATTAAGGAGGTACTTCAGCACACCAGAAAAAGAAGAATGTGAGTGTGGTATGCAATGTTGTTGGAGAAGGGCACTCAATATTGCAAATATGCCCATTGTTCCTGAATTTATCTACACACTGACCATCAATTTTAAACAAAACCTTAGCAAAGTTTCCCACAAAATGAGAGAATCTGATCCTAAAATTTATAAAAGAGTAGACTGCCAAGAGGAGTTGAAACACTTTTCAACTTGGAAGAAATGAAAGAAGTTAAGGCTCATTCCCTACCAAATATCCAAGATTAATTTTTAAAATTGTGGCAATAAATAAACAAACATAGCATACTGAGTTACATGGCGATGGACAAGCAGGTCACTGGAATAGATTAGAATCCATAGATGGATAAAAGATAGAGGAGAGAGAGATATATACATCAATATTTAGAGAGAAATACTATTTAATAATGGTAGTATTATAATTCAATACGAAAGAAATGAGTTGTTAATAAACACTGCTGGAACAAGAAGTTATTATCCACACGGAAAATGTAATAGTAGATCCTGAATACGCTTAACACAGACACACACACATACACAAATCATAGTGGATTAAAGACCAAGATATAAACAGTAAAACTTTAAAAGTACAGAAAATATTTTAGGAGAATCTAACTTTAGTGGAGAAGGATACTTAAATGCTCTCATGAAGAGAAGAGAGGGCCTGGGTCTTGCCTTTTGTTTTGATGAATTCCCTTTACTTCTTGGTCATGGAAATCTTCCTGGTTTCTGGAGCTGGAATCTCCAGCTGGGATTCCTAATGGAATTTCGGGCTAATATATTACTGATTTGCTCAGTAGGCCTCACCTTGACTCCTCGTGGCTTTGGTGGACCTTCTGAAATCAACCACGTCTTTCATCAGCTCCTGCTAAAGCTACCCAAGCAGTCGGCTTCTGTAGGTGAAACACCTCATGTTCAGTTATGGAGGCTTTGATGTAAGTACACTGCTTGTTAATGCACATACCACACCTCCCACCACAAAGCAAGCAGAAACTTCTACATCTCTCTAGGCCACTGAGGAAGGGCTAATTTTAATTTAGATCCCCCTCTTTTCTTAACATTTTGTGATACAAGTACTCTACTCTGTTTGAGCCCCTGCCATTAATGCCAGCCTATCCTATGCATCTGCAGTCTTCTCCCCAGTTTATAACAGGAGACACAAGTACCTGCAGCCGCCTTTGGCTTCCCCACACCCCTTTCCACTTACAGGATTTTAAACAGGAAGGGGTATGTACTTGGCTGCTGGCTTCTTTTTTTCCCTACGCTCTAAAGGAGCAAAGCTCTCCTATTTTTCTTCCCATCTGATCTAAATTTATCTTACATCATCTGATCCCCATTCTTAGTGGCACGGAAGCCTCATGGCCTAGTGAACTCAGGTGGAAAGAGTATCTTCTCTATAATCAAAATCCACCAGGGGGATGACTCTTGATACAGAATATGGATAAGCAGAGACTAGACATTACCAATGAAGAAAACACATTGGCTTATATTTCAGACATATGATGCCTCATATATGTTTTAGAGGAAGAAGTTACATACGGATTGGAAGTGAGGAATGAGGGAGTCTATGAAACAGGCATTATTCTTCCCATTTTGTAGATGAGTAAGCCAGTGCTTTGGAGAAAAGAAGTAATAATCTGCACAACATCAAATGGAGCAAAATCAGAATTCTAACCAGGACTTGACAACAAAATGCATGTTTTCTATAGTAAAAAAATTACCTGATACTTTGACGAGCATATGGGCTACCAGCATTCAAATTTCTTATCACTTGATGGAGTAATGGATGAAATGCAATTAGCTAAACATCTTATGAAATCATGTTATTCATGAACATTCTCAACATAAACCTTCTAGCATTAATCAACCAGTATTAAAGCAAGTAAAAGGCATATTTTCATAGATCTTGAAGGAAAGGATCATTTAAATGAAAATCTTTTCTTTTGCAAGCTGGCATCTGTGGGAAATGTTTTAAATTATCATTTATTATGATATATTTATTATATTATCATTATCATATTTATTTAAAGTTGTATTTTTTATTATAGCTGATATCAGGAATATATATATAAATACACTATCAGAGTAATATGAATGCTAGGAAGTTTTACTTTTTTATTTACAAGTACTTGCGTGTATAGGTTTAATAACTATTGACCTCTCATGTATGGGAGTGAAAGTTGACAATTAGTCAAGATGACATAAACCATTGTTTTTAAACCAGTGAAAAACACTTTAATCTAGTCCTAATTTGGTTACCTCTCTCATCACTGTAATTATCAACAATCAGCATAATTAAATAATCATTAGCCAATCCATGAGGATTACTAAAATTGTATCTTTCCCATGCCTCCTAGAGTGAGATTGCCCATGGAAGCAATTAGAATTTTCTTTCTTTCTTTCTTTCTTTCTTTCTTTCTTTCTTTCTTTCTTTCTTT
>NW_024412406.1:2088866-2156205 GCF_014898765.1 Herpailurus yagouaroundi
TTTCTTTCTTTCTTTCTTTCTTTCTTTCTTTCTTTCTTTCTTTCTTTTTTCTTTTTTTTTATGTCATGCTCAAATGTAAATTTCCTTGTTCACGTTGAAGCCTGATCTAAATGAGAAAGTGATTCGGGACATACTCACAGAGCATGGAGCTGAGTCTGAGAAAACAGTCAGCAACCAACAGCAGAACAGATACTGAAAAAACAGGCAGCTTCCAAGAGCAAAACTGAACTTGAAAGCCAAGTTCACAGACCACCAGCAGTTTGATGTAACAGGTCAAAAACTAGAAATACAGAGCCAGAGCACCTGATTTGGTATGTGGTAAGCACTCAACAAACGAACGAACAGTATAAATTCACCTGAAGCAAGAAAATATGAGGCAAAAGGAATCATATCTTGTATTATAGCAAATTCAATGCAGGGTAAGGAGCCTTATTTTGCTCTGGAGATCAGTAAAAAAAAAAAAAGCCAATGAGGGGCACCTGGGTGGCTCAGTGGCTCAGTAGGTTGAGCATTTGACTCTTGGGTTTCAGCTCAGGTCATGATCTCATGATTCATGAGTTCGAACCTCACATCAGGCTCTGTGCTGGCAGCATGGAGCTGCTTGGGATTCTGTCTCCCTTTCTCTCTACCCCTTCCCCTTCTCTCTCTCTCTCTCTCTCTCTCTCTCTCTCTCTCTCTCTCTCTCTCTCTCTTAGAATAAATAAAATAAACTTAAAAAAAAGCCAAACGAAGTGTCTCAAAAACAGAAGTTACCATCTAGACATGGCATGTCAGCTAGACCCTGTGGGTACCATGACTATCATAATTCTAGACTCTGCTCATAACTGTGAAAAGCTATGGTTTATGAGTAATTCATTTTCTTCATTTTATAAATAACTTACTCAGCCACAACCATAGTGAGATTTTACAAAGGCCAATTCTCCCAAACTCATTTATTCTTCTCAGAGGGATGCTGGGGTCTATGAAACTGAATGTTAAATGTACATACTTTATTTCTTCTCATATGTCTAAAAAGACACAAACTACTAAAGAAACAAATTAAACTCTCAGATTCACATTTATTTTCAAAAATAAGAATTTGTTTAATTCACAGACTGTATGTGTTAAGAGTTAAGTGTGTCAAGACATGACCAATATCATTTGAATACTTTGAGTTCAAAGCACCAGAGACAGTATTTAATGGCTGCCTTTAAGATATAACTTATTTAAATAACACTAAAATTTATTTTGCAGTTTACAGAGAAATAAAGAGTTAAGGGATATAAGCACAAATATAATTACCTTGAAGGTAAAACTATTAAGTGCAAATCTATTTTTGATCTCAGTTGTTTCAAGATAATTAGGAAAAAAGCACAGTTCACCTTTTCAAATAAGAACTCCTCAAAATAACATGCTCTAGAAACAGGCTACCATAATGAACACTTCTTCAAAGGCACCAAGTGAATAGCATTACCTGTCAATAATCTTATCACTTTGTTAAATTTTGAAATAAAACATAGGAAGATACGCAACCACCATTTATTTCTTCTTCAAGATGGCGTACAGTGACAACTTTAGTAATATCAGTAATTATAATTTATTTCTATCTGGAAAACTTGGGGGGGCTCTGGGTTAAGCACAAGGTCAGCCAATGTTGGTTTATGGATTTGTCGTTTGCTTGGAAAGGTGTACATTTGCAACTGTTCACATGAAAATAATCCCATTTCATTAGTTTCTAAGATGAGTGGGATATATCTGAGAAGTGGATGGATAAAATACAAGAATGTTTCAAGAAGCATTAGTATGGAAAAGGATTGCCTCAAATGTTCTAGAAAGCTGAAACTAAATCTATCCCTGAAGATGTAAGGTTGCACACTAACCTGAGAACAGAGGAATACAAATTCTTACTGCCTGAGACTGTTGTGAAAATAAAGTAAACCTCACTTAAAATGAAGTTGGGATAGAAAAACGGTAAGGAAGATGTGGTATATATGTACACACACACACACACACACACACACACTACGGAATATTATTCAGCCATAAAAAAGATGAGATCTTGTCATCTGCAATAACATGGATGGACCTAGAGAGTATTAGACTAAGTGAAATAAGTCAGAGAAAGACAAATACCATACAATTTCATTCATATGTGAAATCTAAAAATCAAAACAAATGAATAAACAAACAAAAAGTAAAATCAGACCTATAAATACAGAGAACAAACTGATGGTTGCCAATGGGAAGGGCAAGATGGATGAAGGGGAGTGGGAGATACAGGCTTCCAGTTATGGTATGAATCAGTCATGGGAATAAAAGGCACAGCAGAGGAAATACAGTCAATGATGTCGAAATAGCATTATATGGTGAAAGACGGTAGCTACACTTGTGGCGATCATAACACAACATAGAGAAGAGTTGAATCACTATGCTGTACGCCTGACACTGATGTAACACTGCATTCCAATTATACTCGAATAAAAATATTTAAATAAATACATAAACCTTATTTTTAAAAAATGGATTTAGGAAGCTCTGAAGGGGAGTACTCTCATGCATGTACCACTCATCGCAGCCTGGAGAACCAGCAGAAAGAGGGAAGGTAAGAATTGTTGACAAAGAAGGCATTTTTCACATAGGAATTTCATCTCCCACTGTAAAGAAGAAGAGGCAAGATGCCTCTCTGCCTAGCAACAATACACTAACCACAACCTGCTGCCAACAAGAAACCGCCACAGCGTCAAAGTCTCTTGTTCATCTCCGGTGAAATTTTAAGACAACCCTCCCAATTTCCTTCTAAAACCTAATAAAAGCTGACCTTCCCTTTGTCTCTTTGGACTTGCCAATGGTTCACCACAGCTTGCATGTCCCAAATTGCAGTTCTTCTGTTATTCCCAAAGAAATTCAGTTTGTTAGTAAAATAACCGGCTGCCTTATTTTTAAGGTTGACAATATGAAAGGTGGTGTTACCTACAAAGAAAAATGGTTTGTGGAAAAACACGGTTGCTCCTAATGATGTCACCTCAAAATGTTTAGGCTGTTTGCCAAAGCAATATATGCACCTTCTCTTAATAACCCATTATGGATGTAACTATGCCATCCATTAATTTAAACTCTTCAAGATTCTACCTATTGTTCAGCCTGCGCCACATTTTGAGGGTCATGAGATCCACAAATTAACACACACTCTGTGTGTCACTGTGTCTTAAACTTGCTGCTCATGGGACTCACTTAAGGCATTTGATTCAAATTTCCAGGCCCTTTGATAAAGGGCACTTTAACATACCACTCATGAGACTTAAAAAGAAAGGGTCTAGAATCCATTGATGTATTCTTTTCTCACAAATGATTCTAGGATTTGGAAAATATGTCTGTGTTTAGCATATCAGTATTAGCTATAATTTCATTAACTATCTACTTCTTAATCCTAAAATACTACATTTTAGATTATTTTTGCATTCTTTCCTCATTTGAAAACCACTCTTCATTTCAGTGGTTCTTTTGCAGTTTTACTGTACTATTTTTTTTCCATCTCTAAGGTCTAAGGCTGTTATAGTATTCCAAGCAGGGTAAACTGACTTGCTTGGATGCCTCTCCCCATTAGACAACTCTATTCTTAGCCAGGATCAATGATGCTGAAGACAGAATCCAGTTGGCCCCCAAGAACTTTAATCAGAAAGAAAGGAAGATGCCCTCAATGAATAAGAAATGAATAAATTCATGAAGATCAGAGTGAAGTGAATCTGCAGAAAGTTCTGTTCCAACCTTGGCCCATTTCTTCACTGATTTCGCTATTCTGTTGTATCCAAGTTCCATTAATTAAATTTCTTTTATTCTAGTCATTTGATGCTCAATTTTGACACCTTACCAAGTACCCTGCTTCCTCAACAGGAAAGGCAATGCCTTATATAGGCCACCCTCCCCATGACCTGGATTTCTGTCTTTGTCTTACTTTTTGTCATAGACCCCAGTATGTACCTGTAATTGCCTCTGATGCAGGCAGCTAAGCAGTACTCTTCTGGACTTACACATATTGCCTGCTTCCAGAGAATTCGTTTATATTTGTCGACTTATAATAACATTCATATACCATTTTTTTTTTCACTCAGATCCACCTGAAATATTTCTGCCATACTTGGAAATCTATCTGCCAAATTATGAATTATGCTGGACACACACACACTCATCAAATCTTTTGTGAAAATGTAAAATAAACCGATCCTCAGCACTGAGCTTTAGTTCACATTTTTCTGTGCAAAGAAGTGCCTCTTTTATCCCTTGTTTCTTGCCTATAAGTCAATTCTCTACCCATGACAAAATAAGCCATCCTACAGTGACTTGATTTTAAGTGGTCTTTGGTGTGTGGCCTTAAAAAAGGCTTCTTACAGCTGAAAATACATTATATACATTACATACATGGTAATTTTCCTTGTAAACATATTTACTTATTCCTTTAAAGGAGTCTAGCAGCTTTATTGTCTCTGAAACTGTTACTTTTCCTCAACCTACTGTTTGTTTTAGTACACCAGTTTGCAAGATAAGAAAGTGCAAATCACTAGTCTTTTCTGGAGCCCTTTTGGCTGGCAGTCACATTGCTTAACCAGCCAGGACTCTGGTGCACTGACCACTGTACAGAATACTGGATACATTTTGGCTAAGGACTTCACATTTTACCTTTACATATTTTCAACACCCTTTGTTGGATTGTATTATCTTTATGAGCTATTTACATCTTCTTTAGCAAATTAAGTTGAATGTCCATTACCGTTTATTACAAAATTTATTAGCAAAGTGATTCAAGATCATAAGAAATGAATAGTCCTTGGTAAAGCATGTGGCATAAATTTGCATACTACTGTTGCCCCCTGTGCTCAATTTTCAGAAAAATGTGATCAAGTAATGTTCTCTATAGCTTCCTGTTACTGGCTTTAGTGTGTTCTATAAAAATAGCTTTCGGTCTTTGATTCAGTACGGATTAAACTTCCACTGAATTATGCATAAAATGCCTACTTCATTTTTTCATTGGAGAAGTATTTCTAAAACATTACTATGGGTTTCTTCCAGATTGTAAATAGCAAAAATATGGTTAAGCTATCATTTTAAACTTTAAGAAGCTCACAGTAATAAAGACTCATGTGTTTAATTAGAGATTTGGCTCAAAGAGGGTATCAGGACAATTTGTATCCATTATAATATTTGGGTATTTTATGTGGGTTGTAGTCAAGATTCTTGATGATAAAGAATAGAAAGTTACTCCGGATATCTTGAGGAGAAAATGACCTTAATGGATAGGTGATGGGTAGCTCAGAGAATCAACAGGAATGAGGGTGATTCTGTCTTGAACCCATTCAGAAATCAAAGGAAGCCTGCTGGGTATCCACAGCCAAGATGACCACACGAAGACTGTGTTTTCAAACTCTTCTGGTTCCTTTGCTCCCATGACCACTACTGTATGCAGCCTGCTGTTGCTGTTGCCACATGCAAAAAGATTTTAAACCATTCCTATTTCTCAAGGATATATCAGAATAAAAATAAACACCAGGAGGATGCTTATGATTGGGTGAGTGTAGCTCACTATCTTCCCCCCATCTGCCAGGATTCTCAGAAAACAAATAAGTGGCCCTTCTTTTTTCCATAGTGGTAGATTCCAGTCATGGATGCTCACAGAGAGGGGTCCGGTAAGTTTTACTGGATGTTGTGGATCTGAAAAGGAATACTGGGCTTCCTCCACTACAATCAGGAGGTGGCAGGTCTCCACCGTTATTCTTCCCTTAATCCTAAAACCTCTTGTATGGTTCATATATAACTTACTTTAGTTTCTGCCACATACTTTAAGCATTTTGGGTTTTTCTGTTTGTTTTTTCTTTTTATGTTTTCAAAATTCATAGAAAAGACTTTTCTACTGCTAATCACAGCTTTTAGGTATCTTGTAAGCTGGATGCATTCAGTGTCATTATCACCTTCCACAGCACTGAATTATCACTGACTGTGTTTTCAGAATTCACCAAAATTGAAATTTGCCAATTTTAATTTTTTTCAAGAATGTTGTCCATTGGTACAAATATCTTCAAAAGGTGTAGCATAAGGAAGAGTTCTCCAAACTTCTGATGAACTTGAAGGTTTTTTTTCACCTCTAGTGATTTTTTTATGTTATCAGACAGTGTTCCGAACTTAGCCTCTTTAGGATTTTGGATTTAAGTGTCCAGTAAGCTCACTTAAAGAAGATGTCAAAAATGTCCTCTATACATATATGTATGATTACTACAAATGTGTTCTCCATTTTTCCTACATTTGAGCTCCAGGGATCATACAGTACTTATATTTGTCTATAGTTGCTGTCACGATCATAAAAAAATCCAATATAGAGATATAATGAGAAAGTAGTAAGTTATAACTAGTTTTGTAATTTTTATTTTGTTTGGTTGGTTGGGGAAAAGAAGAATGGAAAGTATAAAATGCCAGTAAATGTCACTAAATACCTGACACTAAGAATCTCTAAATATCTCCCTTTTAGGATATTGTCCACAGATACATGTCATGGTGAGGTATAAAATAATATCAATGCCTGATATCACAAATTTTCTTAATTGGGTAATTAAATACATCAATGCGTTTAGCCAAGCTCTTAGCACATAGTAAATATTGAATAATGAGAATTGAAAAGTTTCCTTTAACAGGGAAATAGAAGACAGTAGGTATAGAGATTCTGGAGACTTTTCAGAAACTACACATAATGCAAGATCAATGGGCTTCTCTGTAAGGAGGCGTGAGAGAAATGAATCATGAGGAAAAGAGAGTAGCACAATTAATCCTTATTCGCAACATCACAGACCAGATCGTATTATTTAATCTTTCTGTACTAGCACATTTTGAGGGTTTTTACCCAGAAAATAATAATCACCTCATTAGTGAAACTGTCTTGCTCTCATTTCTCTGGAACAAGGCAAATCTGTGATCTCTGATAATCTGGTTTTCCATACCAATTGTCCCATCTAGCAACCCTCACTTCCTATCCCATGAAGTAAACAAATTGTATTGCCCTCATCTTTCTGCCAGGCTTCTGCAAGTTTGCGCATTTCCAGTACTGAAAATATTTCCGACCACCTTTCCATCTGAACTTTGTGCAATCATTCAAGTTCTAACACATAGAGCTAATCACCCACATCTAGCTACAGAGAAGATTCTCCACTCATGTTCCTCTATAGCACACTTTCTGTTTCCCAGATTGTAACTTTCTTTGGTTTCCGTGTTCCTGTCTCTGTCCCTCACAAGACTCATGATTGGTACACGCTCAAACACAAAACACGACTTTGTGTGCGTGTGTGTGTAATGTCTCATATCCGAACTATTCTGAAAGTATAGTCACGTATTCATATACGTGAAAGTAAAAACTTCTGATTCTTGACAATCCTATTATTCCAGCAGTGGGTTCAGAAGTAACTCATCTTCATCTTCTTATTTACCTAAATTTAGTATTCATAACCAAGTTAAAAAAGTGGTATTTCCCTTTTATACAGTGAAACTAAATAATCACTGTTTTAAAATTTAATTTTTCAGGGGCGCCTGGGTGGCACAGTCGGTTAAGCGTCCGACTTCAGCCAGGTCACTATCTCGCGGTCCGTGAGTTCGAGCCCCGCGTCAGGCTCTGGGCCGATGGCTCGGAGCCTAGAGCCTGTTTCCGATTCTGTGTCTCCCTCTCTCTCTGCCCCTCCCCCGTTCATGCTCTGTCTCTCTCTGTCCCAAAAATAAATAAACGTTGAAAAAAAAATTTTTTTTAATTTAATTTTTCAATGCCCACTGGGAGAAATATTGAGTCACTCATCTTAGCAAAAGTATATATAAACATATACCCTTGGAAACAAAATGGTTGACAAAGACCAAAATTATTCAAAATTTGTGGGATTTTGTAAAGCATCACTGTTGGAATTTTATGTGTACCATTGCTGTTAACAAAATTTGAAATTGATGGAATTAAAATGAAAAAAGGCCAAATAAGACTCCCTGCTGAAATCATAGCTTGTGTTGAATGTTCAGTATCTGAATGCCTCTAATCCTTTTGTTTTGAAACTGTGCCACCAAAATGATGTTCTATTTTAAACCATGATATTAATTGATTGAATGCTTAAATAGTTTTCTTTAGGAACAAAAAGACTCATTAGAATTTTTTTTAATGGTTTGCTATAGGTTAATGTATCCTAATAGGAGAGCGCCTTCCTATAACTACTTAAACTAAAGCATTCTATGAGATATTGGTATTTTCTGTTCACTTGTAAGACTTATTTTCTTTGTTCTTTTATAATATGAAACTCAGCTAGTTTATTTGCAGTGTAAAAGATTCAAAATAATTATACTCTAGTAACACGCTTAAGGTGAAATCAAACTAGCGATTACGGGAGAAAGAAATCGTCCTGGATATGTTTCCATAGCCTACTCCCCTTCCCCAAATTCCCTTCATCTACCCTTTAATTCTAGATGAGCAGCTCTAAGGAAAACAACAGAACAGGACTGGTGCGTGTCCCTTGTGGCACAAGCATTTCAATGCCAGTACTGGATCCCTCAGTTCCTTTTCTCCATGGTGACTAGGTGGCCATGCTCCCCAGATGGTGCAGGTAAAAGATGGTGGGACCGAGTCTATCTGGTCCATGGGTGACCATGTGAAGCTGAATTCTCTGCAAACTCACTTAGATTTACTGTAAACCAGAAATAAACTTTTACTGTGCTAAGCAAAGGAGATTTCAGAATTAATTTGTCACCACAACACTACCTGTGATTAAACAGGAATGCCACTTAGAGATGGAGAACACTAATGGGCACCTGGCGTACTCTCCAGGACTCTAAGATAAATGAAAGTATTCAGATATCAAAATGAGTATTTGTAGCTCAACAAAAAATTTCCATTCTTGGTGAGGAATCTTTGATTTAAAACAATTGAAAACCAGCTCAAATTATTATAACTAAATGGAAATACATTGGTTTGTTAAATCCACAGAAACCTGTTGGAAAGGAGAGGTTTGAAGATGGGATGCTTCAGGAGCAAGAACCAGGGGGTGAAATGTTGGCAAGGCACTCTTCATGTGTCATCACTGCATCTCCATACAGGTGCCCTTCATTCTCTCTCCATACAGCCAAACTCTTTCCACAAGCCAAGAAACATGGCTTCTGATGGTTCTCAGACCTCTGCCATAGAGAAAAAGTGAGAAATGTATTCACGCCTTCAATCTCAAGGAAGAATATGATGGTCCACCCTAGAGTTAAATTTTCCCAGGTGGGCCAAGCAACTGTCCAGCAAAGGATGTGGCCTGTAGACACCATTAAGTTTCAATGAGAAATATATAGTTGAAATAGAAGCAAACCCAAAAGTTGTTTCCAAAGCAAGGGGGTTTCTGTTCAGACAAAACATCCATGTTCAAAATCCATTATGTGCATAGCTAAAATTAAAAAAACAATTTTGTTTTCTCATTCATTTGAGGGCAAAAATGGACCTAGTCTGAACTAACCTGGCAAACAAATCTGGCATTAACTGGATGTGAAACTACTGCATTTATTAATTTTTTTAAACATCAAAGTTTTATTTTCTAAACAAAACATTCTACTTTTTTATTATTTTGATTTGTATTTTGATTTTATTTTTAAGTGTAATACATGTACATGGCAGAAATTCAAATGCAATGTTTACCTGTGAATGCTAAATACATTTCAATTAAAAATATTTGATTATGGGTTGCTGGCCAAATGATTCTGGGGTATTATACAAAACATGGTGTATGCATTATATTACTTTCCTATTTATAAATTCCAGAACATGTTTCTAAGGGTTTTAGAGAAGAGACTGTGTATTAGAATTATACTAGTACAAATATAAAATCCATAAAAATTAATTATGTTTGCCATAATTTAAGAATACATGTGTATTATGCTCAGAGATCCATCTATATCTGCATTTCTCTTTCTGAAAGAGACAGTGAAAGAGCATGTCTCCAAGTAGAGTCATAAACATTTGTGTTTCTTACACATTTAACTTCCTGATTTCAGCTACAAATTCTTTTTTTTTAACATGTATTTCTTCATTTAGAGGGGCAGGCAAGAAACGGAGAGAGAGAGCCCCAAGTAGGTTCCACCCTGTCAGTGCAAAGCCCGACACAGGGCTTGATCCCACGAACTGTGAGATCATGACCTAAGCCAAGATCAAGAGTTGGACGCTTAACCAACTGAGCCACCCAGGTGCCCCTCAGTTAAAAGTTCTTAACAAGAAAGTTAAATATGTCAAGAAACATCAACTCAGTGCAACTTGTGCATATAGTGCAAGTTTGTGACTTGTTGAAGTAGGGAGGGGTATGATAGAATCACACATATTAGAGACGAGAGTTACCTTAGAAATATTTAGGACATTTCCTCATTGCCACATGAGAAAATTGGAAAAGGAAGGAAAAATGTGACTTTCCCAAATAGCATGGATCTGGATCTAGAATTTTTTTTTTTTAATTTTCAATCAGTGAAACATGTTTTTTTTAAATTCTAGCCCAGTATGGTAGGAGTCTTTTCAATATTAGTTATTTGCTTGGCTAAAAGATGAGATAAACCAAAAGGATAGGGGGAAATCATAATAAAATTCAAGTAGTCTGGAATGAGAGATGTATAGAAGTGTTATCTCTCATCAGGAGAAAAGTGTGGGAGAATTGTTATGTATGATAATGCAATTTGCTAAAATCAAAAGATTCTGAAAAATACTGGAGTACTTCTATGCTGATCCTAACCTTTTGACTTTTAAAGGCATCTGAAAAATGGTATTTTTTGACAGATGTAAATTATATTGAAAGATATGAAAAATTACGAAACATATAATGCTATTGTGAGAAAATGAAATACATTTCTCCCAAATTGCTATACAAGTGGCTTTATTTTCAAGAGAATTTCTTTTTTTTTTTTAAAGAGAATTTCTATGCAGTGTTTCCCCCTAAACTCCACAATATAATTTGTGCCATTTTCTGTTGTAGATAACCTGAAAAGATTACTATGTGATGCCACAAATAATCTGTTTCCTGTTATTTCTCAATTTTCTCATCTTACTCTCCACCTTTGTGAAAATTTGCTTTCAAAATAGTTAAATCTAGGAGCTCCTGGGTGGCTCAGTTGGTTAAGCATCAGACTTCAGCTCAGGTCATGATCTCGCGATCCATGAGTTTGAGCCCCGCATCAGGCTCTGTGCTGACAGCTCAGAGCTTGGAGCCTGCTTCAGATTCTGTGACTCCCTCTCTCTCTGCCATCCCCAACTCCTACTATGTCTGTCTCTGTCTCTCAAAAATGAATAAATGGTAAAAAAAATAAAAACAAAAATTAAATCTAGCTGTTATTATGGTGTGTATGGATATGGTGAATAGCATACCCAATGCAGGAACACAGCTGACTAACCAACCCCCAAGTTACTCCGGCCAGACATCTCATAAGCATCCTCTTCCATCTCTGATATCATTAGTTATCAAGTTGTGTAAAAATTTCCCTTACTTCTGTCATTTTCACCCCAACCCCCATTCAGATCCTTATTCATTGTTGTTTACAGTGTGTGTTTGCTTTATCTAACTGAACTAAAACCTTTGCTGTTTTAAGGTAGATTATACCAATTTCTCAGGCTTTACTTTGCTGGTTTGAAAATTATATCCACAAAAATTGAAACATTTGTCCTCTTGGATCACACTGCTTTTCAATGGCTCTACTGCTAATCATTTTCATACTCCCTTTCAATTCTGGAGATGCCGCCTTCCTACATGTTCTGATGAGAGGTAGGGTCTTCCCTCTCACAGCAGAACCTGAAAATTCCAGTTAACAGCTTTCTCTGACTCCGGATATCAGAGCATAAACATGTGACTCTAGTCACCAATTGCAAGACATCAAGTAGGACTATGACTCCAGAGCAGGTAATATAAATAATTAAGGGCAGTGAAGAACTGACTACAGCAGAAGCCGTGGTGCGTGTCCACGTTACGTTCACACTAACAGTGTCAGTGGGGGCTGTGGGGGCTCCAGTATCAGCAACAGGAACAATCTAGCCATTCTTTCAAAGGCATGATTGTACCAGCCAGATGCCTTAGTTTCCTAACCATTTCTAAGTCTGTGGTTTTAGCCAATTTTCCAGTCTTTCATTCAATTCTATGAGCTAACCACTGTCTTCCAAAAATTTCCTTTTATGTTTAAAACCCATCATTGCTTTCCGTTGTTTGCCTCCAAGAACACTGATTAATATAATGTCAGTACTGAGTTAGCACACAAGCTCACTGACCCTTAAAGCTTAATTCTTCTTCCACTGTATGTACCTCACTGCTTTCTAAAGTCATTCACTTTCATGTTCTAGACACTGTCAATGGTAGGTTTCACTGCCCATAGTCTTTTTTTTTAGTTGTTCAATTTTTTATTCATTTATTTATGATATAAGTTGGGTTATCACTACTGCTATCAATTTTTATATAAATAGTTTATAGACCCCAGGTAGTATATTGACTTTCGTGGACAACATTAGTTTTGTAACATAGTAAATCTGCTTCATCCTACAGAAGAGGACTGATTTATAGGTTATTAATGCAATTTGACAAGAAAAAACAGGTAGTGTCTAGCTGAAAATGAGAAAAATGCTGAATGAATATATGAGTGAAATATCTGTGTCTTCAATATATAAGAATGGACTAGTTGAACCTTATGTTAAGCACAAAGTGTAGCATGTGTATAGGTCTCAGAACTCCCAGTTGTTTATTTTCATGACTGACTGGTAAGTAATTTACCATTGAAAGGAATACTAGGTAAATAATCAAAGGGTAGAAATTGGTCACTTCTTTTTTTTATTCATTCATTTACTTGTTCATCAGCAAACAGTTTCAATTTTTTTTTAAGGCTTATTCATTTCTCAGAGACAGAGACACAGAGCGTTGAGTGGAGGAGGGGCAGAGATAGAGAGAGAGAGAGAGACAGAATCTGAAACAGGCTCCAGGCTGTGAGCTGTCAGCACAGATCCCAATGCGGGGCTTGAACTCACAGACCGCGAGATCATGACCTGAGCCAAAGTCAGATGCTTGGCCGACTGAGCCACCCAGGGACCCCATCATCAGCAAACAGTTTCAAAGCACTAACCTTGTGCCAGTTGTCATCCCTGGTTTATTACTTACTAAAGTTTAATAATGTCTGTCACTGCCAGAGGAGATTTGCACAATGAAATGCATGGGAGGGACCTGTAGCAAGTTAAAAAGAAATTCAAAACTATTTCCTAGAGCTGAAAGTAAGGTGTTCTCTGAATTTCTGTATCCCAGGTAGGGCAGACCTTTCTGAATCATACATTACTTTCACATAAAATGTGTTAATTTATTTTTCTGATGTAATACCTTAGCAACATTGGAAATGCTTCATCTGAACTAGAAAAAAAAATGTGAATTAAGGAACAAGTATAGAATATACTTTCTTCATAAATATTGTTTGTAAAAAAGAAATGCAATGCGATATTTTATAAGTTAGCATTCATGAAACGTTAAGTCTCATCACAACATAATTTACACTAGCATAAATAAATCTGAATCATTTACTCTTTCGTAACTTAACTTAATCATAATAGTAGATGACACTTTGTTTAACACCAAATCACAATCACATTTTTAGTGTTGTTAAAACCCTAATAATTTGTTAGTTGGGGGAAAAGAATAAGCCAAAGTATGTATTAACACACTTCTCATTTTTCTTCCACCATATATCAATACGTTGCAATAATGGACTTTTTCAGTAGGTCATATGCCACTTCACTGAAATATTAAAACAGGGGTGCCTGGGTGGCTCAATGGATTCATTGCTGACTCTTGATTTCAGCTCAGGTCATGATCTCAGTCTGTGAGTTCGAGCACCGCATCAGGCTCTGCACTGAGACTACAGAGCCTGCCTGGGATTCTCTCTCTCTCCCTCTCTCTGCCCCTCCCCCGCTCATGCTCTCTCTCTCAAACTAAATAAATAAATAAAAATTATGAAATAATAAAACATTTTTATTTTACTTTCCATTACTAGGTTATTGTCAAAGCTGTCAGATGTCTGTATTGCTTAAGAACATCATTTGCTGGTCACCGTACAATCTACAATACTTGATTCCTTAATACAAGTCACATTGAGTGGACCTTATGTTCTTACAAAAGTAAACTCCATACTATGAAAATGGCAACCTTCACCACTTTCCCAGCCATGATAGCAAATGGTGTGTAGAAGTTCCCAACTGTAACCATACTAGGGGTGGGGCAAGTAGTAACAGCATATACTTTTTTTGTTTTGTTTTGTTTTGTTTCGTTTCGTTTTGTTTTGGTCTCTCCCTCTACCAATCTCTCTCACTCTCCATCTCCTTCCCCTTCCCTACCCCCATCTCACTGAATGATGTTAGGTTAGGCAATGCCTACTCTTATTTCTAGCACCCAGCCCTCACCATCCTTTTCAGTCTCACATTTGAGTTGCATGTCTAGCTCCCTGAAGGCACCTGAGCTCGAGAGCTGAGAGTTACTGCCTAATGAGATTACACATAAATTGTAGGGGAGCATACAGAACAGAAGAAAAGCTATACAAGACTCTCTTCCTGTCTTTTAGGAGCCTTGAATCCATTACTAAAAAAAAAAATACTACTATAGAATCTAAAACAGTGGTTCAAAGCTTCATTCCACAAGATACACCCAATGAATGGAGCACATTTACACCAGTATTGCTAACTTGCCATACTGCGATTTTTTAGCAGCAGCAGAATGAATTCTCTTCCTCTAAATCAAAATCTGTAATTAAAATCTCAGGGTGTTGGGAAGTAAAGAAACAGAAACAAATGTAAGCAGTTAGAAAATGTTCCCCAAGTGATTCTTGGATACCTCCCCTATTCAACCGGCTCTACCCTTCCCAACTCGTCCTCACACCTCCTATTGTGAATCACCAGTATGCAGAAATGGTGAAACAAAATCACAGTGCACAGAGCTGCTCTGTGAGGGAAATGATGCCAAAGGTCTCCCCTCTTCTCAAGGGTGGTTTGCACTGTACGAACTTAGCAAGGCTGAAACTTAATTTCCCAGGATTCTCTCTCTTGTGTGCTATTTATTTGAGACAGACAGAGAGACAGAGCACCAGCAGAGGGGGGCAGAAAAAGAGAGGGAGACACAGAATCTGAAGCAGGCTCCAGGCTCTGAGCTGTCAGCACAGAGCCTGACATAGGGCTTGACCCTATGAACCATGAGGTCATGACCTGAACTGAAGTCAGACGCTTAACCGACTGAGCCACCCAGGAGCTCCCACAAATTATTTTGTAAAAAAAATAGCATTTATTTTGAGAGAGAGAGAGAACAGAGGGAGAGGGAGAATCTCAAGCAGGCTCTTCACTGTCAGCATGGAGCCCAACACGGGGCTCGATCTTACAAATGTAAGATCATGACCTGAGCCAAAACCAAGAGTTAGAAGCTTAACCGACTGAGCCACCCAGATGTCCCCACAAATTCTGATATGTGTGCGTGTGTGTATGATACATATGCATGTATGTATATATGTATATGTCTGATATATATATATATATATATATATATATATATATATATATATATATCACATATATATTTCACATATAATATGAAAGTCTTCAGTGGCTCCCAAATCCTGTAGGAATTTCTAAACTGCTAAACTGCTATTACCAACTGCTATTACCAGAAAAGAGATCCCTGTAGAGGGAATAATTAGGGACACATGAGATACCGAGATGCCCGAAACCATTATGATCCCAATAAAACATCTGAACCTCATGTAAATCTTGGTGCCATCCTCTCTATAGCTAGCACCATGCCAAATTTGCTACTAACCATCCATATTCTAAGGAAAGTTTAACCATGATCAGGCACTCTAAGAACTAATAAACTAGGTCCTGGTTGTATCCTCTACCTCAGGCACTCTCTGGCATTCTGTGTATATTCAAGAAATATTTACTGAACGAATTGAAGGAATGAAGCAATTACTGACCGAACGAATGAAGTTTCCACCCACTGAAACTTCAACAGAGTAACATTGATTCTCTACTGCATTTTCAGGCATCGTAATTGTTTGACTTTAAATACAACAACCTGGAAGGTAAGAATTATTATCGAATTGTACAAATGAAGAAACAGAGATTAAGCGTCTTGCTCAGAATCACACAGTGTGTGAGAATAAACTGTGTCTACCTCACCCCAAAGCTGGGGCTTGTTCTGTTACACCAGGCTGCCTATCAAAAGAACATTCTCTTTGGTGAAGCTTCACACAATCTACTCGACTTCTTCACCCATCCACCTCCCTTGAGAGTAGACTTCCAGTGCCAGTTTTCTTATCATTGTTTATTTGCTAGCTATTCTCAAACTGTCTTCGGCAGATTTAGAATGCCATCTGCCTCCAGCCTTTGACTCCTGCTTCCCCCAAATTTTGCCTCATGAGTATGACTCAGCTTGACCTGCTTCTGATTTCCATTTTAAACCTAGCTAAGAATTACATCAAGGGATGAGAAAAAATAGTCATTGGCTTTTCAGGTGAGTTGTGGCTTTGCATTTCTTCTTCGATGTACTTAATACATGACTAGATTCACTGCGACTCTGATGCAGCCACGTCACCCTCTGTGGCAGCGAGCTCATCTCTCTTGTCCCAGTTTCCTTTCCGTCCAATTTCTTCCAATGCTTCCCTAGTGCGTGTACTTGGGCTACTTCCCAACTTCCTGGTTCTCTGTGGCTCTGACCTGGGCACCTGCTGCCTCCTTTCCAGCACAGCCTGAGGCTTGAATATCGGAACACTGGAACAAATTCCAGGTGGCTAGAACACCAAACTTGTGTAATTCTGATGGGATCTTTCACAAAAAGCGACGAATGGAGCTTATCACGTGTGGAACTAATTTCATTATTCAGACCAAAGGCACGGATCAGTATTTCACATGCATTTTCAAATCACAGTAAATACAATCTTCCTTCAACTCAGTGGCATAATAAGAATTCAAGATTTTCCAATAGTAGTGCTTCTACTAGGACCCAAATCATGTTATTCCTCTTAGAGGAGAGGAAATGCTAATCCACATCAAGAAACATTGCTTCTTAAAATGGCAAAACACTAGCATTTCATATTTTTCAGGGTTTTTTTTTTCTTTTTTGTATTTGAAAAGTTGTTGAATGTAAGGTAATATTTTGGCACTGATTCACTGTTAGAAAAAGCAGTCTGGAAACCTGACTCCCTGAAGAACACAAGTGAGAATTATCCAATTTTATTGTCCTCCACAGATTCATAGAATTGTTGGTGTGAAAAAACCATGGCAATGAATCTAATTCATCCCCACACTCAATGCCTGCAGGCATATCACATACGTCCCTAGAGAGATCGAAATGTATTCTATTTTTAAAGATTTCCAAAAATCCCACAACCTCACTCAATAAATCCTTGCAATGTGCAATTACTTTCCAC
Organism: Herpailurus yagouaroundi; assembly: GCF_014898765.1. Lineage (NCBI taxonomy): Eukaryota > Metazoa > Chordata > Mammalia > Carnivora > Felidae > Herpailurus > Herpailurus yagouaroundi. The sequence goes on from NW_024412406.1 coordinate 2,106,294, forward strand.
ACCAGGAAACATTTCTTTACATCTAACTAAAATCTCGTATTCAATAGTATCTTTGTGCCCTCTGCTTCCTCTTGTCCTATTTGTAGTCAAGATTCAGAATGAATGCTTCCTGTACTGTCTTATTTATTGACCTTCAATCTTCTTTGGAATGAATAACTCATTAAAACTTGCTTGACCATTTCAGTGTCTCTTCCACTAGAAAGTTCCTGAATACTTCAACGACTTTTACAAGAAGGTTTTAAATGAATACATGCTGTCTTATAAGATTCACAACACCATTTGTTGAGTTAATACAAAATATTCACTTTTACTGTCCAGCACAAGTGCTAAGATCCTGGGAGGATCTTAGAAAATATTTGGTAGTTGACAAGGGTATGATATGGGGTTTCAAAATTCTAGCAGTAGCTTCAACAACTAAACTCTAAAAAAAGATTAAATAGTATTCAAATAATATTCTTGTGCTCCATAGCAAGAAATGAATGCATACTACCTTTAACTGTATTTAATTTTCATTAGTTTAAATTTAATGAACCATATGTGGCTGGTGGCTAATGGATTGATTGCACAGTGCAGGTCTAGTAAATATACCTATAAAATTGTGTATTAGAGTTTTATTTGCAAATTATTCAATTTTAGGAAAGTGAGGTTTTTTTTCTTTCTTTTTTTTCTCTCAGAGCACACCTTGTTACTATAGGAATTAATTTAGATTAAAAGTGATCAGTTTAGGGGTGCCTGGGTGGCTCAGTCAGTTAAGTATCTGGGTTCAGCTCAGGTCATGATTTCACGGTTCATGTCTGTGTTGACAGCTCAGAGCCTGAAGCCTGCTTTGTATTCTCTGTCTCCCTCTCTCTCTGCCCCTCCCCTGCTCACGCTAGCTCCGTCTCTCTGAAAAATAAATAAACATTAAAAAAATTTTTTAAGTGATCAGTTTATTACATGCAAACTGAGAGGTCTGGTATTTATTTTATTATATAGTTATTTTCATGAAATTAGTATTTTCAAAGTGATCAGACAAAATATGAAAATGTACAGTTATGATTATTAGCTATGACTAAAACACTTCTTTTTTAAACTAAAATAAAAGAAATGATTCCTGCAGATAGTTAAGGACCCTGACAATTTAAATATTAAATCCAAATAAGGGCACCTGGGTGGCTCAGTCAGTTAAGTGACTGACTCTTGGTTTTCAGCTCAGGTCATGATCTCATGGTTTCATGGGTTTGAGCCCCACATCGGGCTCCGTGCTGACAGTGAGGAGCCTGCTTGGGATTCTCTGTCTTCCTCTATCTCTGCCCCTCCCCCACTTGCACTGTCTCTGTCTCTCAGAATAAATAAAATTTTAAAAAATATAGTAAATCCACATATAAATAAGTATAATGAATGTTTTCTTACTTTCCAACAGTAAATTTGACTCTGAATCTGCAAACAAATGATTGCTAATGCAGTAGCTAATTCAATTCTTTATTCTATTGACTTCACAAGGGTGTATGGTTAACTTAACAAATGTGGTTTATGCTGATTCAGTAGAAATCTATAAATCAATAGCATCAAATTATGGAAATTTTTGCCTGGATTTGTTTGCACTTTTAAAACCATTTTCCAAAACAATTTAAAGATCTTTATTTTATAATTCAGAATACTTCACCTCGATTCCCTTCCCCCCAAAATAAAATTAGGGTTATACATTGTGAAATAATGGGGAAAATAATATTCACTTTAATTTACATTTATTAAAATTGATTAATGTAGTTAAATAGATGTACATATATAAATTCACACAAACATTATATATACATTTTTTTTCATTTTTTCATTGTCAGATTCTATTTCTAGCATTCATGTATTTTTTTTTTTTTTTTTTTTTGCCACCAGTCTAATCACCCAGTTCTTGGTCACCTTATAATTGAATTACTTCAACAAATTTGTATCTGTTCCCTTTAACCTAGCCCTTCTCCGACAAGATACCAAAAAAACTACTTCACATATAGCTCTTGCTTTACCACCCTCTTACCTACACCATTTCTGGAAGATTTTTCCATTTTTATCTCCCGAATCTTAGGACATAAAATCAACAATCTCCTCGTTTTCTCATAGTTCAGAATTTTAAGCGCTTTTCAATTCCTCATTAACAAAGTTTCACCAGTACAAACAAACTATTGGAGTGCCTTATTTTCTCCAAATTTTTCTCAGCCTGAAACCCCAGATCAGTATCTTCATCACCACAGATCCATCATTTCCTTTCAGCCCCCTAAAAACTATGCTCAACATTTGCTAATCTATCATTCGCTTTTCTCGTCTTTAATCTTTGGCTAATCAATCCTACCTTATAGTTCCCTTCTCTCAAACCTCAGAGCAATAAGCTACATGATTTCACATACTCATAGAGGCATATGCTTTGTGGTTTTATGCAACACCATGGCATTCACATTCATACACACACACACACACAGTTATGTCTTCCTCCTGCCTAAAAGCTATAATTCTAGGGTATTCTACAAATTTCTTTATAAAATTCTATTCCCAAAATGTTTCATTTTTCCTTGATGAATTAATAAAATGACCATATCTCATCTACTCTAAATTTTAAAGGGATTAAGAAATTTTAAGTCTAATGACTTAAATAAAAAATTCAAAATAAAAAACAATTATAAAATATGATTCATCATGTTTAATTCCTTCTTCAACATTTTTTTAATTCACTACATGAAATTAGTTGACTTGGTGGAATAATTCTAACTTACCTTAAATGCAACATGTAATATGAGCAGCTTATAAGAACACTAATGTGTTTTGTAAAATTATTTTCCCTACTGTTATCAGGCTGTCTGTGAAGATAGAGAATCATATCAGAGCAAAAAATTCTTATTTCCTTCATGTGACATAGGAAAAAAAGTCATTTAAACTTTCATAAAAGTAACTTTCATTAGAGTAATTAAGTTTCTTTTGGTTTCTCAGTTAACCATTTTCCAGATTAACTACTTTTAACTTTGATTTGTAATGGGAAAATAGCCATTAGCAAAAAAAGTATAGCAAATTAGACTAGAATGAATAATTTTTAAAAAATCAAATCTCTTAAAAACTGAGAACAAACTGAGGGTTGATGGGGGGTGGGAGGGAGGGGAGGGTGGGTGATGGGTATTGAGGAAGGCACCTTTTGGGATGAGCACTGGGTGTTGTATGGAAACCAATTTGACAATAAATTTCATATATTGAAAAAAAAATCAAATCTGGCTCATTCAATACAGGATGGTATACTATAAGCGCCAATAACTTAAAAGGAAACATCTTAAAATAATGACACATTTTTCTAGATATCCAAAAATACAAATTAAGAATTTCATTGCAAGTCCAGAAAAAAATGATTGAAAGTTGCTGCCTTTTTTTTTTAATGTAGTTTGAAGTCACTCGCATTCATTTTCCCAGTGCCTAAGGGACTGAGAGAAAGATCTCCCAAGGAAACCTTAACCTTACAATTAGCGTTTTACTGGACTGAAATAATCAGACTCCTCAGGGCTAGACACACAGGAATTAGTTCAAGGCAACCTTTAATTTAACTTTGTAGTGAATGTCTGTAAGAGCTACAGGCAGTGTGTGGGAATCTATGAGAGGACACTCAAAATCAGGGAAATCAATCTTTCTTTGCCTTCAACTGATCTTACATTTCTACTCTGATCTACAGTGTGTCGACTGGAAATTTACTTGTAACAATGACTAGAAGCACTACTGGCCTAAATGGGTGGGGTCCAGGAAGTGTCTTCCTGCCCTATCAGAGAACTGTTCTGCATTCCACTCACTCTTTAATGTGCCACCAGGATTACAACTAGCATCAAGAAAACTTCAGAGTTTGCTTTATTCACAGTGTTACCAAGAGTCATTTAACATTTTAGAAAAGTTGACAGCAACACCACTCATTCTGTTTATTACACCAATATAGCACATATGTGTCAGTCTGCATCACCAATGCTGGGTTGTGGTGATATTCTCCATATTTATTACAGACATCATTTGCCCCATTATTCCATATACAGCTGCAAACAACCTCATGCCTCATTTTGAATCTGCTTTAACCATTTACATATTCCTTAATTTTTTTCTAATTTTATGGCCAATAAAGCACTATCTGTTTTTTCTTGTGAGGTTATATAGGGAGGTAATTTATATTGTCTATGACTTTCATTTCAGATTTCTAAAGGGCCTTGGTGTCTAATAGAGTTAAGAACCACTGTTCTAAGCCAATTGTGATCGTCTCTTTCTCTTACCAAACGTTCAACATCCTTACCAGTTGGGAAAAGCTAAGGCAAAGGAGACCTATGAGGAAGTCTCCTGATGGTCTTGGGGGAAAATGTGTGCTTATTGCTTACTCTAAAAGTGAAAGGAAGAAGAGGACAGCTTGTGAATACTTTACATTTCCATCCTCACACCTTCAACAGGTACATGATGTTTGTTGTAGTCATTTTGTGACAATGAGGTAACAAAGCTTGGAATAAAAGGGCAAACGCCACTGAAGAAATGGACCACCTTGAACTATTCTCTCAATCTTCTTGATATGTGTGAGTAAGGGAGCTTACATGGTTTTAAATTACTCTTATTTGGATTTCATGCAACCTAAATCATATTTATGTGGTAAAAATTGAATTTAATACCTTACCTTCAAATCTGGTTGTCATCCATTATTTCATGCCATTATTTCCCCAGAACTTTTATCACGACCCATCCCCCTGAGACATCTACTCAATCTTAAATACTGTTGATCTGACCTCATAAATATGTGACATCCATTTATATTTCTCATTTTCAACCTTCAATATCTTAAGTTAAATGACCATATCATTCTACCTGCACTTTTTGCTACAGCCTTCTAATTGGCCTCACTGAGTCTCTCTCATACTCTACCACGTTGTTTACCCATAAAAGACTTCCTTTTCTAAAACAAAAACAATTAATCATATTAGTCTTCTCAGAAAAAGCAGCTTCTTCTTACCGTAGAACAGATTCCCAAATCCTTAACCAGATGTATAACATGAACCCCATGATCTATACACCAGCCATGATGTTCCCCTTGCCTGAAAAATTGTACTCCCACCACCACCACCACCACCACCCACACACACACACACAAACTCACTTTTCATCCCTAAGTCACAGACTTTTTCAGGTAAAGTCAGCTTAAACCATCACTTCCCTGGAAAAGCCTTTTCTAACCCACAAATTCAGTCAGGAGTTACTCACTCTCACTGAACACTCTGACTTTCCTTCAAAATTAGTTTTTGTAGTTCTTAATTTAGTTCTGGCTTCTCCACTAAACTCAACAACATGAGGGTAGTTGATATGACATATTTGTCACTGTAGTCTAAGTTCCCTGCAGAGCCCCAAAGTCAAAGTGATCAAATGATACTGCTAGAATGAATAGAAGAATGAACTATTTAGTCCCTCCTATTCTGATTCAAGACAGAGCAAACAATTTTCCTAGGATAAACTTTGGCTCTCTCCCTAGATCTTCCTCAGGGAGGAAATCAACTAGGCATATCAAATAAAGAGTGTGGTCCTCTTAAAAACTCTATTTGCCAATATAAATTAATTATTCTGATCTACACACTGGCCTCAATTATTGTGATTAGTATGAGATAGAAGCACTCTTGGTATGCAGACAAAAATCAAGATTCATTACAAAGCTGAAGGCTTTTCCCTAGAAGGTAGTAAATTTCTCCAAGTAATGCCATCTTGTGAGGCCCTACTGGTGTAGCCTTCCAAAAGGACTATTAACCAAAAGTAAATTTAAATCTTGGACTCTCACTGTGATAAGGACAAAAATACCAAACTATAAATAGTTCTCCTCCTTCTGAGGAGGACTCTTCTATTGCTCTGCTTGGTGCCAAGGACTCTGGTGCTGATTTAGGGATTTAACGCAGAGAAAAATTAGAAGAAGCCTTGAGAGACAAAATTGATTTACACAAGAATGCATCACATGCCACAGAGGAAGAAAGTTAAGAATGTGGGAGAAGGGGGTCAAACTAGAATGACAAAGGCCTGGAGCTAAAGGTGGAATTTGGAAAACAGACAGAGGAGAAACTGAGTTAGCTGTGAACTCTCTTAGATGGATCTCACTCTGGAGAGAAAGAAAGGTAGGAAAAAGATTTCTTAGGAATTTCTTAGGATTTCTTGGTGTGTGGTCTATAATTTCAATCCCACTATACACACAGTCACTGAGCAAAATCTTCTAAGAAGTGTCCGGAGTTTGTTTTATATTTTATTTTAAGGGAGATCATGCCTTAGGGAAGGAGTATAGGATTACAAAGTTTGTCCAATAAATTTAGTGAAATGCCTTCAGAAACTAGAAAATTCTAGCACACCATCTTCATTCAGGGTGGCTTTCAATAAGTTGAGTTAAAGGAAAAATTATCGGGGCACCTGGGTGGCACAGTCGGTTAAGCGTCCGACTTCAGCCAGGTCACGATCTCACGGTCCGTGAGTTTGAGCCCCGCGTCAGGCTCTGGGCTGATGGCTCAGAGCCTGGAGCCTGTTTCCAATTCTGTGTCTCCCTCTCTCTCTGCCCCTCCCCTGTTCATGCTCTGTCTCTCTCTGTCCCAAAAATAAATAAACGTTGAAAAAAAATTTTAAAAAAGGAAAAATTATCATATAAAATAGAATCCTTAACATTGCTTCCAATAATTTCTTCAGGTAGCCACAATAAATTCTCTTTTAAAGGACCATGTAAAATATAAAGGTAAGAGTGGAAATAAGTAAAAAAGAGACTAAAAAAACAGTAGAAAAGATCAATGAAAGTAAGAGCTTTTTTTTTGAAAAGATAAACAACATAGACAAACCTTCTAAGCTCACTGAGAAAAAAAATGAGAGAAGGTGCAAAGAAATAAAATTAGAAGTAAAGTGAAGACATTACAACTGGTATCACACAGATACAAAAGATTATAAGAGAATATTATAAACAATTATGTACCAAAAATTTGGATAACTTAAAAGAAACAGGTAGATTCCTGGAAACAATACAACTTCACAAGGCTGACTCATGAAGAAATAGAAATTCTGAACAGATCAATGATGAGTAAAAGGGCCTAGAATGTACAAATGAGGAAGGGTAGTCTGTTCAATAAAGGATGATGGGAAAACTGGACAATCACATTAAAAAGAATGAAACTGGACCCCATCTTACATCATACACAAAAATCAACTCAAAGACTTGAACATAAGGCTTAACTTGAACACAGGATCTACAAATGTAAAACTTCTAGAATAAAGTATAGGGAGGAAGCTACCTGACATTGGTTTTGGCAATGATTTTTTGGATTTGACACCAAAAGCAAAGGAAACGAAAGCAAAAATAAACACGTGGAACGACATGAAACTAAAAAGCTCCCAAACAGCAAAGGAAACCATCAACCAATGAGAAGACAACCTATGGAGTGGAGGAGCTATCTGATAATCACATACTGAGTATTTAATACCCAAATTTACAAGGAACTCATACAACTCAAAGCAAAAAGAAAAATAATAGAACAAGTAACCCAATTAAAATACTGACATAGGGTCTAAGTAGACATTTTTCTAAGAAAGACATAGAAATGACCTACAGATATCTGAAGAGGTGCTCAATATCACTAATCAGCAGCAAACTGCAAATCAAAACTACAGGGAGGTATCACATCACCCTGTTAGGATATCTGTTATTAAAAAGGCAAGAGATACATACTAATGAGGATGTGGAGAAAAAGAAACCCTTGCATACTCTTAGTGAGAATATAAACTCATATGGCCACTATGGAAAACAGTATGGAGGTTCCTTAAAAAAAAAATTGAAAATAGCACTACCATATGATCCAATAATCCTACTTCTGGATATAGGTCTAAAAGAAATGAAATCATTAACTTAAAGAGACACACATACTCCCCTGTTTATAGCAGCATTATTCACAGTACCCAAGGTATGGCAACAACCTGTGAGCTGACAACTGAATGGATAAAGAAATGTGATAAACACACACACACACACACACACACACACACACACAAAGAAATACTACTCAGCCTTCAAAAATAAGGACCAACTGGGCACCTGGGTGGCTCAGTCAGTTAAGTGTCCAACTCTTGGTTTTGGTTCAGGTCATGACTTTGCGGTTGATTGGTTCAAGCCCCCGCATCAAGCTTTGTGCTGGCAGTGCAGAGCCTGCTTGCAATTCTCTCTCTCTCCCTCTCTCTCTGCCCCTCCCCTGCTCAGGCTCTCTCCCTCAAAATAAATAAATAAACTTAAAAAAACAAAAAAAGGAAATCCAGTCATTTGCAACACCAAGAATGTACCTCGAGGCTATTATTCTAAGTAAAGCAAGCCAGACAGAGAGAGACAAATACTGCATGGGATCATTTATATGTGAAATCTAAAAATAGTAATAATAACAAGTTCAACTCATAGAAAAAGAGAGTAGAAATGTACTTGCCAGGGGATAAGGGATAGGGGAAGTAGAGACAAGTAGATAAAAGGATACAAGCTCTCAGTTGTAAGATGAGCAAGATCTGAGGGTCATGTATATAGCATGATGAGTACAGTTGGTCACACTGGATTGTAAGACTGAAATTTGCTAAAAGAGAACTTAAATATTGGCACAAAAATAATAATAAAGGAAAATATGGGAGGTGATGGATTTGTTAATTTACTCAATGGGGGGGAATCTTACCTATCGATCGATCTATCTATAAAATCATCAAGTTGTACACTTTAAATATTATATGTATTTTTTCAAGTAAACCTCAATAAAGCTAGAAAAATAAATAAGTCCTGACAAGAAGGCTGTAATAAAGTTTATTTAAAAAAATTATAATTAACTCAGGCTTGTAAATAAAGACCTATACAAAACCACTTTGCCATGGGAAGTCATTGTCAGATTTTCAAAAAATAACCTAGGGTGTTTAATAACAAATATATCTGTGTTTGAAACTAAGAACCTCGTATACAAAATAATTATTCTGTAATATAATAGCTTTCAAAGATGAACTAAGATATTTTATTACACTATCAAATACAAATGAAAATATTTATATTTCATTTTAGATGAGTATTAAAAAAGAAATATTTACTCAGTACTGATAACCCCACTCAGAGGAACAACTTCTAGATGTCTAACAAATGCCTATGAATCTGTTCTTTTTAGGTGGTTGAAATATTATTTCTAAGTTAGAAAGTCAGTCAATGTTTAGTCTTACATGTTGCAACAAATCAGTGTGCCCTACAACTAATGAACGAATCATACTCTCTGAGTGATTCATTGATTTTTTGCAAATGTGCATTTCTAAAAGTAGAAATTTGATAAAAGTTCAGGCTACAGGGAAATGATGAACATTGTCACACCAGGAATCTATTTAAATGGAGGGATGGATTTTATGAAACTGTATGTCATATGTCTGTGCTGAAAAAGCATAAAAGAAGGAATACACTGGAGATACTGCTGTAGTAGTTGTCTGGGGGAGATATAAAAGGAAGTAAGACACACTTTCTGTCCCGCAGATGCATAAAATCTAGTAGGAGATGAAATGTGTGCACATATAATCAAGACAGTATGTTAAATGACTCATCAAAGTAGTGATAATAGCAAAACAACAGAAGCTCTATGAAGGTCCAGATTTGGTCTTTACATTCCTCAACATCTAGAAGAAAGCCTGGCACATAATAGGTGCTCAATAAATACTTGCTGAATCAACAACAGTTATAGGGAAGAACCGTGTATATACGTGTTAATATGAATGTGCCTATAAAATTATTTGTAATTGTAAACTCTTAACAGATTGGAATGGCTTGAATCAGCATGACAGTATGGGCACTTTCAAATCCCTAGCTTCCCTGGCAAAGTCTGGGGATGGCCCAACAAGGAGACAAGGAGACGGCCACCTTACCTACCTTGAGTTTTTGTGAAATAGTTTGAATATTTTCCTGCTTAAAAGTGTTTACTTTTTTTTTCTTTTTTTTTGTAGAGCAGAAAAGGCATAGGTTTTGCAGCCATAGCTCAATGTTCAAATGCTAGTCCTGGCCCCTACCCAGTGGGCAACCAGTGTGAAAATGGCTTAACCATTCCAACCTTGTCTATCTAATCCACAGGTGGCAATGAGAAATAACTGAGCATCAGCTGACAGCAGATTATTTGCCAAATAGTTTGCATTCAACAGATACTAGGACCCTGTCCATTTCCCTAGCGGTTTTTAAAAGCAGCCTAATGCCACATTTAAACAAATTATCTAGTCTCCACCATCTGCTAGTTGTCTGGCTTGGGGGGAAATGAATTAAACTGTCTGATCCTCAGTTTTCTCGTTTATAAAATGGGGATTAAACTGATACTCACCCACAGGTATAACAAAAGTACCAATTGGCCTTTCAAATATTCTAATATTCAAACTCACTGGGATTTTTGAAAATTTATTTCCTCTCAGTATCTCCTGTTGATTAGCTTTCATTATTAATTTCTTATTCCTCATTAATTTTGGTGAAATTCATATAAGTGAAGTGAATATAATAAAAAAACAGTAATCTGCTGAAGGGGCCTCAGCCTTTTAGAAGATCTCATTACTTAAGAGTATAACCAGAGAAGGAACTAGATAAAACGAGGCCGTGGAGGATCTTTCTCTCTGGACTTAGCACAGGAGGATTCGTACTGCAAGCCCTGGAATAACAAATTGAAAGGAAACAACCTTTCCAGTATCTCTACTAACCAAGTAAGAATTAAATTTAAAAGATATTAGTACAAAACTTTCTTAACTGGAGGCTCTCCCTATCAACTTGCTTTAAGGTCAGGAGAGCAACGTTCTCTGCATCTCCCTCTCTACTGCAGAGTAGGAGTCAGAAATACACATTCATATGTCCATATAAAAATGAACAATTATTGCATGCTGTGAAATTAACTTCTCTAAGTCACCTTGCAAACTCTCACTCCCATCCCATTCGGTGTGTATGAACATAATTCTTTTTTTTCATAAACTGATAATATAACCAATGTATTTAAAATGCCAAAAGATTTATTATGAATGTATAAGCACAATGTGTATTTCAGTATACTCTGCAATACCAAGTACTTTATAAACCTACTAATATATTCAAGGAGCAATCATATTACACCACTGATGGACAGTGACAAAGCAGAAATAAAAATCACCAATCTTAAGAAAGCTAACTAGGACAAATGTTACCTAGTTAGGACAGATGTTACCTAGAGAAGAATTTCGGATTAATAACAGGAGAGTTTATCAAAGAGAGAACAATCCATAGATAAAGTGGGCTATATTCAAGAGTGGCTAGGTGGCTACATTCCAAGGATATGGTAGAGGTAAGTCCATTATCCACTGGACAGCAATATAGTAGAAGGAAACTCAAGTCACCTCTGATAGGTGGAAAAGTCCCTTTGTATCATAGGATTTTTTTTAATGCTAAGTACAAATAACAGACTCAGCCCCCTTTTAAAATGGATACCCTAATACAAAATTCACATTCAAAATAAATCACATTAAGAAATAGCCTGAAGGAGGGGCACCTGGATGGCTCAGTCGGTTAGGCATCCGACTCTGGCTCAGGTCATGATCTCAAGGTTTGTGGGTTCAAGCTCCGCATCAGACTCTGTGCTGAAGGCTCAGAGCCTGGAGCCTGCTTCGGATTCTGTGTCTCCTTCTCTCTTTATGTCACTCCCCTATTTGTGCTCTCTCTGTCTCTATCAAAAGTAAATAAATAAACATTAAAACATTTTTTTTAAAAAAAAGAAATAGCCTGAGGGGGAAAATGTGAATAAAACAACACAGTATTAAGACCACTTTTAGAAAAGGAGTGTGGGAAAATGAATTCAGAATTCAAGTTTCCTCTTAATTATCGCTCCATTTAGAACACTGTATTTTTTCCATTCTTTTATTTTTGTTTTTAAAATTTTTCTTCTTCCAAGTTTTTATTTAAATTCCAGTTAGTTAACATACATTGGAATATTAGTTTCAGGTGTAGGATTTAGCAATTCATCACTTACACATATAACACCCAGCGCTCATCACAAGTGCCATCCTTAACACCCATCTAGCCCATCCCCCTGCCCACCTCCCCTCCGGTAATCTTCAGTGTGTTCTCTATACTTAAGAGAGTTTAGAACATTCTAAACAAAATTTCTACTTAATCAGATTCAAGGTGACAGAAAATTATTATTCAGTATTGCAACGGTTTAATGGGTTATCATAAATACACATTTTACTTTAACATAACATCACATGATATTTAAAGTTTAAAGGAAGAGTAATCCAGACCAAGCAGAAAAGAATAAATTAGCATTACTTTTAATAAGTTTGTTTTGTTATTAACAATATGATTTCAAAAAATCATGCCATAATACAACACCGCCTCCCCTACCCACCCCACCCCCCCCCCAAACCTCTACCCGTTACAAGGTGGTCCCAGGTCCATAGAGCCTTGGGTCATTTTCTATTCCAAAATAACTCCATTTTACCACCAAACAAAGAGAGCTGCTTTTCTGAGCAGAGAAAATAAGTCTTCTATTGATCCTTCTCCTTCAAACAGTGTTCCAAATCCTCCCTTCTAATTACAGGATTTTAGTCCCCACAAAGCCACTTGCCCCTAATTATTCTTAGCCACTTTCCCACCGGAGAGTTTTATTTGTGTTGTGCTTATTTAGCAATATTGTTACAATAATAATGAGAGGGGCCACTTGTCATTGTGAATGGTGCAGGACACTGATTAATTTGCCTTTGTGAAGTTTACTACTGCCCTGATTCTGAAGCAACGTACCCATGACATGCTTTTATTCACTTACTTACTTACTTACTTACTTACTTACTTACTGGCTTATAGGCTTATTTATCTCATCTCCGGGGGAGCCCCAGGAAGACCAGTATAGAACTGAGTGAGCCACGGACAGTATATATATATACAGATTTCAAAAGCACATTATAAAACCAAGAAAAATGAATGTAAAACTTGAATTCATAAGCAAATATTGGGAAACAAATCCCTTATTTTACAAAAAAAGCCTTGCAAAATAGCACTTAACCACAATTACTTCTGCAATAGTTTTGCAGTATAGCAAATGATTATTAAAGTTGGCAGGTGGGGCCTGATCTGTGTTTTGGATCACTATGAAATGGTCGCCCAGAAGAGATATTTGCGAGGAAGGGATATATGTGAGCAATGAAGCTGTAGGCTAGCCTTCTGTGGTGGGCATCATCATCCATGGGCCTGCACAATGTCTTTTGAAAAACCCTTTAGTGTTTAAAGTTTATTTCAAAATATGAGTTTCACTATTCCAGTTCAGAAGCCCAAACTGAAATTCCTAGATTTCCTTACAGTTGGGAAGCAGGCAAGTGATCTCAGCTCCAAATAATAATAATAAGTGCAGAAATCAAGAGATACATGCATTTGAATAGGAATAAAGTCAAAAAGAAGCTTCAGCCTCTGTGCACAGTTTCGGGATTCTGCAGTGGTGTCTGGATGCTCCTGGAGACATCATCAGAGGTAATAATGATCCAATGATGCAAGATCAAGTTCTCTGCTCAGACCTAACCTTACTGGGATGGTAGGCACCCCTCCCTTTTATTGCATAGTAGCCACTGGGCAAATGCTCTTACAAGGCCAGTCTTACAGCATGCTTCTAAGCTCATCTCCTGAAGACTCAGCCTCACTCAAGCTTGGTTTTCACATCAATGTTTCCCAAGCCCATGAAAACTATGAACTACCAAATACCTTATAATTAAACCTCTGCTATTCAGAACCTGGAACCGTTGATTGCAATTAAGAACAATGACTGATTGATTGGAAACAAGACTGAATTGGGAGAGAAGATATCAGGGCAGACTCCAGAATCTGAAGATCAGGTAACTACATGGGATTGATCTGCTACCAGAGATGTCCATTCTTCTTTAGGAAGGTGTTAGAGCAGAAGCTCTAGGGAGTTTATGGTACCCAAAATCAAGTCAGAGGCTTTAGATCTCAGCTATTCTACTTGTTCATTTTCTTTTTTTTAATTAAATATTTATTTATTTTTGAGACAGAGAGAGACAGAGCATGAACGGGGGAGGGTCAGAGAGAGAGGGAGACACAGAATCTGAAACGGGCTCCAGGCTCTGAGCTGTCAGCACAGAGCCCGACTCGGGCTCGAACTCACGGACCGTGAGATCATGACCTGAGCCGAAGTCAGACGCTTAACCGACTGAGCCACCCAGGCGCCCCTTGTTCATTTTCTTAAACTGTAATATGCAATGTTATTGTGAGAACTGGATATAATTTATGTAAAGTGATCAGCAGAGTTCTCAGTACAAGCTGTGGTTATACAGACAAGAAAAGGGCAACTGTATAGCTCTAATAAATCACCTAATTTGTGGATCTAGCCTCAGAGAGGAGCAGGTAGTAAGAGGAGCAGAGAGGAGCAGGTACTACATAGAGTACCTGGAATCCTAGCAAAATATTTGTTTGAGGTCCTGGCTGCAGTTCTAGATGTATTCTGAAAATATGATCAAACTTGGGTAAGAAAACAAACCCAAGAGAACTCAGGAAATACAGCCTTTGAATGGTTGCTTCTTGGACCTGGGAGTATCTAGAGACTAATCTCAGAAACAGCGATATCAAGGCATAGAGTAGAAAATCTAAACCAATGGTGTTAAGCTGCTCTTCCCTAACCTGCCTGTGCCAGGGTTGCCTGAAAAACTGGGCAGGATTCACTCTGCAAGTGAGGACAACTTTAACCATAGGTAAGTGGGCCAGAAACGTCATAACTCCCCACTTACCTTAATTTACACACACACATACACACAATGCAAACCTTTACTTGCAACTTTCTGTCATTGACCTGGAACCAGTAAACAAGTTTGTTCTCATTAAATATTTGTAAGATTGGATTAAATGTGCAAATTAAATACCTCTGAGAAGCTACTGGAACATGGTCTTCTTGTTATTTTGAGCTCTGCAAAAATGTTGAAAGTTGATAAAAGAGCAATAGCTCCTGATGGTTAGTTGCCTGGCATTGTGCAATGATTTGATCAGCGCTACCCAGACAATTCTGTATGTTATGTGGACAATTCACTGAGTAGAATAACCAGCTTTGTAAAGTTAGGCTCATGGCAATCTAGCCACCAAATGGCCTGGGAAGAATGGATGTCAGTGGGACATTCAAGGAGTTCTTGCAAGAGGAGCTCAAATGGATCAACAATAAACAAAAGATATAGGAAAAATGCATATAAGACAATTTCAAGTTCAGTCATAGCATCAAACAGCAAAGTTGATCTTTGGGAATGCCACAGCCTTTGACAAGATGGCCTGACACAAAAATATCAAATGATGAGTTCTTTATTCAGAAGTAATTTTGGCATCAAAGCTTAAGAAGCCAAATCAGCAGACACTAACCACCTGCAGAGAAGCTAGAGTTGCCGATTCTGGTCAAAGCCAAGCAACACAAATGATAAGAGGACTAAAATATTGAGATGCAGTTTATGCAGACTTTTTCTGCTGAAACAATAGCCAATAGAGACCTATGCCTTTGCCTTGAGTAGGACAAAGGGAAACCTACAGATAAACAGTAGTTTTGGAGAAAAGAAGGATGAGTTAGATCAATTAAATAGGAGCAGATTCTAAGTTTTTAAATGTTTATTTATTTATTTTGGGAGGGAGAGATGGTGTGTGTGCACAAATAAGGAAGGGGCAGAGAGAGAAACCCAAGCAAGCTCCGTCCTATCAGCACAGAGCCTGACACGGGTCTCGAACTCATGAACTGTGAGATCGTGACCTGGACCAAAATCAAGAGGGGGACGCTTAACCGACCAAGCCACCCAAGCACCCCAGGAACAGATTGTAATTAATCAAAAGAGACAGGATAGTCCACCCTATCGAAGATTAGGATGATTAGGATGATCAGGATGGCTGATCTGAAGCCTGGAATCAAAGATAATGCAGGAATAGATAGAAGAAAAAAGTTACCAATGGTTAGGGGAGGAAGGAGAAACCTTAAAGGTTAAAGATACCACAGACATGATGGGGTGGCAAAGAATAGCAGAGTATAGAAAGATGAAAGATGAAAAAATGAAAAAGAAATGGATAGGACAGGAAAGAAAAAAGCCAAGAGCTTACAGTTCTTAATAATAATAACATGGAGGGGGTAAAAAATACTACAGCAGTAAACATGTTCATTTCATAAAAATAGCTCATAAATGTCATTCTCGTAAATGTCAATTCCTTATTATAATTTCTATTTGTGTGGACTCATGTATTCTGACACGTTTGCTTTCAAGCCATGGACTGTATTTGCAAGTTTCCTATAAAATCAATATTTTGGCATAAAAACTCCAAGCCTGAAGGAACATTAGAAACTTTCATTTATCATTTTCCCCTAAAACAAGAATAACCATTCATTCATTTATATAATCCATATTTGTTAAATCACTACTATAATATGATGACATGTAACTGTTTACAATAACATCATAAACAGTAATAATTTACAATACAAAAATCAACATGAGTAATAAAATTTTGTTTAAAAAAGGACAGCCTGTCAACCAATCATTGACACTATTAATTGAAGCATCTGAGGTTGTAAAATCATCTGAACTTGGCAAATCTAGTCAGATGCGGGAAGTCAATTTGTTTAAATATTTACATACATGTTTTTAATTTTTTAATGTTTATTTCTGAGAGATACAGAGTGTGAGCGGGGGAGGGGCAGAGAAGAGAGGCAGACACGAAATGCGAAGCAGGCTTCAGGCTCTGAGCTGTCAGCATAGAGCCCAATGCATGGATGGCTCAAAGCCACAAACTGTGAGATCATGACCTGAGCCGAAGTCAGATGTTTAACCAACCCAGCCACCCAGGCGCCCCTATATGTTTTGTTTTTTAATTAAGCAGTGTGATATTTACGTATTACGTAAACATTCATTCAATACTTATTGTGGAGCCAGGCACCTCACGAAGGCCAGTGGCTACCAAGGGAGATATAATAGAACAGTTGCCTTTAACAAACTCCAGTCCAGGGTGGAACTACCCAAACCATTAAACCCTTGCATTCAGAGTAATTACGGATAAGTGGAATAGAAATACAAATGCATAGTAGGTACAATGGTAGCCCCAAATAAGAAAAAATTAATTCAGGTTGGAAGGCTGAGAGAAAACTTCACAGAGGGAAAAGCGGGTGGTAACAGGTAAATGGGAGAGCTACACATAGTGACTGCAGAGCATGCACCGTAATTATAATTGTATTAGTAATTATAATTAATATATTGTATCATTAACATATTAATTAATCGATTAATTAATACATTAATTACAATTATTAGCTAGCCTCACTAGCTTCTATAAAGCTCCCCAAAAGCAGGATTGGTCTTTCTGGTTCACTGATATTTAACACCACATCTAGCACAGTGCATGGCTCTCAGTTGGTGTCAAATTTCCAGTCATGGAGAAGTGAATGAATGTGCTTCCACATTCTAGAACATGGCAGGCGGACAGACAGGAAGAAGTGGGAATGAGAGGGAGATGCTGCAGGGTGTTTTAAAAGGGGGTTTTAGTAATGTTCGGACAGTTTAGGCTACTTTGAAGGTGATATCCTTTCAACCAATTAAGTTCATTAACTACTTACAAAAGACAGGAAAACACTCACATATCCAAAAGATAATATTGAGTAAATATAAGGTATGTATGGATGGCTCAGGAAGAGACTGAGATAGACATCCATTAGTAGAGAAATTATGATAGTGTTTTATTTCACTTCTATGATGATATTTTTCCAAACTGTCTTTGTGAGAAAAAGGCTAATATTTCCTAAAGAATACAAGTACCATTGTACTATTGATATAACAGGGTCTAGGTGCAGCTCCCTGAGTAACACTACTGAACAGGAAGCTCTAGCTGGTGGCTCTCCACCACCCAGTATATCCCACAAACCTATTTTCAAATAATGTCTTCCAAATAATTTTAATAGAAACATAACGAGGCAAGTGTTACAGTGGGCAAACCACAACCGAGTTAGTACCAACATCTTGACACATTCCCCACCTGAGTCACTTACTCACTTATGTCACTGCCTGGCTCCTGAAAGTATTTAAGCATTCTACCCTACTTTAAAAAAAATTTTTTTTTAATGTTTATTTATTTTTGAGACAGAGAGAGACAGAGCGTGAGTGGGGGAGGGGCAGAGAGAGAGAGGGAGGCACAGAATCTGAAACAGGCTCCAGGCTCTGAGCTGTCAGCACAGAGCCCAACGCGGGCTTGAACCCAAGAACCGTGAGACCATGACCTGAGCTGAAGTCAGACACTTAACCGACTGAGCCCCCCAGGCGCCCCAGCATCCTACCCTACGTTAAACAAGTTAATCTTTTTTTTTTAAGGAAGAAAAAAAAATTGCATAATTTAAAAGCATGGTTACAGAATATTTCTTTTGAAGAACAATCTAGTTCTCTAAATTTTATGGAACGAAAACTTTTTTTTCCTGATTAACTGTCAGAATCATAAGCTTTTCTTAATAGGTTAATTTGTATTATACTCAATTATATACTCCTCTGTGAGATCATGGGATGCAAGTGCTGTAAAATTCAAACTGAAGAGGAAATAAATTCCGCATCAAAGTCCCCTCCCACTGTGGCAAATGCCTACATAAAAAAAAAAAAATGAAATTCCAGTTACATAAGATCACATTCTTATGATACACAATAACTTTAAGAAGTATGGGTCATTTTAACATGAAATTAGACACACTGGCAATTTTCCTAAGCATGATCAATAAACCAATTGCCACGTTTCAGTGTAGGATCTATACAATATTTAACTTTTTATGTAAGTTTTTTTTGCTTTATTTTCAACAGTAAACAAAATCCCAAGTTACAGTTAGTCATCTGTCTGCATGCAGTTCTTTCAGAGAGGGGGCATTTAGAAAAGAAAAATAAGTCCTTTAAATAAGAATATATTCCTTAATTCACTTACACCTTTAAATATTTCAATTATAAAATGTAAGACTGCTTGTTCTGTTTGGCCTTCCAGTTTCTCAATATTGTATTATTTAGGTGATTCTTTCTGAGCCAGGTAGACGAGGATCAATGTCAGGATTGATAAATGTATGTACTCTATTTGCTTTTCTGAGTGCAAGGAGGATGCATCCGATATTCCACGTGAGCACAGCAATGCTTATCTGCATTGCCGAAGGTCTGCCAAAGTCCCATAAATTGTAAGAAGCTGACAGAACTAATATTTCATACAACTGTGAATATAACTCGTTAATAGTATAAACCTACTGGCAGTAAATATCCTTCGTCCCTTTCTGTGAGAGGATTTTCCCATGAATTTTCATCAAGAGGTAACCTATAGAATTAAATCTTTAAAATACACCACTTTGATAGAAATTATTCTTCAATGCCAGACTCACAGCTCTGAATTTGTGATCCACTTCGAATGTAGAATGATTTCTTTCTTTACTCCTGTGATCCTTGCCAAATAATCAATGGCTAAACGTTTTGTATCAGTTTGCAGAATACTATGCATTAGAGAGATCTGCATACTTCCATTGTGACCCTTGTTTCAAATTCTGAACAGCAGAAAAGGCTAAAGGCCGAACTGGGTTTTTGCTTACCCACGCATTATATACAGTAATTATAGATGGGACAAAACACCTGCTTCATCAGATTCCCCCCCACCCCAGGCCATTTCTTTTTCTGTACCATGCTGATACACCAAAGAAAGCCAAAGCAAAGCACAACTTGACTAAACAAAATATTACCCAGGCACGCAGAAGTGACATGAGATGAATCTGCATTACCTTGGCTAGCTGGATCCCGCTGTACCACATTTAAGAGTAACTGACATATGAAGCCTAGGTCAACCATTTGTCTGTTCAGTAAGCAATTACAGAAACCCTTTGCTTATCCATCATCATTTGGAAATAAACACCTACTTCAGTGATTTCTCTAGATAATGGAAACTCACTCCTCTAAACACTAAAGCTTTTGGTTTCTTTAATTTTCCTTTTATGTGAAATGTATTAAATATTTCTCTGTCATCTTGTGCTGATGCCTTCACAGATTAACATGTATAGGCCTGGGTATTCTCACACTAAATGATTTGGAAGGACTATGCTTTTTGAGATATATATAAAATACATTTTAAACAAGGTTTTGTAGCCTCACTCACTGTGAACGTATTGTTAACAATTTTTGCTACTGTAGATTTTCCTGGCTTGCAGTTGACTTCTCTCTCTTTTTTAAAGTGTATTTACTGGGGCGCCTGGGTGGCGCAGTCGGTTAAGCGTCCGACTTCAGCCAGGTCACGATCTCGCAGTCCGTGAGTTCGAGCCCCGCGTCAGGCTCTGGGCTGATGGCTCAGAGCCTGGAGCCTGTTTCCTTCCGATTCTGTGTCTCCCTCTCTCTCTGCCCCTCCCCGTTCATGCTCTGTCTCTCTCTGTCGCAAAAATAAATAAACGTTGAAAAAAAAAATTAAAGTGTATTTACTTATTTTGAAAGACAGAGAGAGGGAGTAGGGAAGGGACAGAGAGAGAGAAGGAGAGAGAGAATCCCAAGCAGGCTCTGCGCTGTCAGTATGGAGCCTGGTGTGGGACTCAAAATCACAAACCAGGACATCACGAACAATTTCAGGTTGTTATACTGTTAAAAAACCAAGAGTCGGATGCTTAACCGACTGAACCACCCAGATGCCCTTCTTCTCTTTTTGTCTTTTTGTTACTTTCTGTGCAATGGTTTCCTGAGTAACAATAGAGTTCCCCCTAAGTAAATTATGTCAACTTTAATATGTGTATGTGTATTATGTTCAGATATCATTTGTCAGTTCAATCCGATTAACAGTATTTTTGTCACCTGCATAATCATAATGATGACAACAATAGCTATGTGACACGCTCTGTATTAATTAATTTACATATGTAACTTAGTAAAGTCCTCATTACAATTGTATGAGGTATGACCTAGTCTTGTCTACCATATTTCACACATGGGAAAACTGAGAAAAAAGATGTTAAGTGAATTTTCCAGGTTCCCATAGACATTAGTGTTAAGAGCTGACTCCAAAGGCTGTCACCAAAGGCTGACTCCAAAAACTCTATTTTCAACAACTTTCAAATGATAGATATTCATTATTATGCTATAGTTATGTGAACAGTGACTTTAAGGTAAATGTAGTGTTTCTATAGAACAGTTTTCTTTACAACTGGTTTACATATCTACTAACCTCATTTCTGTCTGACACAATCATCTCAATTTTAGAGCCAAGGGAACCTGGGCTCAAAGAGCCAGAATTTGAACACAGAATTTCTACATGTTAGCCTGCATGTTTAATCACGCAGGTTACTAAAGACTATGCGGCATAAATGTGTTTGAAGAAAATGGTAATGTTTAGTCCAGAAAAGCCAAGGCTTAGCAGAGACAGGATACTTGTCTCATCAACTAGTGACTTAATGGAGAAGCACAAGACTTGCATCAGGTCTTCTGCAAGCAGGACTTAGAAGCACCTGTAAGTTTCCTTGTCATTTCCTTGTGCTGATGGAGAAATTGTTTTCTAGTTTATCTAGGTTACACTCTTTTGGTGGTTCAAATTTATGCAGCTGACTAAGCTGCAATTTTGTTCACGTGGGCAAATGAGAAATCACAAGCCTCTGGACTGAGACTGATCCCAAATCAGTCTACCTTAGCCGGATTAACCCCACCTGACCCACCCTAGTTTTTTGGTATTTAGCTTCTGAGAATGTACCTTAATTATTTGTGAGCTCATCTACATCTTTTTAAAAGAGGTTTCTTAGATATTATTTAGAATTTTGAGGCTCCAGTGTTGGAAAGGATTTTGAGGTTACCAATTTTGACATATTTCTAGAAGCATCCAAGTGAAATTCCTTAGAAAACAGTCATCTTCTCTGAAAGCATAAGGTATCATCTTTATTATGTCTATTAGTGAGAGTCTTAATTATTATTATTGGAACTTTTCCTGAAGATCATTAATCAGTAGTCAGACAATGGGTTCGTCAGCACTGGACCTCTTTTTTTTTTTTTTTTTTTTCATGGAAATATTCTGTAGAATCCTGAAGTATAAAACAGATTAAAGAGTTGATTTGAAAGGCTGGCGGCAGCTGTACTAGCTCAGCTGTACAGGCTGCACACTGAGTTTCAGCCCCACTCAGAGTTGACAATATTATGCTTGTTTTAATAGAAGTCTTAATATATAATGTTACCCTGAAGAATGGGTTGAGTTAATATTGCAAATAATAATAATAATTTCCAAGATTTTTTTTATTACAGTACCATAGCCAATTTCAGGTTGTTATACTGTTAAAAAATACTTCCTGATTAATTGATCTTAACATCTTAATTTTCTTGGATAATTCTTATTCTAGGAGTGGCCATGTTCCTAGTACAGTTACATTAATTTTGTTCTACCACTTAGTGAAAATAGTACTATATATCAAAGCACGAGAATCTGCATTATGGTCCCCTCTGTGACTAATACTCCTCTTTCAGTTAACTTCCCTCATGTATAAAACGAGAATAATGCATAAGCTTCCTATTTCACAGGATCTTTACAAAGATGAACACTTCAAAATATTCTTTAAAGTTTTTAGAAGCTGGAGGAATGTAAGATATCTTTTATTTTGTAAAAACAATTTAGGGGCACCTGGGTGGCTCAGTTGCTTAAGCATCCAACTTCAGCTCAGGTCATGATCTCATGGGTTTGAGCTCCTCACTGGATTCTGTGCTGGCAGTGCAGAGCCTGTTTGGGAATCTCTCTCTCTCTCTGTCTCTCTCTCTCTCTCTCTCTCTGCCCCTCCCCTGCTTGTGCACTCTCTCTCTCTCAAAATAAATAAACAAATTTTGGGGAAAAAAATTATATAAACAACAACAACGAAGACAGGTATTTCATATGAAAACACTTTAAGGAATCTGTAATTTCCTGGTGCACTCATTTACTATGTTAGCTAATTCATACTTTCATTTTTTTTCTTTTAGCTGATTTGAGCTATAATAATTATCCAATGGAAAGCATATACATTATGGTACCTACCATGATGCTGAAATTTATTAAGCACCCTGTGAATGGGAGCCTTTATATTATCTCCTTTTAGAGGAAAGTTAATGATAAAACATAGAAAGAAAAAGAAAAAAGAGAAAATGCCAGGTGCTTACATGGTGAGTTGAGTATCTTTTACTAGTTTTTACAAGGTGTATCACATTCCTATTTACAAAAGTAAGGAAACTGTCAGTTTGATGAAGTACAACTCACAATTCATTAGTGTTGAACACAGAAGAAGTATTCCACATCAAAAAAGACTGCTAAAATATTCACAATTACCAGCTGCTCAGAAACCATTTTATATGGATAAAAAACATGTCACATTTAATTTATCAGATGCTTTCTACTGTCATACTTTTCTTTCGTTCAATGTACTGAAAACTTATGAAAACAACTTTAGTCTCCACTCTAGCCATGTATAGACATTAAGAATAACACAAATCCATTATCTACCACAATATAATTGTATCTACATGGATGAATAATCTTCTGCAGCTTCTTTGCACTCAATTCTGAATTAACTATTCCTTTAAAGATATTTGAATACACAACATTCAGTATCTCTATTAGGAAACTACCATTTTAATATAAAGGAAAAAAAACCCACATTCATTCCTGAAGCTATATTCTTTGAATGAGCTGGCATTAATAGCCCCATTTCTGTAGTGACTACAATGGGAAACATCATCCAAAACATAATGCCATGTTAATTTTCTAACAACACTGAAACGAATCAAATATGCACTCAAACACTGAAAATAAAATAGTCATAGTCTAGCTTTCACTGTGTGTAATTCTGTGAGGTAGGCTTCAAGTAAAAATGTAATAATTGAATTAACCCTTTTCAAAGATTATCAGACACCAGACCACAATCAATTGCTAACCCTGCTTTGAAAAGCCCAACAGCAATCCTACTAACGCAACCATAAACACGTGCAAACACACACACACACACACCTAAAAGGTATAATTATCAGCAAAATTAAAAAAAAAGAGCAAACAATAATCCACATGTAGGTTTCAGTCTTCTATACAATTCATTGTAAATTTAGTGGTGTTCAAACTAGTTTAGGGAGGGTTCTTCTCTCCCAGGCTCAGGTAAGTGTGCAGTGACTCAGCTTCTGCTCCACGGTGCTGCACATGGTTCAGCCGTGGACCTCTTAAATGGGTGCCCTCACTTTCAGCTTTCAGTGTCAGCCTCAGTTATGGTTGTGGCTCTACTTAAATTACTAACAGAAGCTGTTTTGAAAACCGTGAAAAAGAGGGGCGTCTGGGTAGCTCAACTGGCTGAGCATCTGACTTTGGCTCAGGTCATGATCTCATGGTTCATGAGTTTGAGCCCTGCATCGGGCTCTGTGCTGACAGCTCAGAGCCTGGAGCCTACTTCAGATTCTGTGTCTCCCCGTCTCTCTGCCCCTCCTCCGCTCACAGTCTGTATCTTTCTTCTTCTCTCTGTAAAAAATTAGTAAACATTAAAAAAACTTAAAAACATGAAAAAGAAATAATGCTTGTTTCTTTAGGTTTTGTCATCTAAAGAAACATATACAAATTTCTTAGTAATTAGATTTGCTTGTCAAATTTTTAAATGATTCCCCAACCACTCTAAAAGATATTCGAGAACACTTAGGTTTATATACTTTAAAATTATCCTATCCTGTCACCTAAAGCATGCATAAAATGGAAATAAGGTCTTTCTCTGACATGAAATAAAATATTAATATCTATCCTTCCAATAAATTTATGCATACTTTGTTGCAAAAAGGGTATTTTTAAATGTCAGACTGTAAGCAAAGAAAAAGTGAAGAAATTCAAGGAAAGATAAAAGAAGGAAAGGAGAGTAATACAAGCCTGGATTGTAACTAGAGACAAAACATGTATCTTGCAGTTTTGCACATATTCTAGAGATGCACATCCGTATTAGCTCCAGTGAGTACATGGGTTATCACAAGTGAGAAACATTCGATTGGAGTGTCCATCATATTAAAAAAAAATCTGCTACTAAGGTGAAATATAATTATTTTGGGAACAAAAGACTGAGAGAAAATTCTCCTGTAGTCTATGCAGAGAAGTCACTATAATGTAGAGAGCAGTGGAACCAATCTCTAAAATTACTAAAAGTCTCGCAGGACATTTTTACACTTTCACTTAAAGTGCACATACATTGTATGCCACGCTAGAACGGTTATTAGTCTTAGTGTTCTTACTCGTGTACAAGGATATCCCATTAGAAGGTTAAACTTCATGTTTGTTTTTCTGTCTAGGAAGACAGGAGCTACAATGGTTTACTTAATTGCCTTTGGAAGAACTAATCGCTATACCAGATGTTACATGGGCCTCTATCTCAATTTTTACTAAAGCCCCCCAAAGCAGTGAACTAGACAACAGGGCACATACTTCCACATTCCGAAGTGCAATGTTCAACCACCTAGGCAGAAAGAGCAAAGTGCGTGGCCAAATTGGGTCTCAAGACACTCAGGCCAGTGCTCCGTATAGGTCAAAGAAGATTAGAAAAGATAGATGTCAGAAATATTAAACCACTCTTTTCTTTGGAGTAGTTGGAGTGCCGTGTTTTTGTTTTCTTCTCTGCTCCCAATGGAGAAAGGAAGGGAGAGAATGACTTCCCTTCATCTCTAGTCAGGTGAGAGAGAATTCAATGAGACACACTGAAAGCTTAATATGTACCCCCTTGGAGTTTCGGGATTATGTTTCCCACTCACAGCCCCAAAATATTTTAAGAGAAACTTAATGCAATTGCCTGCTCAGCTACAGGGAAGCATAAGCAACTATATTAGAAACCAGCTATGATGGGTGCCTGGGTGGTTCAGTCGGTTAAGTGTCTGACTTCAACTCAGGTCATGATCTCCCGGTTCGTGAGTTCAAGCCCCGTGTCGGGCTCTGTGCTGACAGCTGAGAGCCTGGAGCCTGCTTCAGTTTCTGTGTTTCCCCCTCTCTCTGCCCCTCCCCTGCTCATGCGTGTGTACGCGCTCTGTCTTGTTCTTTCTCTCTTTCAAAAATAAACAAACATTAAAAAAATAATAAATAAATAAATAAATAAATAAATAAATAAATAAATAATAAAAGAAACCAGCTATGCTTCCAAATCAACAGAGAAGATTCTTTTTTCCATGGAGTAAACAAATGTCAGCCATGCAAAAACAATACTGGACTAAGATAACTTCATCCAGGACCAAGGAGTCATCAGAGAGAAGAAAGACATGTATTCATCACATTCAGTAGCTGGGAATATGTTCTAGATGGCCAGCAAGAGGAGAGATGTTGCTGTAGTCAGAAGCTCTAGTGAAGAATCTCTGAAGGCCATGGATATACCACATTAGAGTCTGCTCTGAAATCAGCAGGGCTTGAGGAAGGGCAATGCCAACCACAGCAATGGCGGTGAAGTATGGCCTTTGCTTCTGCTCACCCTACACCTTTCCCAACCGCTAACTCGAGGTAAGTCAAGAACAAGAGGCAGCTGGGTAAGGAAGAGGCAGTGACAAGAAGACTAAAGAAGAACAGAGAGGAGAGCAGAAAATGAGCTGACCTTGTGTCCCTTTCCCACTATCTGCATCCAGTCAAAAATAGACCTGAGCTGGATAAGAGGAAGCTGAACTTAGGAGAGGTTTGGAATTTTGACTGTAATGCAAATGGACTAGTGAATGCACTAATAGAACAAAATGTCAAACATTTTAGAATTTATTCTTCCTAATGCCTAAAATGTCAAGGTCAAGAAATACAAATAAGACTTGAGGAAATGTTCCAGATTAAGATAAAATACAGCGACATGACAACTAACTACAATGCATGATCCTGGACTAGATGGTAGATTTGGGGAAAAAAGCATAAGGCACATTAAAGGTAAAATTGATGAAATTTATATATAGATTGTGGACTAGCTAATACTGTTGTACCAATGTTAAACTTCTCGATTTTTATAATTATACAATTATTTTATTATCATATAAGTTGTAAAAAGTTGACCCTTAAACAATGTGGGGGTTAGAGGTACTGACACCCCACATAGTTAGAAATCCATGTATAACTACTGACTCACCCAAAACTTAATGACCAACAGCATACAGTTGACCAGAAGCATTACTGATAACATAAACAGTTCATTAACACATATTTTTTGTATGTTACATGTATTATATACTATATTCCTACATAAAGCAAGCTAGAGGAAAAGAAATGTTACTAAGAAAATCATAAGGAAGGGGCGCCTGGGTGGCTCAGTATGTTGAGCGTCCAACTTCGGCTCAGGTCGTGATCTTGCAGTCTGTGGGTTTGAGCCCCGTGTCAGGCTCTGTGCTGACAGACTAGAGCCTGGAGCCTGCTTCGGATTCTGTGTCTCCCTCTCTCTCTGCCCCTCCCTCGCTCCCATTTGGTCTCTATCTGTCTCAAAAATAAATAAACATTAAAAATTTTTAAAAAAAGAAAATAATAAGGAAGAGAAAATACATTTATAGTACTGGACTGTAAAAAATCTGCATGTAAGTGGACCCACATAGATCAAACCCATGTTGTTCAAGGGTCAACAGTATATAATTTAATTTAGTATTAAATGTTAAATTAAGGGGCGCCTGGGTGGCACAGTCGGTTAAGCGTCCGACTTCAGCCAGGTCACGATCTCGCGGCCCGTGAGTTCGAGCCCCGCATCGGGCTCTGGGCTGATGGCTCAGAGCCTGGAGCCTGTTTCCGATTCTGTGTCTCTCTCTCTCTCTGCCCCTCCCCCGTTCATGCTCTGTCTCTCTCTGTCCCAAAAATAAATAAATGTTGAAAAAAAAAATTTTTTTAAATAAAAAAAATAAATAAATAAATGTTAAATTAAGCTTTTAAATTAAAAATTAAGATACTATATATATGTTAAATTATACTATTCTGTTTATAATTTTCTATTTATGTATGAGAAAATGTCTTAGGAAGAATAAACCAAAACATTTATATGTAAAAGAACACGATGTTCACAAATTACTCCCAATTAACTTTAAATTATATTATCTCAAAAATTTTAATATTAATATATGCATGTGGAGAGAGAGAATGATAAAGTAAATGAGAGAAAATGTAGACTGGTGATCCTAGGTAAAGGGCACATGAGATTCGTTGTATGAGATTTGCACCTTTCAAAGTGTGCAATCATATCAAAATAAAAAGTTACAAGGAAGTGAGGAAGGAGTACTATCTTCTTCTAACCTTTGTCTTCAAGTCTGCTACCAAAGAGGTTCAAGGTCAGGACCACAGATTCTCTACTCTAGGTTATGTTTCTCTAGATATGATGATTAAAGGAAGGTTAACTTTCCTCAGGAAAGAAGTGTCACCCTAAAACAACAGATTTGGCTTTAAGGAGGGAGGAGCACGAGGAAAGTGTTTCTAGAGAAACAAAGATGATCACGTTGGGTTTGGGAATATGGGCCTGGGGGCTTCCTCTTTCCTTCTGTTTCTCCTTCTTTCTCCAATGTCTTACAATTCAGCTCAGTCTGCTTAAGGAAATACCATAGACTGGGTGGCATAAGCAACAGAAACCTATCTTCCCATACTTCCAGAGGCTAGGAGTCTAAGATCAAGGTGTCAATGAGGTAGGTGTCATTCTGAGGTCTCTTCTCTTGGTTTGTAGTTGTCTACCACCTCACTATATGCTAACACGCTCCCTTCTTTGTGTCTGCGCATAGAAAGCAAGATCAAAAAAGCCCTCTGTCTCTTCCTGTAAGGGCACAAATCTCATCATGAGGATTTACCCTCATGACCTCATCTATCCCTGATTACCTCCCAAAGGCCCCAACTCCAAACACCATTGAATGATGGGTTAGGGCTTCAACATAAGAATTTTGAATAAACAAAAACATTCAGTCTGTAACACCCAACAATATTCTATTCTTGGTTTCCTTAAAAAACAACAACAACAAAAACTCCTTTCCCAGGCTAACAGGAATCTTTGAAAGGAGTTAATGAAGTCAAACTAGACAGGGGAAATTATAAATAAATAACAAATATAAGATGCCCAGCCTTACTTATAAGCAGAAAAGGATCAAAAGCCAAACTAAACCAAACAAATGACAATAACAAAACACCAAGATACTTTGAAAAGATTTTTGCTTGGAAAGGGATGTTGTTATAATGCTTTATAAGTGGATATGGTATTAAAGATAAATAAACAAACTCAGTAAAACATCCACAGAACATCTACTTAGGAAATGTTACTTTCTAATGACTCCTCCAAGACAAGTCAAAACTAAACTAAACAAGGAGACTTACAGTATAGCACTTGTGTTTGTTTGTTTCCTGTTACATCAGTTGAATAATAAGAAACGTCCTTCTAAATGTGCTATTCTGGAACAGCACATCTAAAAGCCATTCATTCTGATCTTTAATATTCATTATTTATTGAGCAAATGTTCACCAGGAATCTATTATTTGCCACACTGTTCCTGGCTTGGAGAAACACCAGTGAAGGAGATAAACAAGTTCAGTTTTCCTGAGGTTTATATGTCAGTTGAGAGAAACAAAATGAGAGGAAGGAGAAGTGTACGTGGAGAGGAAACAGATTACAGAACAATAAAAGAATAACTGAACATTACAGTTCCAGATTTGCACTATGCAATACAGTACCACTGGCTACATGTGGCTCCCAAGCACCTGAAATATGGCAGATGTGACTGAGCAACTTCATTTTCAATTTCGTTTAATGTTAACAATTTCAAATTTAAGTAGTTACATGTGGCTACTGGCTACCATAATGGACAGCACAGTTTTAGACAATGCTAAGTGCTTAGAAGGTGGGAATATGTTGCAAAAAAGTTACATTTGAGTCTACTTCTAAATAAGATGGAAAAAAACCAGCTATTCAAACAACTGGGGTGTGATAATCCAGGAAGAGGGAAGAGTAAATACAAAGACCAAGAAGCAGAATGCACGAGTGAAGTGACGAATGAGTGTAAGAATGTGAAACAAGGCCCATGTGACTGAAAGCTTAATAGCAAAGGTAAGGGGGGGGGGGGGGATGATCTAAAGTTGAAGAGGACTAGGCACCTTTATATATTTGTAATATTGGATTTTGTAGTAGAACTGAGAGGTTGGTGCAAACAAAACATGAATAATCTGAGTTCTATACTAATTTCAAAATCCTTAGCTCCAATAGGTTCCTGTCCAAAGAAAAAGAGCCAGGTTATTTTGGAATGCATCATAAACAATGTTCCTTTTGGCTTTCTCCGTAAGCAGAATAAATCTGATGAGAGATGGAAAAGGTATATTTTGTGTCAGTCTTCTTTTTATGTAGGAAATAACATAATGTTATGTTGTTAAGCTAGATCTATAATTTGGGGGGAAAGAGCAGTTAATTCTTTTTTAAAAAGAGTCTCACCAAAGAGGACCATTCTAGTAAAGTTAATAGAGGAAAGTATTAGCTATGACAGAAATTTATGGGATTGAGTGGTACTTGAAGTGTTCTAGAGACAGCACATTTTTATTTAGCATGAAGCTTAATCAACTGTGCTGTATGAAGGAGAGATCAGAGTGACAGCTTGTAGTCCACAAGTTCAAGGCAGCTGACTTTGGAATGTAAAGCTAGAGGAAAAAAAATATGTTTCATTAGTCAATGAGAAGCTGGAAATCTACACCCCACTCACGAAATTCATACCTCGAGGGATGGAATTCAAATCAAGTGATTTGTCATAATTTCATTACCACAAACTAAGGATTCACCCTTATCTTACAAGAATGATGTATTATATATGACTCTATCCACACAATGATATTTTTGTAGCCAGCTTTTCTTTTAATATTGACCCCAGGTAACCACTTCTGATTTTTATTTTGCATGTGACGTCACTAACCTAAGAAGGACTTTTTTCAAATGTCATCTGTACCTCTTACTATATTTTAACAAATCAGAAATTAGAGGGTTTAAGTCTACATTTTCTGGATATAGGTAAAACATTCAGTGAAAAGAGAAAGAGGGAAAACTTGTTCCTCAAGACAGGTGAGTTAGATTTGTTTTCTTTTGTTACTATGTTCCTTGAATAGAAAAGCTTAACTCTAATTCTGTAAGTCAAACCAGATTGGAGGACAGCTACATCAAAAATGATGGTGAGAAAGGCATGTTTTATGTGGACTAGGGTATTATTTAGAAGGCAGTATAAGTAGAGAAAAGCTAATTAAAATATATTCTATGATGATGGCCTCCAGGATGAAAACACTGTAAGAATTTCTTCTACATTTATCCCACATGCTACCATTCATCAATGTCAGATTATTTAAATATAAATCTAAAAGGAAATTTTCTATTGTGACTAATGCTTTCAACTGTAAAAGAATGGCCTAAAAATAATTTTCTTTCCTCAAAATCCCAATGCCCCCATTGTACCCAGAGCCAATGCAGAGATAATTAATTTTGCAAAAGGGTGGGTAGGGTAAGTCAAAGATTCCCCATATAGATAGATAGATAGATAGATAGATAGATAGATATCGATATCTATATCTATATTATAAATATAGATATAGATATAGATATCTAGATATCCATGCATATAGCATGAAATTTAAAAAGCAGAATGTAGGTATTAAAATGAAAGCATATTCAACTTAATGGGGACCAAATGCTATCAGGAAATGAGATTTCCCCAATGTGAATATTAGAGAGTTGGCTAGCAGCTCCATTCAGGTAGACCATGATAGGGCAGATGGCTTCAACTTCCTACCTGCCAATATTGTTTTTTTCTGATGATCAAAAATATAAATGATTTAAAATGTTGACTATGGTGAGCTAAAGTGCTAAAATCTATTAAGATAAAAAAAAGAAAACAGATTCCACAGAGTTAGTCCTTCTGGTCTAATTCTAAAAATGGCATTTATTATTGAGGTATATACTTCAGAGATTAACTAGATTCAGAAGTATGCAACCATTGACTTTTCCAAAGATAGCAATCACAGCTTCCAATTCCCACATAAGCTGTTGGACTCAACCGTAGAAAGTGAAACTCATCTGATCCAAGCCAGATCATGTCTGAACTTTTTATGGAAATAAAGGAGTCAGCAAGCTTTCTGGATCAAATCACCTGTATCAGGGAGGTGACCATTGTTGACCTAGCCATATAAAGAAGATAAGGAAAATTCCTATGATCTGCTATTAGGAAAATGAGCATAGACAACAGATGGTCAAATGTCAAAAGACTTTCTATGATCCCCTCCTAATATTTTCCTATTTTAACGATTTTTAGTATGCATGCATTATTTTTTTCTTATTAGACTGAAAAGTTTCTGAGGATAGACTTTGTTTTTAATGCATGTTAATAGTGTTTATAATATCTAAAAGAGGGTATTTTATTTACAAGAAGACTACCAATATTTAAGGCCACGGATAACCTGTCAGGTTTTTACTGGGTACTTTTATAAGTTATCCGATACTCATGAAAGATTGATCAAACAATTAAAACAATTAAGTTAGGCGTCCAACATTAACACACAAAACAAAGCTATGAATTGTTTACTTAAAATGTGAATCCAGGGCACCTGGGTAGCTCAGTCTGTTGAGTGTCCGACTTCGGCTCAGGTCATGATCTCACTTCCGTGACTTCAAGCACCCTGTCAGGCTCTGTGCTGACAGCTCAGAGCCTGGAGCCTACTTCGGATTCTGTGTCTCCCTCTCTCTGTGCCCCTCCCTTGCTCATGTTCTGTCTCTCTCTCTCTCTCTCTCTCAAAATAAATAAACATTAAAAAACATGTGAAGTCAAGGGGAAGGAGAACATGGGGATTTATTAATCACTGGGCATAAAGTTTCAGGAAAGTAAGATGAATAAGTTCTAGAAATCTGCTGTAAAACACTGTACCTACAGCCAACAATAATGTATTATACACTTAAGTTTTGTTGACAGAACGGATTTCATGTTAAGTGTTCTTACCATAATAACTTTAAAAAAGATAACATTAATTCAAAGGTCGGTGACACTATTCTTCTGGAGGGAAAAGGAAAATAAAAGCAAAAGCAAAAATAAAAAAATAAGTAGCACATAATTAACCAAAGGCAAATAGAATCTAAGGTACCTATGATTACTCTGCTGTAAAATATTTAAGAGTGATTCTGTTTTCCTCTTCCCTTCTGGAAATTTTGTTCCTTAGCTCAGGAAGGTAGCAGAATACAGTATGCTTTCGTGCCTAAGTGGCTTAAAATAACAGAGGACTGCTGATGTATTTTTAGGCAAATCACCCAGGGACCTTCTGCAAGATTTAATTGTCCGGTTCACTTCTGGATCTTAGTTTAGTTTCCAGGTCACCCCTCCTCCCCTCCGGCTCTTCTTTGAATCCAAAGAATGGCCTCTGGGGACTCATCTTTGCTGCCATTATCTGGGCATACTTCCATTTGAGTCTTTCTCAGCTCTCAGATCCTCTTTTAAAGGTCACTAGGAAGACAGACACAGCAGCCAGCAATAATAGGGAAGTATGTGGGAGTTTAAAAATAATAAACTTAGAGACGTTTTAAGGGTAAGTCCTTAAAAACCTAAAAATTATTATCAATGGTGTTCAATAAATATGGAGTTAAGATTGCTTTTTATTAGCTTGTTCTTTCATTGACTGGTTGCTTGTTCCTTCCCCCGCCCCCCACCATAGGATCACACCTCCTATAATCTTTTAATTTCTGTCTCTCAAGCTTTGAGTCTTTTCCTTCCCCTTTGTCTTGTCTTATCTTTGGTATCAGACTATACACCTATAAGTATGATAGGCACTGGACCAAACCCTGTATAATCCTTTCATTTCCCTCTCTCAAATTGGGGACTCTTTCCCTTCCCATGTGCCTGCTATATTTTCT
Organism: Herpailurus yagouaroundi; assembly: GCF_014898765.1. Lineage (NCBI taxonomy): Eukaryota > Metazoa > Chordata > Mammalia > Carnivora > Felidae > Herpailurus > Herpailurus yagouaroundi. The sequence continues at coordinate 2,140,112 of NW_024412406.1, forward strand.
TAATAATCAGACCCTGAAGATAAGACTTAAAAAAAAAAAAAGGTATGTGTTAGGCAACCAGACCCATAAGTCTCAAAACAAAAACAAAAAAACAAAAAACAAGTGAGATGACACTTCAAACTGACATTTTAATAAAATGCCCTTTTGTATTACACACACAAGTCATCGGCTTTTTCTTAACAAGGAAAAAGCATTATTTGCGAAAGCCACATTGCCTACTCAAAATGTTAAAGGATGGGGCTATTAAGTGTAGACTTAAACAGCTTCACCTATTTTATGAACTTGATAACATAAACATGTAATTTCACATTATTTAAGATTTGAATATACACCTATTTACTACAACGCATTACATAAACTTAAGGAATTATTAGGATTTGCAAAACGGTAATGGTGACTGAATCAAGAAGAGATGGAAGCTATGTGTTTGACTACAGAATATTATGCTTAATAAGTTGGGGCATGTATAGCACATTTTAGAATTTATTCAAACGTTGTTATTGATATGAAAAAATAAGACAGTGATAAAGCAGCAAACTCTATTTCTGCACTGCTTAGTCAGAGCTAAATTTACTTGTATGACAAACATTTTGGGAGAAATATAATTTGCATAGGCTTTTTAGATGGGTTTTTCTTTTTTCTTTTTAATTTTTTTTAATGATATTCTTTGAGAAACAGACAGTGAGCAGAGGGCGGGGGCAGAGACAGGGGAGTCACAGAATCCTTAGCAGGCTCCAGGCTCCCAGCTGTCAGCACCGAGTCTGACACGGGGCTTGAACTCAGGAACCGTGAGATCATGACCTGAGCCAGTCGGACGCTTAACCAACTGAGCCCTCCAGGCACCCGAGGTTTTTCTTTTTTAGAAAGCCTTCCTTCATCTATGCTGTGGACTCACTATGAGCATAGTACTGACCCAAACTTAAGGGTGCATAACAAAGAACAACTTTTTATGAGGTTTCTAAAGATGGCTTCAAGAAAAATGTGAAGTCTAAGTTCACAGAGTCTTCTAACCAGTCCAAAAGAGCAACTGCTTTAAAAGGTAACATTGGACTTGACTGAATCCAAATAAAATGAAGATTACCATAATAATTGGATGCTGTGGCTTCAGAGTTAACACATATCATAACCGTACAGGATAAGATGAATACTCTTCTTTCTGTGACTCAGACACACAGGCTCTGGGATTCTGACTTAACAGTAAAGATCACAGACAGGTGTTACAAATGCAACACCCCTACAAGTACAATGATGAATATTATGGTGACTAGCTGTCAGAATAGGTCCTAATAGATTATTGATATAAGCTCATTCTCGGCAAAGATGTTTTGGTGAGCCTGGATATCACCCTAGCCATCAAGATATGTTAGAATGTCTTATTTACATTTCTGGTAAATGGAATATATATGCACTATTCTTCCTGCTTAAAGAAAGTAAGTGTATAAATTCCTCAATAAAATGCAGTTTAAAATACCACTCTCTCTTCATCATTTTCACGATAAAATACTATCTATTTTGCACAGCATACCATGCCCTCCATGGCCCTTCTCAGCAGGCTTACATCCTACAACTTGTCCAAATGAATGTAACAGTTGAGTTTTACAGAACTTCTTGAAATTCCTCAAACAAACCACCATTTCTGTACCTTTGTCCATGCTATATCCTTTGCCATAAATGTTTAAAATGTTGGTTATTATTCCTTATGTTGATTTCATGCCTCAAGATTGGGTCAGCACCCACAGTTTGAAAAAAAAAAATATGATCAAGGGAGAGAGTATGAAAAGGGAAGTGAATCTTGGGTAGAGTTTTGTGAGATCCAAAATTTATCTCCTAGTTTGGGAAGAATGAACCTTCAAAGAGAGGCAAAATCCAGAAACATTAGAGGAAAATATAGGTATACTGTAAGGGAAGCAAAGACAAAAATATTTGAAAAAGAAACTATTACTTTTACTCCTCATTTATACTAGGTAAATAATAACCCATTTATGAGTGTACCATATGGCATTCTGCCAACTCCCAGAGAATGATACCTTGGTTGTTTCTAGTTTATTCTCAGTATGAACGATGCTGTGATGAGCAGTGTTATGCAGGCATCTTTATGCCCCTATTCTATATCCTTAGCATAAATTCTTATGTAATTACTAGAATGGGTAGGTAAACAGTGTAACACTTAAAATGTGGTATATACAGCCAAACCCATTTCCAGAAAGACTAAAAACTATACTCTTGTGAACAGAAGATTAGAGTGTTTGTCTTTATGTGCTTGTTACACTGGTAACTTGAGAGCTAATATTTTATTCACCTTTACTCTCCGATAAGTGGAAATACCAGTATTTTGTTTTTAATATGCATTCCTTTTAATCCAGTGAGGTTGTGCATGTCTTCATATATTTATTTGCCATTTGTATCAACATTGTGAACTGAATGTGCACATTTTTGTTTAATTTCTATTAAGAAATGAGTTTTTATTATTTTATTAGTTCTTTACATATTCGTAATACACTTTTCTCTTATTTGCCAGTTTGTTTTTAATGTTTTAACTATGAAATAATGCTTTTTAAATAAGTCTTAAGGGGCGCCTGGGTGGCACAGTCGGTTAAGCGTCCGACTTCAGCCAGGTCACAATCTCGCGGTCCGTGAGTTCGAGCCCCGCGTCGGGCTCTGGGCTGATGGCTCAGAGCCTGGAGCCTGTTTCCGATTCTGTGTCTCCCTCTCTCTCTGCCCCTCCCCCGTTCATGCTCTGTCTCTCTCTGTCCCAAAAATAAATAAACGTTGAAAAAAAAAATAAAATAAGTCTTAAAAGGATTCATCCAACATTTTTTTTTCCAATAAGGCACAGTTTCACTAAAAACAAATTAAAGGCATGATACTAATCTATATCCTCACTATAAAAAACAAAAGCCAATTCTATAGCATGGTTGTCATTTAAAATCCAAGGGATATCATATTACCGTGAAGAATACAAGAGTTCTAACAGAATTTGCTTGTTGAATAATAGGCCACAGTGATTTATACTGCATTAATAAAAGAGAAAATATTTTTATTTAAATCAATGGAACAAAAAATTACATAAGGGACATTAAACCTAAAAACTTATTTAAAAAGTGGTAATACACGAAGCAAGCAAAATTGTAAGAGTTCCTAGCTTAAGGCATTACCTTTCAAGTACACATTTGCCAAGGCAAGACATTTTTGTATCTACAAATATCACACTCCAAAGTGATTACTGTTGACATGTGAAATTAAAGCTCACAAAGGACAAAGGTAATGCAGTAGGCAGCAATTGTTTAAAGTATAATGTCTGTCAGCTTAATGTAGACTTAATGAATGATGCTCATTGTGCATTAATACCATATGACAACTTCATGAAGAGCTCTTGAAAATTTTCAAGTGTAGGAAAACCTGGGGAAGGCTTGTCTTTGAAAGAAGTCACTTGGAACACTGACAGATTTCTAGGTCTAGAGATGGTGAGCTAACCCAAATGCTCTTTGCAGTTGTTCGGGATTTGTCATGACCCAGAACTGCTTTATTATAACAGCTCCTATTGTGTTGGTATGACAATGAACGTACCCAAGATAATTCCCAGTAATTAACGTTACTGTGCAAGTTCTCAATGAGAGACAAACTCAAGTATTAATTAAAATAGCAACCAAAGCCCATCCACTTTTTTCAGTGTAAAAGTTCTGGTCCTTCTTAAAGCAAACTCTAATACCTTTTTGGTAAACTCTTTAATCTTTTTTTGAATTGCTTTCCCCAGTGGCAGTAAACAAGCTATTTATAGTGCATTATCTTCCAATTCCTTTGTATCCTAGTCTCTAAGCATAGTCTACATTAACAATAAAACAAAAACAAAGCAAAACAAAAAGTATTTTATCAAGATAGCCAAATCAAATAAGTTGTTGTTCTACACTCTCATAAAAAAGCTCTCATTAATAGGTTTCTACTGCTTTACAACTTCAAAAGAGAAATCACTGTCTACATCTCAGGGTTTGGCAGTATTTTTTTGTGAAGGGTGAGATAGAAAATATTTTAGGGGGTGCCTGGGTAGCTCAGTCGGTCAAGCATCAGACTCTTGATTTTGGTTCAGGTCATGATCCCACAGTCCAGGGGATTGAGGCCTGTATCAGGCTCTGTACTGACAGTGCAAAGCCTGGTTGGGATTCTCTCTCTTTCCTCTCTCTCTGCCCCTCTCCTTCCCACACTCTCTACCACTCTCGAAATAAATAAATTTTGAAAAATAAAATATTTTAGATTTTGAACCCTACTGTATCTGTCACAACTACTCAACTCTGCCACTGTAGCAGGAAGGCAACATAACACTTCAGATAAACAAGTGTGTGTAACTGTGTTCCAATAAAACTGTATTTACAAAAACAGGTGGCAAGAAGGATTTGGCCCATAAACCCTAGTTTGTGGACCCTTCATCTATTTAATGAAATTCAAACATACACAGTCCTTCACATCACACCAAAAGGTAGTTCTAATGCCTCATCTCTTACCACTTCCTCTAATGCCAAATCTTCTCTCAAGGGTTTCTCAAGGCCCTTCTCATCCCAAACTGAGTTAATGACACCCATCCCTGAGCTGACATTACCTAGTAATGTACTGTAATGTACATTGTAATATACATTGTACTCCTATGCCTACCACTTCTTTCACAACTACTTCTTAGAATCTTCACATTAAAGATATTTCATTCATTTTTAAATCCTCTGCACCAAGCATATGATGGAAGCTCCACTAATTTTTTTTTGAAATATAACAGAAGAAATCTTACTAACATCAGAGGTGGAGACTATTAGTTGCCTCTCAATATACATTAACACTTTGGTCCTTAGTATTAGACTCACAATTTAAGTCAAACTCATGGCTACTAGGAAAATAACAATTTAAAACTTCCCTTACAAGTTCTGTCCAATGGGATCAACACTGAAGTAATGTATGCAAATTATGGGTCATGCCCTTAACAGAAAAGGTCATAGAATTTTATGCGAGAAAAAAAAAAAAACAACACGTTTTTAATCACCCTCATTTCATTGTTTGATGATTGATTATATTTTTATCTTAAGTATACAAAATGATAACATTTTTACCTTAAGTACACAAAAAAAAACTAAAGTAGTTATAATTAATATACTTAATGCCAATGTTTTGATCTAACACTATGTTTCTATAGAATTATGAAAATATTTTAATTTACCTGGCATGTTATTTTAAAATACTCTTTGCTATTATGACATTATTTTAAAATAAAAACAGCTAAAAGTTCAAGGCATAAAGTAAAAAAGTAAAATTTGTAACTATCCACTTATTGTAGAGATTATTTCAATGAGGAAAGTTAAGCAATTAGCTAAGTGCAAAGAGAAAAGACTCTACTTTTATCTCTTAGAAAAAGAGTGAACAGGGGCGCCTGGGTGGCACAGTCGGTTAAGCGTCCGACCTCAGCCAGGTCACGATCTCGCGGTCCGTGAGTTCGAGCCCCGCATCGGGCTCTGGGCTGATGGCTCGGAGCCTGGAGCCTGTTTCCGATTCTGTGTGTCCCTCTCTCTCTCTGCCCCTCCCCCGTTCATGCTCTGTCTCTCTCTGTCCCAAAAATAAATAAAAAACGTTGAAAAAAAATTAAAAAAAAAAGAATATAAAAAAAAAAAAAAGAAAAAGAGTGAACAGTCCAATTAGGACAGTAAGTGGTCATTAGTAGAGAAGCAATCAGAAAGACTAGAATCTGATACAGTTTAAAATGGACCACAAGACACACATTACCTAAAACCGTATACTAAGGATAAGGCTCGTAAATAAACAGAATTTTCACTGAAATTCAGGCACCATAAGTGATATAATCATATGTAACACTACAATGTTTGCAATCATATACATACATTAAAATTGTTAATATGAAATAAATCTAGGAGTTTATAAGCATTAACTACTTCTTGTTTTTAAATAAACAAATGGCAGCACAAATGTTTTTCTTGTTCGTACTTTTCCACAAGAGGCACAGACCAGAAGTTATCTGCTATCCATACAGGATGGTGCTAGCAAAGTAGAACCTTTGAGGGTCAAGAGGCAAGCCATGTTGGGATAGTAACTGGTTGATGTTGAAACAAATTATCTTCATCTCTAGCTCAGGACTAGAGGTGGATAAAATGAAGAAGAATATACAGAAGGGTCAAATTTGGGTTCACATTTTCCGACTATCAGTTCAGTGTTTGTTAGCTGTCAAGAACATGAAGAAATACACAATAGTCATCTATCTCTGAGGCTCTCAACTTGAAGGTGAAGTACTTCTGAGGGATGACACTTTTCAAGACTTGGCATTGCCACTACATGGCTAAAAGGAAGGAAGGTCAAAAGCCAGAGGAGTTGAAGATATCAAAGAACTACCAGCTCAAGATATTTCATCAGTGATGAAGAGTGATTCTACAGTCACTGCATGGTCTGTCAGGAGGACAGTGTAATTAATGAATTTATCCAGGAAAGCAGAAATCTTAAATCAGTTAAGTGAAACTGACTAGGACATCAAGAATGGTGATTAAAAGAATACTTATTGTGTGATGACAATGAATAACAAAGGTAGTACCCGACAGCTATAAGGTGCTCTCTCCCTGTAACAAGGAATCTATAAAAGTGGACCTGATGACCTCCACTGAAAATTTCTATAGAAATAAGGACATAGGACTTGTAAAGGGTAACGTCACTCTTTTCCCAATAGCACAGCAAATCTTACGTCACAATGAGAAAGGTTATTAGAGGGGCACCTGGGTGGCTCAGTTGGTTAAGCATTTGAGTCCTGATTTCAGCTCAGGTCATGATCTCAGGGTTTGTGAGTTTGAGCCCCATGTCCAGCTCGGCATTGCAGGTGTGGGGCTTGCTTGAAATTCCCTCTCTCTGCCCATCCTGTACTGTCTCTGTCTCCAAATAAATTTAAAAAATACTTTAAAAAAGAAAGAAAGGTTATTGGAAAATTGGGTAGGTATGAACTATGTATACACAGTTTAATTCAAGCCTCACAGAATTAGAATACTAGAGGTAATTTACAGTGCGGGAGGTACAGAGCATGATATATTTTGGAACGTTTTCTGATAAAAACATTATTATGGATTATGCAGGAGGCAAATGTTAGTGACAGAATTCTGAATCTAGCAACTTCAGGACAAAGTTAGGAGGTAAACTGGCTATCACCAGTTTCCCCTAGTGAGAAATATCGCAGAAATTCACCTTCACTGATCTGTAGGAGTACAGACAGCAGGGTCTAGAGAGGCATTAGTAATTCTGGAACAGTTAATACTAAATAATGTAAAAACAAAAGCTCATACCAGTAACCAAAACTTAATGCTTTTTACAAATAAAATATTTATTGAAAAAATAATAAGGACTTGAAAAATTCCAAACGTAATACCATCCTTGTAATGAAATTCCACTGAATTGGTTCTCACTATATTGGCAATTTTAATATGTTTCAGGCACTCTTCAACAAAACTAGATGAAGTGGACTCTAAATAAGGGGACTGAGTCATGGAATGGTTAAGAAAGATCACTAGTAAATGGCTCATCAAAGTATCACTCAAAGTTCATCTTGTTTGAAATACAAACTGAAGTTAATGTTATCCACAGTGGAAGGAAGAAAGGGAGGAAGGGAAGAAGAGAGATATGTAGGAGTATTAACTATACATAATATTAAAACACTTGATTGATTGAACAGTAAAACCACCAAGATATTCAATAGTCAAATCATTAGTCTATAGTCAAACCACTGATCTACTAATTTTTAAAGCACTCAGTGAAATAGAAAGTCCTTTTAATTCATTAAATTCTTGTACAAAATATATTTATTTAATCTTGAATGCAATATTTTTATTATATATTTATGGCTTTTCCAAAAAACGTGGGGTATGTTTTACTATTTTAAAAGATAATGAAGGATTATAATTTATGTAGTATTTATTAAAACAACTTCTATTTACAAAATGTTTATTAAAGTATCCTTATTCACAATCCAGACACTAACATAAACATGTACACACACACACACACACACACACACACACACACTTCAAAATTCAGTGCACCACAGTTCTATCGTTTCATATATGCTATTAACTATATTACATGATCCAACTACAGAACACCAGAGACTCAAAAAGAAAATATTTAAAATGTTGATTACATAACTGCTGTAGTGACATTCCAATCTCTTTTAACACATTCTAGTATTCCAACCCTGTGATTACCAGAATAATTGCTGCACTGAGTCATATTATAGCACTCGTCTCTTGCAAGATGGCATGTTTAAAAATTTTAACTGACAAAACGCTTGTTTGATGATGGATGATGGAAATCAGAATACAAAAGAAACTCCCCTTTACAGTAAATCCCTGAAATTTAGTATGTGTGGTCACATAAACAGTCCCCCATTTTCTTCACTTGGTTTATTTGAAGATATTTAATTTAGAACTACATTTGAAGTGCTTTTACCTACTAACGTGCTGGTTTACTAATTTAACACTGTACATTGAATTGCAAAGAGGAAAACAGATTTTTTTTAAAAAAAAGAGCTCAGTTCTACGCCAAAAAATAAAATGACTTTTTGTTAAGATATATATGTTGAGATCAAAGGAAAATATTACTGCAAGTTCCAAGGGCAGCCTCTTTTAGAAACCTAGGCTGTCTAAAACCTTCTAACAAACTCTTTTAAATGTAAAGGAGTAAAAAAATGGAAATGCCTTTTTTTTATAGCTACCTTGTTAGATGTAGGCCAAATTTATGATACAATGCGGCTTTATTATTTATGTGTTATATGAATAGTGCACTGCATTCCTTTGTATAAAATACATTTAATTTTGCATGCAATATATTTAGGATATATTTATGAGCTTTTCCTAAAACTTGAGGCATGTTTTACTATTTTAAGTGATTATGAAGGCTTACAATTCATGTAACATTTATTAAAACAACTTCGATTTATAAAACCCCAAGTTGGAGGAAACAAAGATGAATAAGTTATGGTCCTTGCCCTTAAGAATCATGCAATATACTGCAGTGTATCTTTGCTTTGAGGAACATTATGTCACCGCTTAGAGGGGAAAAGACTTTCTGGTTTTAACCATCTCTTCTATCATGCTTCTATAACAATCCTGATCCCATTACCCAAGAATAACTGATACTTGGGACTTCTAGTTGTAGACAGAGGCACCAACTTTACTAAAACAGCCTTTTCACTACATTAAATAGTATGAAGTGATGTCTGTAGAGTACTGACGAACACATCCCTGAAAGTGCTTAACTGACCTGCAAAGTAAAACAAAATACATACCAAAGGGGAGGAAGAGCTGATTGCCAAGAAGGCTGGCTGCAGTCTGGGAGACTCGAGTCTGACTAGGAAAAGAACCCGGAAAAAATGGGAATACACTATCAAGGCACCAGTCATCCCGTAAAACAATTATGGATGAATGGATCCATTCTAGATTGAGCCATCCAATGCAACTTCACAAAAGGTCATCTTAACCACATATCAACAAAGTCAAGTCTTGGTTGAAGTAGGGTCTCTGGCTTTCAATCTTGGCTCTGTCACTTACAAATTATTGACCTTGAGTCTCTGTTTCTTCATCTGCAAATGATGATCAAAGGCCAAATCAGAATGTGTCAGAATTAAATGACATAATGTACATACTGAGTTTGGCACAGAACCTGTACACATACAGCAAAAGCTCAGTAAGGGAAAACTTATTATTTTTTCTCTTTTTCTAGTTTTCTTCACTTTTCTTCTGCCTATAATTTTTCTTCCTGCTAAAATTATTTCCAGGTGATTTTCATCCTCTATCATTTCTTCTCTTTCTCCATTTTATTCCTTCTTCCTGTCCTTTTATGGGCCCAGAATCTTGAGCTATGGTGGAGAATGTTTCATGGGAGCTTGAGGAGAATGTGTACTCTGATGCTGTTGTAGGGAGAATTCTAAACTTGCTAGTTAGATCAAGTTGATAATGCTACTCAAGTCAGCTAATTCCTTACTGAATTTTTGTCTGTTTGATCTGTCAGTTACTGAAAGAGGGGTGTTAAACACTCCAACCATAACGGTGAATTTGTCTATTTTTTTCCTTTAATTTCTATCAGTTTTTCCATCACATATTTTGATACTCTGTTGTTAGGCAAAATGAAGTTAGGATTGTTATGTCTTTGCATAAAGTTGACCCCTTTGTCATCAAACAGTGACTCTCTTTACCCTTGATATAATTTTCCTTGTTCTGTCTGCTTTATCTGAAACTAAAATAGCTACTTTAGCTTTCTTTGAGCATGGTATCTCAATCTTACCTAGCCCTTTATATCCAAGTCTGTGCCTTGAAGCTCTTTCAGCTATGATCTTTACTTATGCACACACACACACACACACACACACACATATATATAGTACATATAAATATATAACCATATAGAAATATATACTATGTTACCTTATATAACTATATACATTACTATTGATATAATACATATTACTCTCTATATTATTATTCATCTATTACATATATTGCTATATATTATTGCTATTGTTACTATATATTACTACATATGTTACTGTATATTACTGTATATATTAATATACATGTATGACTATAGTGGAGTTCAGATGGATGGTTGGTGGTCATGTATGAAGAACAGGAAGGGCTTATAATCTTATGATTAAGTCTCAGGTTTTCAGAGGCTCTATGCCCCTGGGCTGTGACTTTCAAAAGGGCTTTTTAGTTATCACCCAATCCAAATGACACAAGAAGACTAAAGGGGCTGTAGGGGGAGAAATCCCCTTGCAATTGGGATAAGGCTCTGGGAAGATCTTTTCTCCTGGAGAACAGGTCTTTGTCGTGGAGAATGCTCCGGACATATTTTACAATGATTACTCTTCCCCTCCCCCTTCTAGAACAATGAGAGGGTCTTTCTCAGTTCCTCAGGGAGCAAAATCCATGACAGTATGGGAATATCCTCTAACACTATACCCCTAAAGAGTTTTTCACAATCACATTACTCTGTTCCCTCTGGAAATTCATCAAAATTACCACTTTGGTGTTCCTTAACCAGTTTATGGCTCCAGTGGCTTCTGCTCCAGGTAAGCAGATTTTGGATATGCCTCTCTGGACTAGCCTATCTTTCTACATTTCAGCATGGTAGTTTGCCTTGACATCTCATTTCTCTGATGTGTCCAAGAAAAGTCACTGATTTTTTTTCAGTATGTTTGGCTTTTCTTGTAAGGGCAGGAATGAAAACTTCCGAGATCATTACCTGTCAAAATTAAAATCACAAGTCCCACTCCTGCTTTTAAATCTCTTTATTTCTTCTTTACTTTTCCAACAATTGTCTTTCTTCCCCCTTTTCTTTCTACTACTGTACCCAGAAAAGGCTTTTCATCACCATGCAAATAATAGTCTTCCTTAATAAATGACTTTTCATTAGCAAATTTATATATTTCCAAAAATGAAAAGAAGTTGAAAAATGTGCCATGGTAACTCATCAAATCTAAGTAAGAATTGCTGTCATGGAAAACTCCAGGGTACCAGTTTTTCTCTGACTCCTGTTAGTTCGTAAGTTAGTCAATAATTAGAGTTAGCTAATAATCACTTTGTAGAAAGTGACAAAAGCTTCCTGACAATTTTAGCTGGAACCATCAGGAATCTAAAATCCTGTTTTAGTTTTCTAACTCCAGTTTACTTGAGTCAAACAAAAAATGGAGCATACAAAAGGCATTAGGAGAAGCCTTTATACCTACACCTTGGAACAATGTTTTTGTGTTCCGATATACAGCAGATACTAGGTAGCATTTGCTGAGTGAATGAATAAATGACTCCATTTCATTTTAACTTCAAAAGCAACTACAAATAAATATTAAGGTCTGTATATTTGGTATTTACATTTAATTGTGTTATGTAGACAACATGTAAAATGTGTATGTATATAAATCTATAATTATATATGGAGTGCAACTTTTTAAAAAAATTTTAATGTTTATTTATTTAAAAGAGAGTGAGAGAAACAGAGCGTGAACTGGGGAGGGGCAGGGAAAGAGGGAGACACAGAATCCGAAGCAGGTTCCAGGCTCTGAGCTGTCAGCACAGAGCCTGACACAGGACTCGAACCCGTAAACCATGAGATCATGACCTGAGCTGAAGTTGTACACTTAAGCGACTGAGCTACCCAGGTGCCCTGGCGTGAGACTTTATTACAGTGAAATAAATTGAGGGTGATTTTGTGTGTGTGTGTGTGTGTGTGCGCATGTGTGTATACATACATGCATGTGTATGCATATACATATACACATACACACATATATATATGCATACATACCACATAACATATATAAATAGAGAAAAGGGGGGGAATGAAATGACAAACATGCATAGGGAAAACATCAAGTTTAGAATGCCCGTCATATCCCTACCTAGATTTCATATTACTTTAGTAACACGGACCAACAGTTGGTATTATTTGCTTCAGGAAATCCCTTCATGAAATATATAGTAAATCTGACGTCATTACTCTCATTTTGATAGATGTGTGTGCTTTCCTGTAAAATCACTACTACTGCAAAAATTTGGAATTTCAATTCCAAATGTGGAAATTAGAATGTGGAGAAATATTTACCCAGCTCATGTTTTATTTTTTTTTTTAATTTTTTTTAACGTTTATTTATTTTTGAGACAGAGAGAGACAGAGCATGAATGGGGGAGGGGCAGAGAGAGAGGGAGACAGAATCGGAAGCAGGCTCCAGGCTCTGAGCCATCAGCACAGAGCCCGACGCGGGGCTCGAACTAACGGACCGCGAGATCGTGACCCGGGCTGAAGTCAGACGCTTAACCGACTGAGCCACCCAGGCGCCCCATCCAGCTCATGTTTTAAAACGAAAAACATTTTACTTAAAAACTTATGTACACTGACACCATTTATGTATTTTAAGTATAATACAAGGATTTTGCATATATATTTAAAAATAAGTTGTAGAATAAGAAAAAGAACAATACTAGTTATATAATTGAATTCCATTTTCACAAATTACTTTAGAGAATTTGTACCTTTTGAAAAAAAAATTCTTTTATGACTCACACAGTTCAAAAGATACATCTTCCTGGAATTTAATAGGAACACATTCTAATATATTTAAGTGATGAAAGGATGGAAAAAAATATGTTTCTTCACCTCAAATAGCTCCATCTTTCCTAACTTCTTCTATGCATCAATGACTCAAAAACTGTTAATAAAAGCTTTACTTACATTTGGAAAATACTGAAGCTTCCTAAAAGACCTCTTTTCTAGCTATGATTAAAGGAATGTGAAGTTAAAAAGACAACCAGCAAAGCACTTCTGAGCATGTCAGCTGATATCTGCAACAACCTTAAGAAGTTAAGGAAGCCCTCCCTCTACCGTGTTAGCTCAGACAATGAAAAGGAACAACGGTTCAGTTCCCTCTTCTCAGCAGGAGAGAAGGTTATGCATTTGGTCAGCTATTCATAACATAAATGCAGTTTAGATTCTAATAGATGTATTAAAACTACTGTCACACCAAGGGCAAATTTGACCCTTTGTAAAAGTCAAACATTTCTTAAAAAAAAAAAAAAAAACTTTACCGTCTACATTCACTATGAAGACAGTGAGTTCTATGACAAAATATTGAGAAATTCTTTCCAGCTGACTTAGTCTTACTTAGCATGAATAAATACAACGGTCCCTCCATTTTATATAGAAGTGGAATCAATCTATTTATTCTATAGATGTAGAATGGAGATGACCCTTCTTCAAGATCCCCTCAAACACTACATTCCAGGTCCTGACACAACCACATAACTGGCTGAGACTCAGTCACAGGAAGAAGCTGATGTATACACCTGACCCTTGAACAATACCGGTTTGAACTGTGCAAGTCCACTTATACATAGACTTTTATCAATAAACACAGTAGTATTTTTTTAACGTTTATTTTTTTTTATTACTGAGAGACAGAGACAGAGCACGAGCAGGGGAGGGGCAGAGAGAGGAGGAGACACAGAATCCAGCAGGCTCCAGGCTCTGAGCTGTCAGCACAGAGCCCAACGCAGGGCTCAAACTCACAGACCGCAAGATCATGACCTGAGCCGAAGGTGGACGCTCAACCGACTGAGCCACCCAGGTGCCCCAACACAGTAGTATTTTAAATAGATTTTCTCTTCCTTAAGATTTTCTTAATAACATTTTTTTCTCTAACATATTATAAAAATACAGTATATAATACATACAACATACAAAATACGTGTTGTTTATGTTATGGGTAAGGCGTCTGGTCAACCGTTGGCTATTAACTACTAATGGAGAGTTGAAAGTTGAAAGTTAGACATGGAGGGTTTTTTTTTAAGAATTTTTTATTTATTTTTGAGAGAGAGGAAGAGCCAGGGAGGGGGAGAGACAGAGAGAGTAGGACAGAGGATCTGAAGCAAGCTGACAGCACCAAGCCCAATGCAGGGCTCGAATTCAGGAACTGCGAGATCAGATCATGACCTGAACGGAAGTTGGACACTCAATCAATGGAGCCACCCAGGTGCCCCCAAACATGGGTTTTGACTGAATAGGGGTGGGAAAATACAAGGGTCAATTGTATTCAGATTCACTTAAAATAATCTTCGCTGAGTATCAATGCAGAGCGTGTTAAGTACTTTAATTCACTTAACTCTGTTAACGGCCATTCCTAAGCAAAAGGTTTATCCGTATCAAAACGAATATGTGTTGGCAGGCCATTTTATATCCCCCTCCCCGCCACAAAAAAAAAACAAAAACAAAACAAAACAAAAAAAAAAACCTAAAAGAATTTAACAAGGAGTAAAATGTTAATGAGCCAACTTTCATTCATTTGATTCAAAATACATAAAATTTTACAGATAACAAAACTGATGCCTTAGCACCATAACACCTCACTGTTAATTTGCCTATACTGTAAATATTATAATGGTAAATATTGTATTTGTCCTATTCTCCACTCTATTCTTATCATGCTCCATATTGCCATTCAATTGCTGAGTATTTATTGGGACCTTTCTATATATGTGGCACTGTGCTAAGCAGCAAGGTTGTAATCAACAAATAAAACACCTGATGTTCGTTACCAAATGGCCAGTAATGTGGGAAAAAGAAAATTAAAGCGTGCATGAAAAGAATTTATAAGTGTTATAATTGCTACAAACACACCCCCCACACACACACAACAACAACAACAACAACAACAACAACAAAACCTACCACATGAAGTTTGCCACAGTTATAAAGTCAATGAAAATTTTAGGAGGATGTGATGAGGGATTTGAGTTGAAAGATATACAGGAAAGGAGGGGCAGTCAGAGAAAACAGCATGTGTAAATGGCCAGTGGCATAGTGATGTGAAGGGCAGTGATAGAACACTACTATGGCTGGAAAACAGAGAATGAATAGCAGGCTAATACATTGTAGATGTAGGCAGAAAATTAAGCTGGTAACATTTAGTTCATATTAAGGATGTAGAACTTCATCCTAAAAACAACAGAAAAGATCTCTGTACTGTTCCACAGAGCCACTTACTTGGTTTAATGCTCTGCTATTATCATATTAAAGTTTTAATAAATTTCAGGAAAAAGCTTTGCACCTTCATTTTGCACTAGGCCTAACAAATGACATAGCCAATCCTACTGCAGGGAGTTAATAGTGGATTAAGGTAGGCATGTTTCATGGCTATCTTAGTTGTCTAAACACACACACACACACACAAATGGTAACAGAGTAAACTGAAGATGGAGGGAAATGGTATTTAAGAAGAAAAAAGGTGGCGGAGAGGGAAGATGGCGGCATAGGAGGATGCTGGGCTCACCGCGCGTCCTGCTGATCACTTAGATTCCACCTACACCTGCCTAAATAACCCAGAAAACCGCCAGAGGATTAGCAGAACGGAGTCGCCGGAGCCAAGCGCAGATGAGAGGCCCACGGAAGAGGGTAGGAAGGGCGGCGAGGCGGTGCTCGCTCCACGGACTGGCGGGAGGGAGCCGGGGCGGAGGGGCGGCTCGCCGGCCAAGCAGAGCCCCGGAGACTGGCTTGCAAAAGCAGAGGGGCCTGACGGACTGTGTTCC
>NW_024412406.1:2161205-2214382 GCF_014898765.1 Herpailurus yagouaroundi
CCTTTCGTTTAATCCTACTAGATTTAATATCCTTGAGGTCAGAGGCTGTTTTATTCATCTTTACTTTGCCCCTAGCATGTAGCACAGTGTTTTCAGTCTCCTAGCTGTGGTTATGTTACGCAAGATGAGTTAATTTAGGATCTAAGGATTACGTGTAGCTAAAATATCACAAAATAATATTTGGTACTGATTTACGTGTGCTTCATTCCTGCTGTTCTACCTTCCATTTAACATGGGATCATTATGTCGAATAAGAAGTGGGTATTTTTGCTTCTATAAATCATAAAATCTAGCTTTGGAGTACATTGGAGAATACCTAACCTAATTAAATGAAATGTTATTAAATTTTAATTAACACGTGCTACTCAAAATTAATAAGATACATAACTAAAGTCATGCTAAATGGTCTCTGTCTCTCTCTGTCTCTCTTTGTCTCTCTCTCTCTCTCTCTCTCTCTCACACACACACACACACACACACACACACAAATGAAGCTCTCTAGTAACTTCAAATTAAGTTTTATTTTGAAAGCGTTTACTATATTATTTTTTCTACTGAAATAGAGAGCCCCGTATCTGTGCTGACTTTTTACCTAGTCAGAATAGCAACTGAGAAAGATTCTACATGTAAAGAAGGATAGTCTCAGTCTCTTAAATTTCAAATTCTTGAGAAATGCTGAGCTTAAATCATTAAATTTATGGATGCAGAGTGAGAATAAAGATTTGAGCATGCTAATACAAAATATAAACAGATCCACCAGAAAACAACTACAGTTAAATTTAACAGTGTTTAAGCAGATAGGAGAAAGGATACAGGACAAAATGACAAATTACTAAGATTTTGCTTTTATTCTAACCGTACTTGCCAGAATGCATGTGTAATGGGTAAAAAAAAAACCTTTCTTACTTTTCTAATTTTCTATATCAACTGATACAAATGTAAACACAAGTATTAATAACTTGGCAAAACTTATGGAACTAAAATAATCTATCTTTTTCATTTTTGAGCATAATACTACACAAATACTTTTTGAGAGAAGTCTAATAAATTATTTAGAATACATGAAACATGGTTACAGAAGAGAACACCAACAGTACTTTTCCATGTCTTTCTTAGCCTGAATCTCTATAGATTGTAAATGTAAATTGCAAACCAGGCATTTGAACAGATTTAGGAGATGCCACAGAGGAAACTGATTAGCAACAGAAGTAATAATAATTTCTGAGCAATCAGAGTAAAGATGTCTTTGGTAAAGTCATGATAGAGACATGAGTTTAAACCGCTTTCTAGGGGTATGTGCGTGGCTCAGTCAGTTGAGTGTCTCACTCTTGATTTCAGTTCAGGTCATGATTGCAGGGTCCTGGGTTCAAGCCCTATGTTAGGCTCTCTACTGAGCATGGAGTCAGCTTAAGATTCTCTCTCTCCCACTGCCCCTCTCCCAACTTGCACTCTCTCTCTGTCTAAAAAATAAAATAAAATAAGATAAAATTAAATTAAATTAAATTAAAATTAAAAAATAAGTTAAATAGCTTTCTAAATTGATTATCAGGGTCTAAGTTAACAAAAATTAAAGCACACTTTTTGTCATAGTTTTATATACACCAGTAATCACATGCATGTGCAATTTCCCAAACTGAAAATAATTTTATAAAATGCTAAGATTCTTTGCATTTTAGTCAAGTAACTGGACAGAACAGTATCACTTGTGTTAAAAGTTAAGTCTTACCCCAACTTTAATGAACTATTATTATCAAGGCAACCTATAATTTTCATTAAATTTAAAAATTCAGGAGATATTCTATATAATTTTAATATTTGTGTCTTTGATTCAGAAAAAAATTGCCAGACAGTAGGATAGCAGAATGTAAGCAATTTCTCACTCAGATTAAATATTCAGAATTGGCTATAAAGCATGCAGTCAGTGGGCTACTCTATGTCCTTGGGTTACGTTCCACAGATAGGCGACAGGAATCCTCACTGTTTCACAGGCAGTCTATTTAAGTAGGCTTAAATTAACAAGAAATTGGGCATCAATTAAAAACAATTTTAATTCAGCCAATTTTGACCAATATGCAGATTCCTCTGAAATCAATAATCTTCATTATTTTAAGGTAAGGCAATGCCATGGTTCAAAATTCAGGATGTACAAAAAAGGGACTTATTCAAAAGTCTCCTAACGTAAGATTCTCCCTCAGACCTCCAACCAAGTCTCTTTCCATGAGTTGCAAGTTGTATCAGTCTCTTCCATATAAATTTAAGTATATATTCTTGCATATTCAACAAATATGTATAAATATTCCTTGCCCTCTTTTATACAAACAATTCTATATGGTTGGTATAAAACTAGTATACACACTTTTGGCATATCACTTAATATAACCCCCACATCATTACTTAAAGACTTACTTAGTTCTTTTTAAAGGTGCCTATTGTTCTATAATGTGGACAAACAGAAGTTATTTAACCACTGTTGTCTTGTACATACACATACAGAAAAATTCTTAGATGTATTGTGTGGATAGAATGTAGTTTACTTTCTTCTCGCAGGACATTTAGTTTGTTTCCAATGTTAGCACAAGTAATATTAGGTAAATAAATTTTAATCTATCCTGTTACACATATGAGAATGTACCTATGGGAAAAATCTTAGATGTGGATGGTAATTTCAGTAATGACTGCCAAAATGCTTTCCAGTTATACATCTGCTTCTCCAAAGCCACACACCAGAGAAAGGTTTTAAAGCCATTTGATATGCTTAAGACCTTTTTATTTTTGTGAACTCTTTGCTCGTATATTTAGCCTATTCTTCTATTAATTTATTCATCTTTCTCTTACCAAATCACATGAGCTCTTTATATGTATCTTAGGAAAAATATATCACAGTCTGTCATTTTTGTCTTGCATTCTGCTTATTGAACCATGTCTTTTAAAAACAATTTTGGGGGGTACCTGGGTGGCTCAGTAGGTTAAACCTCTGACTTTTGATTTTGGTTTAGGTCATGATCTCACAGTTGATGGGTTAGAACCCTGAGTTGGGCTCTGCACTGACACAGCAGAACATGCACAGGATTCTCTCTCTCCTTGTCTCTGCCTCTCCCCACTTGCCAGTGTGTGCACCTGTGTGGTCTCTCTATCTCCAAATAAATAAATAAACATAAAAAAAAATTTTTATGGGTGCCTGAGTGGCTCAGTCAGTTAAGCATCTGACTCTTGATTTCAGCTCAGATCATGATCTCATGGTCTTGAGATGGAGCCCTGCACTGAGTATGGAGCCTGCTTAAGATTCTCTCTCCCCCACTCCCTCTGTCCATCCCCTGCACTAAATAAATAAATAAACAAACAAACAAACAAACAAACAAATAAATAAATAAATAAAATTTTTAAAAAGTCTTTACATATTATTTTTTAATTGGGTTCAAGTTTTGTAGCATATTTACAAAAGCCTTATAACATTTATAGGCGCTATATATATACACACACAATAACTTTTCTTCTTTCTCTGGCTTATCTTTTCTTTTAATTATGTGTTAACTTTGCTCAAATCAGAATGTTGAGTGTTTAAGGTATTATATATCATTCCAAATTTAATTTTTTTCAGGCGGACACAAGATTGTGCCAACGTCATTCATTGTACAATCCACCAGATTTGAATATCATTTTTATTTTATAGTAAATTCCTACATGTATTTGCTGTATTTCTTTGTTTTATTTTTGCTATTGTTCCATCAGTCTCTACACGTATATACAAAACTACATTTCTCAGATGACTGAAACTTTATAACAAATCTCCATATCTAGTAAAGCTAGTTTCCTCTCACTACTCTTCATTTTCAGACTTTTTCTTTTAGCTCTTCATTCTGTTTTTATTATTTAGAAATAATGTCATCAGTTACTAAAACAACCTCCATGGCATTTTACTGGGCTCATGGAATTTCAGAAATTTACAGCTAATCAGTCCTCTTTCGTAAATTCAATCTTACAAGTACATAGCATAATCTTCATATAGGTCTTGTACGTTTCTAGAGGTTTATGTACAGTATTGTGGTTTCACTAGTAGACTGAAAAGGAGTCTTTTCTACCATTCTATATTTTAAAAATCTTGTTTATGAATAGAAAATTTTATTTTATTGCTAAATTCCTTTATCGTTTATAATAGTTTTTTGTTTATTTTTTGATATAGTTTTCATTTAACTGATCATTATTTGCAAAGATAATGATTGTATGCCTAGAAAACATTACAAATAGATTAAAAGTATAATATATATCAATATATGTATCAAATACTTATGTGTACATAATATATATCAATATATGTATCAAATACATATGTGTACATATATTTATATGTTAACATTTTTGCTTGTGTATGATCATTTCTCTTGTTATTTATTTGTTTATTCCCTTATGGTCATAGTACATTCTTCCATTTTTCTTATCAGGTGAGCCCGTTTTTCTTCTTTCAAAAAACCTAAGTATGAGATTCTCTTAAGAAGTTATTTATTTATTTATTTATTTATTTATTTATTTATCTTTTGAGAGAGAAAGAGAGCATGATCAGGGGAAGGGCAGAGAGAGAGAGAGAACAGAGAATCAAAGTGGCTCTGCACTTTTAGCACTAAGCCCAATGTGGGGCTTAAACCCACAAACTGTGAGATCAGGACCTGAGCCAAAGTCAGGGCATTCAACTTACTGAAATACCCAGGTGCTGCAGGAAGTTTTTTTGTTTTTGTTTTTGTTTTTGTTTTGTTTTTTAATTTATTTATCCAGTTTAAGTAATCTCTACACCCAACACGGGGTTTGAACTCAAAACCCTAAGATCAAGTTGCACGCTTTTTCAACTGAGCCAGCCAGGCACCCTCTTCTTAAGAAGTTTTACTGTTTTTCTTTTAGCTTTTTCAATTCATCATTTTCTAATTTTACCTTTACTAATGTTTCCTGCTTCTCTTTAGACCCTTTTCTTTCATTAGTTAGGTGCTTAAGTTTTTGTGAATATATATGTTTAGGTCCGTGAATATGTCTGAGCTTTGCCGCCTCGATTCCAACAGTTTAGATTAGTAAGCATTTCTATTTTATTAACTTTCTAGAATATCTACAATGTTTTGTTACTTTTTCAAATGGGAGGTTTTTGCCGACTGGTTTTTGTTTTTAATACCAAAGTGGCCATAAACCCTTTAATGTTATTAACTGCTTGTTTCAATGTGTTATTAGAGAATGCTTTCTACACTACTTGTACTTTGACTGACTGATTGAGACCCAGGCCATCTTTACACTTTAAGATGTTATCAATTCCTATTAATCTTCCCCTGACACTGAAAAGAAAGTATATTTGATCTTTGTAGGTTATAGCAGTACAGAAATGTTACATATTATATATGAAGTATATATTTAATATGTTAAATATACAACTGTTTAATTTTATTATTTAGACAGTATTTATTTTTGTCATTGACTGAAATAGGTAAATTAAAGTTTTATTTATCATTGACTGAGATAGGTAATAACGTGACTCTGTTCTGTTTAATTCTATTTTCTTTGTGTTTTGCTTTTATCGATGTTTATGCTATACTGTTGTAGACAAAATAATTGTAATTGCTATACCTTCATTGTGTCATGTATACTTTAACATAATTGTATGTTAATTAGCAGTTATGGGCCTTAATTTAACATTTTATGATTTAGCGGTTATAACCCCTGATATATGGTTATTGTTATTTGTTTGTGTATCATTGCCAATGTTTTTATTCTCATGCTTTTATTATCAATCTTAAGAATTGTTTTATTATAGAAGTTATCTGTTGCAGAAAGGACAAAATTGGGCTTTGATTTGTGATCAAATATAGCATTTTTCTTCTTTTAATAGTCATCCTAACCAAATATTTTTATCACAAATGCCTGTCTTGGTTCTGACATTTCAGTTTAATATGTTCTGCCAATTTTAAGTCACATTTTTTTTCACATTTTAACATCTCTAAACTTTGGATACATTATTGAAATCCATGGGGGTCATTCAATAATCAGCCTCATACAACTGTTCTTGGTCAGTAGCAGTTGTTACAGCTTTACTGCCTGTATAAACCATCTGAAAAATACATGACTTCTCTGTTACGCTGGGCAACATGATGAGACACCTGCAGGCAACAAACCACTTGGGGAACATCTGACATTTGTCTGAAACCTTCTGTTGACCACATCAGGAAGAGACCTAGAAAGCGTCAGCATCCTACAAATGGCATGAAAATACCTGGGAGGGAGAGAAGACTGTTCTAGATTTTTAAAAGACTTGAGACATAATAATAACAAATCTCTTATCTTCTCATATATTCCATGAACTCTTGATCCTCTGTATTTGGTACTTGCTCATTCATGCATAAGATATTTGAATTTTTGGCAAGATGATCAATCTTCTTATCTGCTATGTGGCCACTTTATTTATTTGTTTAAATTTATTTATTTATTTTGAGAGAGAGAGAGAGAGAGGGAGGGAGAGAATCCCAAACAGGCTCTGCACTGTCAGCACAGAGCCCAACATGGGGCTTGAACTCACGAACCATGAGATTCATGACCTGAGCTGCAGTCAAGAGCTGGATCCTCAACCGACTGAGCCACATGGGTGCCCCATCCATATTTATTTTTTTAAGACTTTCTGTTTTCTGCCTTTTATGTTCTTTTGCTTTTTTTTCTTATAGAATCTTTGTATAGACCTTTTGTTGATTCCTCTCTGATTACTCATTCTTTCAGTTTCTGAGTTTTCCCTTACTGATCTGTTTATATGTGGTTTTGTGTTTAGGAAGGCTCAGAGTTATGATCTAAGATACATGGGATTTTTTTTTTTTACAACCCACAATTTGGGTTGAGGCTCAATTAACATTTACTTCTTAACAGCTAATAAATATAGGCAACTATTTTTTTTCCACAACTTAAAAACTCCCTTAATTCCCCTGCCATGGACACAGACTTCTTCCTAAAAACATGGCTTGATGAATATTCTTTATTTATTCCAGCCCTCTGTGGGAAAGAAACTCTATTCTGGAAAGTTACTAACTCAAGCCAACACCCCATTCTTCCCTATTCAAATAAAGGATCTGGCTTTGTGACTCAGAATGCATCTTGCACCTTTCAAAAGTGAACTTGATAGGCCTTTGAACGTGTGCAGCTGTAGTCCTCACTTCTCTTTTTTCCTCATTCACCTCCTTCCTCTTTACATGTATGGCAGGCCTTCTAACTTAGTGTCACCAAAAATATAATTGGAAGTTTGTTTTCTAATCTCCTCCTGGCTTTGAGTCATTTCCAGACGAGAAAAGGAAAAGCTTGTTCTGAATGGCATTTTTGAAATATTACTGTAATCAGTCAAACATTTTAAGCATATGTATGGTTGTGCATTTTTTTAAGTTTATTTATTTTGAGAGAGACAGAGAACGGGAGAAAGTGGGGGAAGGGTAGAGAGAGAGGGAGAGAGAGAATCCCAAGCAGGCTCCATGCTGTCAGCACAGAGCCTGATGTGGGGCTCAATCCCATGAAGCCATGAGATCCTGACCTGAGCCGAAATCAAGAGTCGGATGCTTAACTTAAAGTTTGGCTGTAAAGGGTGAAAACATATAAACTAGAATTGAGAATGGAAGGACAATTTTGTAGTCTTTGTTTAAGTTTCTGCTTGATCAGTTTAACTTTCAAGTGGGACACTGACTCTTCCTCGGCGAAGACTCATTTTTTGCACTTTCGGAGGTTTTAAAGCAAAGATGCCCATCCGTGTAGGCTTAGAGACTGATTTATCACACTATAGACCAGTGTGAAGTGTACCTATAAGTGGTTGAATAAAAAGGAAAGGACAAAAGGCAAGTCTAGCCTCCATACAAATGTGCAGAGGAATTTCTGACACTTCTTTCAGAGAAGGAAAAATACTGCTGGTACTCTCAGCACCTATGGATGGGACCACTGGCCGGAGAAGGGCCAAGGCAGAACACGAGTGTATCCACCACAACACCAGAACTTGACCTGTACTTTTTAGCAGACGGTCTAAAAACACTTAGCCAGGTAGGCAGGGTCCTAGAACTAAGGAAGCCAGCAGGCCCATCCAAATTCTAGCTTTAGAAATGATAAGTTTTCTTTTTATCATTCACAATTGTCCCAAAAAACTCACCCAGTCAAAATATTTGCTTAAGAAATCCAATTTGGGAAGAGTCAAAGATAAGATTTATTCTGAACACTGTTGGAATAATTTTTGCCATTCAAAAAGGTGAGTGCTTTCTGAAAATCTCTTTGCCTTAAGACATTAGAGCTCCATGCTCCTCTTCTGTTTTCTGTCCCGATGTGTTATAGAATGCCTTTCTTCATTTCATATTAATATTTTACTCTCCCTTCAGTTTCCCAACCCAAATTATCCCACTGATGTCGAACTATTCAGCAAAGGAGATAGAACACTTCATGGAATGAATAATTACCATTGTATTAAATTACCAGCCAGTGTGTTTTCCTTACTTTTAATGGAGGAAGAGTGAAAACAGGATTAGAAGGTAGAATATAAGCATTTTAATAAACTATATGAAAATGACACATTATGAACCCAATTTATGCTCCTAAATTATTGTCTATAAATAACAGAAAATAAATAGATCTAATTCAAGGAAGTTGAAAAACACGCAAATTTTTTTGTTTTTCATGCAATTTCTATTACTTTTCCTAAAAAAATTCACACAATTAAATCCACAGAGTTTTTTTTCTAATTGCCCCATGTATATATATTCCACTAAATTAAAGCTTATTCATATTTCCTAAATAACTACATGTTTCATTTCTCCCGATTCCTGAACATATTGTTTCTTATTTTATGTAAATGAGCATCTGTTGCTGAATAAATATCAGCTAAATGAGTAGATGAATTATTAAAGGAAGGAGCTAGAGGTATAGGAGTCTTTTATTACTCCATGTTAAGAATTTTTAAATGAAAACAATTTACCCTGAAACAAAAAGCTCTCTGATTCAATTTTCACATGAGCAAATATTATATGCTTAATAAATACCGGTTATACGTTTGGATGAGTGGCACTTTTTTCCTCAATAGTTCATATATCTCCTAGGTTTTAAGCTGAAAACAGAAAACCTAGATCTGTCTTCTACTTTATCATCTCAATTTTTCACTCTGTTAGGTGCAAGTACTTTCCAAAAATCAGCTCTGCAACTCATGTTTCCCAAAAGTCATATGAAAAACACTTTAAATTAAAAAATAATGTAACTTGGTCATAGAGCCTTTGTCACTAGTACATGAGAATTTCAAGATCAGGGGCGCCAAGGTGACACAGTCGGTTGAGCATCCGACTTCGGCTCAGCTCATGATCTCACGGTTCATGAGTTCAAGCCCCGTGTCAGGCTCTGTGCTGACAGCTCGGAGCCTGGAGCCTGCTTCAGATTCTGTGTCTCCCTCTCTCTCTGCCCCTCCTCCACTCGTTCTCTCTCTCTCTCTCTCTCTCTCTCTCTCTCTCTCTCTCTCTCAAAAATAAATAAACACTAAAAATTTTCAAGATCAGAAACTGTTCATTAAGTTTACTGTATATCAAGTCTGCATCTGAAATTCTCTAGACTAAATGGTCTTATATCACTGTACATAATGCAAATTTCAATGCCATCACACATCTTTTACATTCTGCTTTCATTATCACACAATCCCATCTATTCTGATTTATTGTGATAAAATTAAGAAAAATAAGGCAGCAAGATGTCTAATAAAATGCATAGTTATGTTGAATAAGCAAAACAATCTTATGACTTTTCTTTATAAAAACTGGTGTGATTCTGAGAAGCAGAAAATGAAAACTCACTTCTTTTTAAAAATACAGCATAACACATTTGTGGGAATTCATTTCACATAGAACAGAGAAGAAGAAGATTTAAAAGTGCTAGTGGTTTTGAACTGAGAGAATGGTTTCAAAGACACAGAGAGAAATCTTCAAAAAAGGTATCTCAAGTTAAAAAAATTGCTAGGTTAAGGTCTTCACTAATACCCCATTATATTAGTAGACAGTTGAACAGAAGTACAAAATTGATTTTGATTCAAAAATATAGCTTTAAAACTTGGAAAAGACATGATGACTTTTATATGCTATCAATATATTTCTATAAAAAGTAGAAGTGTCAGAACTGAAATGTGCTTGATACACAGAGGCCAAAGAAATGTGTTGATTTCTGCTAACCTAAGATTCAGATGGAAACTGAAATATGCTTATAACCACAGATGTGTACATGTGAAATCTTTCTTCATTCAATGGACCAAAAAGAAAATAGTGTTATTCTGAAAAATCAAATAGAAATACTAAATTGTTAACTATTTTGCTCATTATTGAGTATTATAATTCAGGAGCTCTGCCACTGCTAAGTTTTAGTTTCCAGTCACACATTTCTGTGTTAAATTTCTTAGCATGGTTTAATGAAAGACTCCTAAATACCTACATCTCTCTCTGATTAGCTATCTTGGAAAACTAATTAAGTGATCAATAAACAGAAGGAGTATAAGTCAATAGAACCTCTGATAAGCATGCATGATCTTCAACCTACAACAAGACAATTGTCAGCAATTATAGGGGAAGCTATATCTTAAAGTTCATTAAAACACACTTGTAAAGCTATTAAATGTTATCTGGAAATGTTTTTTAGACTATAATGCAGTTCTTCATTACTAAATTTCAACCCACAAAGTTTTTTTTTTTAATTTTTTTTTTACATTTTTTTTTTTTTTTGAGAGAAAGAGACAGAGCATGAGCGGGGGAGGGGCAGAGGGAGAGGGAGACACAGAATCAGAAGCAGGCTCCAGGCTCCGAGCTGTCAGCACAGAGCCCGACGTGGGGCTTGAACCCATGAACCGTGAGATCATGAGCTGAGCCGAAGTTGGACGCCCAACCGACTGAGCCACCCAGGCGCCCCACAAAGTTTATTTTTAAGCAAGGTAATAACAGTCAACACTTTTTATCCAACTAATAATGTCCTCTGAATAACAACTATATTTTGTATCTATAATTTATTCATTAATTAATTTGTTGAGCTAACATTTATTTTACTTCTAATATGTGCCAAGTCCTGTGCTATTACAAAGACAGAAACATCCATATGTCACTCTACCAACCACTGGTCATACTGTAATAAAGAATAACTGAATTTATTACTAAAAGTAAAAATGTACGCTGAATGTTCCTTAACCTCAACAGAAGGTCGGAATCGATGAAACTACATTAGTATTAATATTCAATTTTTCTGTTTCATAGACTCTCTGTTATATAACCACAGGACTTTAGATTCTCCATCTCAAAGTCTTCCAAATTATTTCTGGGAGTTCCTCCGGTGTCCAAACAAGTTCTTGACCAGTCATTTCTCATTACTTTGCTCCAGCATCCTGATAATTGATCACTGCCTCCAAGAATTTGGAAGACTCCCTTTAGCCACGTGTCTCCTGTCAATGCTCTTTCTAGAACCCAGCATCCCCTCCCTCAGGTGTTGTCTTCTGTTGTCCAAAAGCTGTTCATCCTAAGAAGCCAAACATACTGACTTCACTTCACTGTGCCAGAGCCAGATTTTATTTTATATATGATTGGTGCAAACACTGCTAACCTGCACTCTGGCCACACACGGTCACCTGTATTACCAAAGCACTGATACCTGTGTTATCTAGTTCCTCATGGAAAAACACATTCTACTTTTATTTATGATCCTCCTTTATTTATTTATTTTTCCTAAGTCTATGATCTGGTCATTAGAGCAGAGTCAAGAAACAGATTTCATATCTCTCCATCATCCCTGACACTCCCAAGGATCTGAACAAAAATTATCTATTTTCCAGAACTCCCAAACCCAGCCCATTCACATGGAACCTGTTCATTCATACCAATACCCTGGGGACCCACCAGACCCTACAGTCATTGTGCTATGCCACCTGCTGAGCTTCCTGTCTCAGTGCAAAGCATGTCCTTAAACTCCACCGTCAAAGGCTTCTGTGTTACATTCATGAATTCTTCTCCCTTCTCTCCTATGTCCCCCATGTGATTCATAATTACACCCCCTCCAGACCCCACTGCCCTCCCCAACAGCCTTCCGTTTTCTAAAATCCTGCGCAGATATCTTCATAAAAATGCAAAGCTGCTTATCTCATTTTTCTGCCTACATATAACCATTAAATGGCTTTCCATTGATGTTATAGGATAGTCCAGGCCCCAGATTCCATTAAAGAAACTCTCAAATATATTTTATGATATGGCAAATGCAATGGATAAAATATTGGACCCGGATCCAGACTTAGAAAGGAATATGACAAGTTGCAAAGCAAAAGATGTGTAAAGGCACAAGATGTGCACTTAGTAATATAAGCTATATGATGATAAGAGGAAGGCAAGTACTGTTCAAACTATAATTAAGTTATTTCAAGGAAATAAAACACTTGAAATCTCACTTCTTTTAATATTTTAAGTTACAGTATATTATATATGTTTTCAATTTTTAATATCCTTTTACATTTACAATTTAGAATAAGATATTTTTTTGTGTTTTCACAAAAATTTTAAAGTAACAGAGGAATTGTAATTTCCCCCATGGATTATTAAAATCACTTCACATAATTTCAGCTGGCACAATCATTTCTGTGGTCTCACAATACCACACAAAGTACAAAATACCCGTACTCTCTTAATTCTAATCTTACAAAACATTAATCTTTAAAATTTTTCTTTTTTCGCCTTAATTTTTATTTATTTTTGAGAGAGAATGCAAGCGGGGAGGGACAGAGAGAGACACAGAATCTGAAGCAGACTCCAGGCTCTCAGAGGGAAGCACAGAGCCCCATGAGGCTCAAACCCATGAGCCGTGAGATCAGGACCTGAGCCAAAGTCAGATGCTTAACCGACTGAGCCACCAAGGCACTCCTGCAAAGTTTTTCAGTATCTTCCACACCATCATGTGCAGAACTGGTTGCTGATTTAGGCTTCCCACTACATGTACATCTACTCTGGAAAGGCAACAATGCCAACATTTCTAAGATTCCTTAGGCAACAGGTCAACTGTAATAATCAACTGATTAACTGCATATTCATTTGGTTGTGCAATACTGTGTGGGTGCCCCTACCAGATCATTGCCCAACTGACTGATTTTTTTTTTTTTACGCAAGAAAAACTACTGATTATTTTAGATTTGGGAAGAATCAGATAAACTTGGGGCAGATTTAATGTTTCCTACAGGTTTCTTGAGTGGTGTACCTCTCAGTCAAACAAATGCAGAAGGATGTTTCCTTCTCTAGGGAATGGGAGACACAGGACTTTTTTGTGACTCAGCATGCCACTTCTTTGCATACAGAGCCCTGGAAACTGCATAGAATAATTATCATAAGGAGCCTGGGGCCTTAGAAGGGAAGGCAAAGAGTAACATGGCGAACAGGATAAGGTGTCACAGCCTCAGGGAAGATGTATCCTGGGGCCTATGTGTGGGATTCAAAGCATTGTTCACTAAGATAATACTCTGGTTGCTTGGGAATGTTTTGGCTTTGAACTCTCAGATCTGAGTTTAGCATGAAAGAAATTTCCATGCTTTGAATAATTACTACTTCGGTAGGAATCCTCCATTCAGCCAGTAGTAGGTGCTAAATTATGGTTTTGAGGATAATACACCTTCAAATTACTTGAAAGACCCATAAAGAGTGCATGCTTGTCATGCAAACACAACTTGACTGAAAAAATCTACTTCATAGACCTTCTGAAGGTCTTTTCCCCTCCCTGAGAACAATACTACATTTTGACTACTCACCAGACCTAGCACTGTTCCCCACCTCAGCAGCTTCTCTCCATCAACTCTGAATTCTTCTGGCTGTAGCTGGAGAAGAAAGCACAGTTCATGCTACCACACTTCAGATACGCAGACGTCACTGACTGATTTTGTCCCAGAGACAGAGTCTCTCCTATCATCAGCAGGACCAAACAAGGTCAAATTCCAAATGAAACAAGAGTTCTTAGACCCACAGGAGAGAACGTTAAATGGAATAGACTGCCTTTGCAGAGAATACTACTCAGCAATTGAATGTAGTGTGCACTTCTTATAAACTCCTTTGTGTAAACACAACTATGAATTTAACATGGCGATTTCCTATATTATGCAAACCGTAATACAGGACAATGGCATCTATCAGGAGCAAAGAGAATATAGTCCAGCTACAAAGAGAGAACAAAAGCTGTTGGTTTACTCCTACACTCCGCTTGCACACTGAGAACCAAAACCATACTTTGCTGTCTTTAATGAAAACTCTCAACAAATTCTGACTTTAACTGGCCCCCATGCCAAGATGCTGTCAAAGCTTTGTGAGGCAGCATTCTCCCTTAAACAGATAAGCCAAAATTCAGCTTTGTCTTGTCTGCAGGTTCTGTTGCTAACGTTTGGAGAGAGAGAGACCACGTATGGCAATAGAACTACGACACACCATCTCTTGAGCAGCCAGCTCAGAAGGGTCAAGACTTGGTCAGTGACTGGCAACTTCCCTGCTTTTTGGCCCTTCTTCTAACTCAGGACCGAGCAAAGAAAGCCAACTATGCCCTGGAATCCATGACAAAAGATTCCTCCCATTCTAGATTGCCCACCTCCAGTTTCCCATGCTAACAACTTCCATACGGAAACACTGACACCTTCCTGGATTCTGTATTACTCCTGTCTGCCTCTGAGTCTGCC
This sequence comes from Herpailurus yagouaroundi, assembly GCF_014898765.1. Taxonomy (NCBI): domain Eukaryota; kingdom Metazoa; phylum Chordata; class Mammalia; order Carnivora; family Felidae; genus Herpailurus; species Herpailurus yagouaroundi. The sequence continues at coordinate 2,175,889 of NW_024412406.1, forward strand.
AAACACAAGAGATGGTGGCTGACTCCATTGTTAGAACAAGCTTTGACTAAACAGCCTCTTTTTGTTCTCATTTTGGTGGCCCTCCTTGCTTCCCACAGGAGCCAGCTTTTGACAACAGGATTTGAAAAATACAGGAGAAGCTTTTAGAAGAATTGGCAGCATATTCTTCAGAACTACTAATTTTTCAATCAAGTTTTTAATAGAGATTGGGGCTTTCTCTGCCCATCCTAGAGTTTAAATGTCAGCTGAGCTCTGGATACTATTGATCTCATAATGAAACCAAAGATACCCATAAGCAAGCATTCCTGAACATAATGTAGTTCACATATAAAACTCGCTATCAAATCCTGCTCCTTTTAGAAAAGTAACTGTCTTCTATATCTCTCATTTTTCATTATTTTGTTCAATACCTGGCTATCCAATCACAATTCACTTTTATCTCTTTTGGCACCACTTACAGTAATGCTACATAGTCAATTTATTATCTTTAAACCCTTCTTAAATGGCAATGACATTTTCTAAGTATCCAGTTTTTTAAAAGTTACCTAAACAAGTTAAAAAGTAAAATAAAAAGGATTACATACTTCTTTCTTCTAGGGAATGGAGACGGAAAAATACTCCACAACTCCTTACACAAGGAGAGAAAACATACAATGTGCCTTCTAAGAGAGGCACATAATTTTTCTCCAGAGTGGATGACCACTCAGAAAAATAACATTACGGGTTGGTTTAAGTCAAAAATAAATATCAGAGCTTTCTGCAACAAGAAAAATAAGAGAACCGTTATGTATTATTCATACATAACAAAACGTGAAGAAACAAAGAAGCACAAGAAAGAGAAATGGGAAGGTTTCTGCTTGGAGGGTGGGGATCATGAATGTAGGCAATTACTGCAGAGGGTGGGGAGATGAGGACCTCAATGTCTGGTGACAAATGACAGCCTGTGAGAAGTTCCAGGAGTGAAAAAGACTTTGAGACAATCAAGAATAATAATCTAATAATCAACTTGTTATTGTTTTCCATACTGTGTTATCCAAAATGGTTTAGAAAAACTGTGCTAGGGGCATGTGGATGGCTCAGTGGTTGAGCATCCGACTCTTGATTTTGGCTCAGGTCGTGATCTCATGGTGGTGAGATTGAGTCACAAGACAGGCTCCACCCTGGGCATGCAGCCTGCTTAAGATTCTCTCTCTTCCTCTCTCTCTCTCTCTCTCTCTGCCCCTTTCTGCTTCCCCTCCCTCCCCCCACTCACACTAGGGCAGATGTGCTTCGTTTCTCTCTCTCTCAAAAAATAAATGAATAAAAAATAAGAATAGAAAAACTGTGCTAAATTCAAGGGCTCTGTGATCGTGATTGATTTGGAAAACAAAGACAAAAGATGCCTGTGCTTACATCGACACAGAATGTACAAAAGACATCAGAAGACCGAGAATTCAGTGGAAACGTGAAACTGGCCAAGAGGTTACTGGGAGAAATGTAGATGTCAAGTATTCCTATAGGTAGTGTGGGAGAAATGCTGACTTTTCTATAATAACTTGGATGGAAACTTATCTAAATTTTACTACTCATTAAAGGAAGAATAACTTCAAGAGGCCAGAGGATTTAGGAACCCCTAGGCAGCTGACATTTAGGTGACATACGATTCTATAATTATAAATGTTAATTAATAGAGACTCACAATTGGGATTTGCTTTTTTTCTCTTTTCCTTTATTTCTTTCTGAATTTTCCTTTATTGGTGAGTTTATTGGTATTTATAGTTAATTATCTATTTTGCATTTTAAATCTAGAAGTAGTTTCCTTTCTAACCCTCTTTTCACTTTTTCTATTACCCTATTAAGTAAAAATACAATACTGAAGTAATTCTGAAAAGAAATTTATTAGCATTACCAATATTCAAAAGACAGGAACATGATACAGAAAGGGAGGACAGGAAAAAGACCTATTTCACTGCAATCTGAGGCCAGGTTTGTTTGTGGGTTTTTTGTTTGTTTGCTTGCCTGTGTTTTTGTTTTTAAGTTTACTTATTTTGTGAGAGAGAGAAAAAGCAAGTGTGAGCAGGGGACGGGCAGAGAGAGCGGGAGAGAGAGAAACCCAAGTAGGCCACGAGCTGTCAGCACAGAGCCAGACCCTGGGCTCAATTCCAGGAACCTGTGAGACCACGACCTGAGCCGAAAATCGAGTCAGATGCTTAACCAGCTGACCCAGGTGCCCCGAGGCCAGGTTTTTAAACTGTGTTTTCTCCGGCTAACAATCCCATGTTGGTAAGAAAAATCCTAGGCTCAAATTTTATTTCCAGCAATATGTGGAAAATACAAAAGTATCCATTTGTGACTTGGTAAGGTAGGGCTTTAGGGTAGAGAGAACACCAATTGCATGGACATATACATATATATGTATTAATATATACATATATTCCACAAACATAGCTAATATATATTCCTCATATACACATTATATAATATATATAATCCCTATATTTGTAGATTACATATGTATTTTTCATTTTATTTCATTTGCTTTTTCAGAATTCAGCCACAGGAAATTTGAGATAATATCCTCCCTCATCTAAGCAACAACTCAGTAGAGAAAGTATCATTTATTATTAATTAACTCCCCTGAGACTCTACAAGGGTATGCCATTTTATTGGTTATGAATTGAGACAAAAAATGTCACTTTTACAAAGACAAGCCTTCTCCATTCAAATAAGCTCTCCTGAAACCAGACGTCTTTTATGTTTAGAATAAGCAAATGTCCATTACTAATATACATGGCATAACATTTTACTAGTTTTAATAATTCTCAGTCACCAGTAGTATAAACCAGTCAACACAATGTTGGCTTTGGTTCTCTAACAACAGCTTAAAGTCAACATTTTTATAATTAATACTTGTTAGAGATAGAAATATAATTCAACTGATATTTCAGTTATGAAATTTATGAAAATTATGAAATTTAAAATTCTGAAAACTTGAAGTTATTAAAATATAAAGAAGTTAAATTTAAAAGGTTAAAATTATAAAAACTTATATACTGTATTAAAGAATTTTGAGGATAAAAAAATTTATTCTGTGTATTGATTCTGTATTTATTCTACATATGCTTTAAGACCAGCTAAAATGGCCCTTGTTTCCCAAACCTCTATACATTTTTATCAAACATTTATTTAATACCTACCATGTGCCAGATTCCCTGATAAACTCTGACAAGACCAAATTAAGCACAGAACAGTGTTTCACACAATGAATAGTGTTCCTTAAATTAGATTGGACTTCTGTCAGTGGTTGGCAGTTAGAAGATAATAAATTCTAGTTCATAAACTTTAGTTCCCCCTCCCGTTCCCTGATTTCACATTTTCTACCTTTATTGAAGTCTATGTTTAAACTCACTACATTGAAATTACATGCTTGTATGACTGCTTCCCCTAGAAGGAATTGTAGGGTTTCATTTCAGTATTTCAACCCTAACAAATAATGTCCCTTCCAGAATTGAGTAATTAATCAATTAATCAGAACAGGAAAGAGACCTGGAATATTAGAATTTAATGAACGTGTAAAGACGGGGACTCTTAAAAAGAGGAAAGTATATAAACAACAGGTGACGATGGATATTTAATATAAAGAGTTGAAACATGTATGATACATATCTTGGTGTGCCCAGGTGTGGGTGGTTTGTTGCTGGGGGAGAGGTTGGGCAGCCACAGAGAGGATCTGTCTTTCTTAGCCATAGTTTTGATTGTCATTTAATGTATCCTATAAAATATTTACCCTCTCTTTCCTCCCTCCAACAAGGACTGATTGTCTTCCATGCAACAGAACTGTCAGTATCTAATATTTTCCTAAAGCTAAGACATAGCAGTTCCTTTTGCCTAAAGCCAAAATGAAGGAAACATCCCCGAAATAGACATATTCTCTTCCACAGTAGTTCTTATTCATAACTAAGGAACCCACTGGAAACTGAGGTTTGAAATTTACAGGGAAAAACCAAATACTTTGATTTGTAGTTAGCTCTGGGTACACTGTACTGGTTTTTCTCCTATTATGAACCATTAGGCAGGATAACGCTGTGGTTTTCTCTTAAAAATAATACAAATACTATAAAACAAAAAGAAAAAGCTTCATGAAATGGCAGTTCCCAACAAGGAATTGCAAATGGACAATAAATATATTTTAAAGTTCAATCTCATGGGTAATTGAAAGTGTGGTATTTCATTTTTCACCTACAAATTGGCCAAAATAGAAATCAAAGCTGGAAACAGTCTCTCTTAACAGTTCCATGCTGGCACACATGTAGGAAAATGGAAGCACTCATACTCTACCAGTGAACGTATACATTTAAAAAAATAATTCTGATGGCATTTTTCTAGTATAAATCAAATGTTTTAAAAGCATTCTTGCACTCATCCAGCAATTCACAACTCTTAAGAACTAACATGACATGTACATTGATCAAAATAACCTTAACATTCTCTCAGTGTGACTAAACTTTAGAGAGACTTCTGACTCTAATCCCTAACCGCTTCCTTTTCTTAGGACTTTGGAAAACTTGCAGCTGTGAATTCTCTCTTTGCCCGTTGAGACCTAAACCTTTTTAAAAACCTTTTGCCAGCTTTACAATCCAGGCAGATCTTTCTCAAGGACCTGGGAACCATCTCTTTGAAATGTAAACGAAAGGGAGACAACGCCCCCTATCTTCCAGTTTCTGTGGAAGAATGGGAGTCTAACTTCTGCTGGTGCCTTGCCACAAATGATAAAACCACATCCTGTCACAAAGACTGGAGAAAGTTTACTTTGCTTCTGAGTAAAACCAACAGATGTAAACACAGATGGCCTCTGGTCTTCCTCTCACTCCAGCACTTAAAAGTCTTTCTGCCCTTTGTTTCGTAGAGCTGGATTCGGTTCTCTTCTGTCTCCGCTACTGTGATAGCTTTAAATAAAGTCAGCCTTGCCTGTTTAACTTTGCCCTGTACAATTTTTTACTTGGAAAGCATAAAAAATTATACATTCCTGAATTTATTAATGTGTGATTTGTGATATCAAGAAATTAAAATATTAAATGTTCAATGATACTAATTGTTTAAATAAATTATAAGTATTGGGAAGCAAATAAAATATATCAGAGAAAAGTATTTTCCTTTTATACATCTCCACACACCCCTTTTAGATGGGGAAGCAAAGAAGTGATAAAATGAAAATATCTTGCATCGATTTCCATTCTTGGGGTTAACATCTTTGTTGGATAATTATGGCTTCATATAAGAGAATAAAATGCAGAACAATAAATATGCAACTAAAATACAAAAGGAGTGCAATGTGACATTACAAATCTTCCACAGACACAGAATTCCACGTAATTGATGAATGTGAGATTCTGCAACTATTTATATAGCAAACTAAGCCACTGAAAAATGAGGCCCTGTCACAGTTTGAACAGATAACAAGTGAAGAAGAGAGAATCAGCAATGATGACAGGACAGATGCTTTCAGTGATTTGAATATCCTAGGATTAAGAGATACAGTAGCACAATGGTCCTCAAACTTGGCTGCCCACTGGCATCACTGGGGAATGTTGAAAAAAAAATACTGATGCCTTGGGGGTTGTGATTTAGGCGCTGGGGTTTTTTAAAGATCCCAAATGTTTAGAATGTGCCAAAATACTGAGAATCATGGCTGTAACCAATACTCTTGGTGCTCTGCACACATTTCTCAGTACTCTGCTCTTTCACCTGACTTCCAACCTGAGACTCAGCCCACAGGTTTTATCTGCCCACTGGGGCTGGACTAATCTCCTTTTTCCTCTTATTTAAGATTACCAGCAGCCCTCCCTTTGCCTGGTTCTAAGATAACTGACATTTGATGGTAACGTGATTTGATCTCAGTATTCACAGAAGTCAGCAAAGTGAGGATTTCTCAGTCATCACAAGAAATCCGGGATCCAAGGTCATCCCTCAAGCCCAACAAAAATTTTTAATAATCCTCTACATCCCCTAATGACTCCATCACCCACCACTATCCAGGTCCTAAAACCACAAGATCTTCTAGAGTTCAGGTTTAATTATCAGCAAAATTCTTGACCCACCCACATTCTTCCCTAAATATTCCCATCATCCTCTTACTCAAATTAAATCCTATCTGCCCCTGAGGGTGATGCTTCTCTTAAGCACTATTAAGGAGGCTGGTTTGTCTTCCATAGCCTGTGAAATAACGATTGGGTTTTCTTTTTTCTTTTTGCCACTTCCAGTCCATTTCCCTCCATTCTTCCTAAAATCTCCTCTTCTAAATGTCATGTAACCAGATATCACCCATGACCCCTCATTTTCTGATTTATCTACCAATCACCTAGTTAATTCTCCTCTTTCCTGGAGGATTTCAGCTCATGGTTTATTGTCACTTTCTCCAGCACTAACTCAAAAATGTTGGTGATTCAATGATCTTGCCAATGACCTATCCTCACAGTCTCTTGACCTCCTCTTTTCCATAATGTGACCTCTACCCAAAGTCATCCACTCCCACCCTATCAGACCTTCCTCACATTTTACTTATCAGATTAAATCGTTTCGTCCATCATAATGATAACTTTTTTGCATATATCCCCAACTCCTTAACAACTCTCCTGCCTCATTGTACACACGTAGCAAAAGGTCAATCTTGGCTACATCTAACACTCCCCGTACCTTGTTTCTGCTTTCATGTAACCAAACATGGTAGGATGAAAAGGCATATCTATGCCATCTCTGAGACCTCTATCTTTTCAGTTATGCCAGTCAAAAATATTCAAGTCACCCTTGATTTTGCCCTTTCTCTCACACCATAAATCCAATAATCAGCAAATCCTGCCAATGAAATCTTCATTATATATCTGGAATCTGATCATTTGTCACTACCCCACTGCTACTTCTGTGGTCTAAACCACCATCATTTCTCACTTTTATTATTCCAAAATCCTCCTCAGTGGTCTTGCTGCTTCCATCAACCTGGCACACATATGTATTCTCTTAAAATTTAAGTCAAATTGTGTTACTCTTCTACCCAAAACTGTCTTCAATAACTTCTATTCTCACTCAGGAAAAGAAAAATCCTCAACACTGCATACAATTGCCTCTATCATTCTGTCTGACCTTATTTCCTATGACTGCTCTCCTTTTTTTAGTCCCCATCAGTCACACTGACCACCTTGCAGTTCCTCCAACATGTTAGAAAAAGCTCTCACCCCAGAGCCTTTGCACTTGCTGTTCTTGAGGTCAGAACTGTCTTCCCAAGATATCCATATAACTCCTCATCTTGCCTTCTTCAGTCCTGTATCAAATGTCATCTAAGTCACTACCTTTTCAAAATGGTAACCTCCTTCAACCCAGCACTCTTGCTCCCCATGCCATGCGCCATAGGATTTTTAAATATCCGCCATATTACATGATTTATTTTTGTTTATTCATTATTTGTCTCCCACTGGTATGCTTGTCCTCAGGCTTAGTCCCACCGTCTTAAAAACATGAGGTAAAGCTCAGATCTCAATAATACTTTTTATCACCTAGTAATTAGCATTATTAAGTTAATGATAACTCTCAAGTCACAAGATACATTTATTATCTATTCTCTGGAATACACACACTTAAATAACTTTTTACATCTTTGAATGCATGTTAAGATTATTTTTTAATCGCAGCACTGAAATGCACCACTGTAGTTATCACTGGAATCATAGGTTTGATCAAAGTTCCTAGCTCCTCAGAGGTGCAAACCAGAGCCATGTTTGGAATTTGAACAATATCCAAAATCTCATGGAGGCTAAATTATGTGCTAGAATTAAAAAAAAATAATAGACATATTAAGTTTTTGCTTTCCAACATCATATACAATTGTATTTCTCCCTTTTCATGTCTCCTTTCCTGTCTCTCTTCAACTCTCTGCTCCTTTGTATTTCACATTTTTATTTTATTTTTTTCCAAAGAGAAAGGAATTCACCTGAATATTTCAGTTTAAATACAGACACCCAACTAGGCCTTGCATTGAATATGCTCCTAGCATAGAAGTGACACTAATTTTAGGTTTCCAAATTATTATATCTTTCACTGTAATTAAAATAATTCAAAGTAGATATTTTAAGATAATGGAAAAAATACTAGTTATAATGAAAGAATTTGGCCCTATCTTTCGCCATTATGAGGTGTATGAAGGGTCTCTGTCAAATGAGTTTTAACCCATGCCTCTTCCAGCTAATGACTTCATAGCCTCCTTTAATCCAAAAATCTTTAGAGAATGCCCAGCCTGACTACGGTAAGGCTAAATATGGTTAGTGATCTATGAATTCTTTATATTGAAAGTCTATCTTCCTGAAGAGTTCCCCTTGGACAATCCTCTTACAGAATGGCAAAAACATCAGTAAACAAGAAAAAATTGAAAACCACATAATTGGTCCTTAAATATTTCTAAGTGACTTACTTAAGAATCTAAACATTTCATTATTTAGCTAGACATGCACTGGCTTGTTAAACAAAACACCAATGTCACTATTATAAGAGAATAAAAATGAACTTTATATAGCCTAACATACATTTCTCTAGTGTTGAACTACAGATGACTTTAGAAGCTAAAAAACAATTGCTCAAACAGAGCAATTTTCTGCATTACTGCTTGACTTTCTGAGAATAACTAACCTTTCACATAATGGAAAATTGGAAGAAAATGGTATTACTAAATAAGATGTTTTCACACCTGGTAATCTGGGGAAGGAAAAATTTTATGCCTATCATTGAATGAGATTGCTTCTCATTGTGGTATTTTCTCTAGCCACATTTTATTATAATACAGGAATAATTCTATAAAGCCTACTTTGCAGTATTTGCATCTATTTAATTTATTGTTCTGTTTTTAGCTTATAAAACAAAATTACAGTGTGTATTACAAAATGATATCCTATTTTAGTTGATTTCTTTAATTTTCTGACCTCCACTTTCTTTTTATTTTTTTAATCATCTTGAAGTAACGCTCCATTTAATAAATATAATTGACACCTTTTATTATTCCACTAGAATATGTATTCACATCTGGGTATCTGTCATTTCAGTAACCGTAAGAATTACATGACATATCTGGGTATCTGTCATTTCAGTAACCATAAGAATTATGTGACATCATATATGCTCCAAGTCCCTATCGCTCAGCAAATTTTGAATCTCTTAGATATGCTATCCCCTGTCCTTGCCTTGAGTAATCCCAGAATCCTTGGTGATAAGAAAAGCAATAAATCTGTAAGAGATGCTTTTAGCTACAAATAATAGAAAGTCTGACTAACTGTGGCATAAATCATAAGAGTATTAATTGATCACTAAAATTATGTCTGGTTCCAAGACTCATTCAGTGATTATATAAAGACCTAACCTCTTTTTATCAACTGCAACATCACGTTGGATTATCTTCCTCAGGTTAATTACATCTTGGTCACAAGACAGATGCTACCTCTCCAGGATCATGTCCTCAAGCCAATGTCCCCTGAACAAAGATGGAGCAAAGAAAAAAGCTTCCTTCTTTATAAGATAATTTCTTAATATGAGAGGGAACTTTTGCCTTTTTCTTTATGTAACTCCTTTTAGGTGGTGTTGCTACCTACAAGCAGAGCAGGTGGATAACACAGACGTGCAAGTGTATGACTTTTGCTTACAACAACTTGACTCACGTCAAGAGAAAAGGCAACAAGTCAGAAATACCCAGGGAAAGTATCCAACAGTAGGCTCAGGCTAATACTTTTACACATAACTCAAAATTTACACATTGCTATCATATTCACTGTAACACAAATTCTTTCCAACTTGTTCCCTCAACTTTTTTTTCCAAAAAGGACTATCTGGAATACCAATGATTACACTTCTAATTACTGTTGACTATATTTCTAGGTGATATATTATACTATGATGCTATTAAAAATAGGGAAGGGAGATGTCTGACTTCTATGCCAACCAAGAGTGAAATATGTAATTGACATATTGTAGTTGAATATTCTGCTCCATTTTGCCAAGTTTCAAGGGTTTTCTTGGCTCACTTCACTTTTGAAAACTAAAAAGTAATAAGCATTCTGTAATTTCTCCTTATGTATTCGATCTAACACATAAAGTATGAGTGACCAATATACAGTCACCTGATTTTGGTGACTTCATATATTTTATTCCTGTCTCTTGCTTGGATTTCTGCTCTTTAGCTATTAAAACAACATTCTCCTTTGATCAATACAACGACTTCAATACGAATGGCAAAACAAATAAATAAACAGGACCATATAAATCATGGTTGAGTTTTTGAGTACTGGAAAGATGAACCTTTAAGTTATGACCCCCCTCCCATCTCCCGTTGCCTTTTTATTCCCAGCAGACCAAAAAGTTCACAATTTGAAAGGGACGACACCATAGGGTAAGGAGAAAGAAAAAAAAATAATAATACTGTTATTTACTTACTGTTCATGCATATATGCCTTAGAATTACTATATGCCAGCCATACTACTGAGCACTGGTCTATACTAGAGAACAAAGTGATAAGGTCCCTGACCTTGTGGAACTTACAATCTAGTGAGAAAGGGGGCTACCACTAATTTAACAAAGGCATACATATATAATGGAAATTTTCTCAGTGGTATACAGTGCATATATACCACATAGTACATATAGAGGAAAACAGAGGGGAGCCTTTCAGATAAAATTCCTAGGAAGGAGGTCTCTCTGAGAATGTACTTCCTAAGAAAATCCCTGAAAGGTAAGAGGAAGCCGGATCCATACCAAACCAGGGTAAGAGATCTCCAAGGAGAAGAAACTTCATGCATAAATTCATGAGGTAGCGAAGAACAGGGCATGCTCAGAGAATTGAAAGGAAAGGATACTTCCGTGGCTGAAGCACAAAGTACACAGAGAAGACTGGAATTAAGAGGAAACAGAAAAAGAAGGCAGATGCTAGATGATGGCAGAGTTCAGAGTTTTGCTCAAGAAATGGGAAGTCACTTGACGCTATTGAAAAGGTGTAGGAGGAGAGAGTGAACTTATCAGAGTACAATATATATATCAGATAATTTTATTCATATGTATATTTCATATATATGTGCATATACATATATGATATTGCTCTTAATATTCTTGTATTTTCATCAACATTGATTAAAGAACAAAAGTTTGGGGCGGATCTTTAGGACAGACTAGCCCCTGATGAGTTTCCAAAAATGGTCTGATAATTCATACACAGTACTAGTCTGATGAAGAAAATTCTGGAAACAAAGGTAAAGCAAATATCAGGGGAATGCAGTTAAACAGCAAAACACTCAAGAGAGGACACCCTGGGTACAGCTCTGTTTGGCTTACAGTGCTAAATTCTTTCATTCACATGTTGTAACACCCTGCACTTTTTAAGTCATTTTGGGGATAAAAAATATACTCAAACAGCTTAGTGCTTGATAAGTGTGCAGATAATCAAATACCCCATTCCACTTTTCCCTGCAAGGGAAGATGATACTAAACATACACACACACACACACACACACACACACACACAGAGAGAGAGAGAGAGAGAGAGAGAGAGAGAGAGAGAGAGAGAGAGACAGAGCACAAAACCGATATGATTAAATCAGTAGCAGAAAACATCTGAAATAGCCTCGTGTTGGTTCATATATCTAGAATTCTCCAGGGATATTGAGGATATTCCTCAGCGTCCTGAGGGGTTTTAAGAAACTGCTCCCTTTAGAGCTTCCACTACAAGTTGGGTCTTCAACTGGGATTGACACTTAGAAAGCAAGCCAGGGGGGCGCCTGGGGGGCGCAGTCGGTTAAGCGTCCGACTTCAGCCAGGTCACGATCTTGCGGTCCGTGAGTTCGAGCCCCGTGTCGGGCTCTGGGCTGATGGCTCGGAGCCTGGAGCCTGTTTCCGATCCTGTGTCTCCCTCTCTCTCTGCCCCTCCCCCGTTCATGCTCTGTCTCTCTCTGTCCCAAAAATAAATAAACGTTGAAAAAAAAAATTTAAAAAATAAAAAAAATTAAAAAAAAGAAAGCAAGCCAGGGTCTAGACCTAGGAAAAATCTTCTATGCGTGTTAACACCCTTTTCAGTGCTAATGAGAGTGCTGCATAGCTAACAGTGTGGACTTGCCCCTCACACAAATCTCTGTCTTGGTGATAACACACCTCCTCCTCATGCAAATCAAAGTGTGAAAACACAGGCTCACAGCATCCCAGAGTTTTAAAGCTGGAAAACAAACCGAAGTGAAAAAAGCAGTTTGACTACTCTCCATGTTTTTACCTCATGGGATCACAACAAAACACGTTATCTCCTCCCAAAAGATTAGTTTTCATGCAGACTAACCACTTACGGGAAGGAACACACCGCTTCTCTTCCAGTTTGGGGGAAAAAAAAAAAAAAAAAAAATATATATATATATATATATTTATACACATACACACACACATATATATGAAATTCAATCCAAGTTTTACCCCCAAAAATTGTATGGATCACCTATCCACACTAGTGCAATTCGGGGTCCTATGACTTCAAAGCTGAGATATGCTATTTTCAAGGAAGCACGATCACTACAAAGATGAAGTCAGGGTCTTTGAAATCGCATGAACCGTTATTTAATGTATCTGGTATTCATTATGTATATGGTGTTAAATCCAGAAATAAAAAGCTATTACCAAGTTTCTTATAATACTTCCAATGGAAACTTTCCATCTGCCTAGATTAGGAACATAAACATATTTTGTTACATATACGGCATTGCATATTCTGGTGTTTCAGGGAAAATAAGTCAATATATTACCTCTTGACTTTCAATGAAAATTTTAAAAATATCTCTAAATCAGTACTTTCTGTGTAGAAAGTTCAGCATATTGTTCTCTGCCACATGTGCAATTCCTATCTAGAGACATTAGAGATACTGTTGCCGAGATTTAATGCAAATAGTTTACTCTTGAAAGCTTTTCAAGGGCAAACAGAAGAGTAGTATTGTATATTCATGACTGAGACACAAATTTAATGTTGTAGTGAAGAGGAATCAGTAGACTCTATCTTCTCATATGTACTAACAATCTTTTCAGAGAAAGTCACTACAATGTGAATTCCTAACCTCATATAATTAATGAGAATTTCACTCACCAGTACCACTATCAAGGGTCCAAGATTTGTGTCTCCCTTCCACTCTCAAGGACCCTCAACAATGGTTGCTGGTGATGAGGAGATTGTAACTGCAACATATTATATGGCGATTTCATCAACTGTGATTCTGCTAAGAAAATGTGGCCAAATGCAAAGGAAATATTTTTTCACATTGAATAGTTTACCACACACAAAAGGATGGAATATATATTCTTTCAGCATTTAAATCTCAGCTCAACTGTTAACACTTCAGAGAAATCACCCCTATCTGGAGGGTACATCATTCTCCTTCTAAATCATTCTCTAAGGTAGCCTCACCCAGTGGGCTAAAAAATGGCCCCAACCCAAGATGTCCATGGCCTAATCCCAAGAATCTGTGAATATTACCTTATATTTATGGCAAAAGGGATCTGCAGATGAGATTAAGGATTTTGAGATAAGAGATTATCCTGGATTATCCAGAGAGACCCCAAATACCCCAAATATAATCACAGTGGTTCAAGTAAGAAGGAGCCAAGAAGTTTACAATCAGTGGTGGAAGATATGATGGAGGCAAGAGACTGGAGTGATGCAAGGGAGGGGACATGAAGTAAGGAATGCAGGGGAGTTCTAGAAGCCAAAAGAGGCAAGGAAACAGATACTCTCCTGAAGCCTCCAGATATAACACAGCCCTGCAAACACTTTGATTTTAGACTTCTGACCTCCAGAACTTTAAAAGAATAAACTTGCATTGTTTTAAGCCCCTAACAGCAAAAGGAAGTTAATATACTTAATTGCATTTTCTCCACAGCACTTGCCCCTACCTGAAATTCTCTTATTTCTGGATTTTACTGTTTATTGAATTTCTCCCCAAATTTAAATATAAATTCCCTAATATGAGCTTAGAACTTATTTATCTTATTGGCTGCAGAAACTCCGGCACTAGGAAAAATGTCCTGAACATAACAAGTACCACATGAATATTGAAGGAGTAAGTAAGAGGTATAAAAAAAGACACAGAGGCAAACATCAAACCTTGTTCTTTTGATAATGGTGGCTTTCTTCACTATTATGTCAGCATCACCTTTATCTCTTAGGGAAAAGAAATTGGTGAGGACAAATTGCTGAGGATAAACATGTGTTTTAACATAAACTAGAATCTAGTACAGTAAAACCTTGGTTTGTGAGCATAACTTGTTCCAGAAACAAGCTTGTAATCCAAAACACATACACACAATCAAAGCGAATTTCATTCAGCACCACATACTACTTGTATAGCAAGACATCACTCGTTTATCAAGTTAAAATTTATTAGAAATCTTGGCTCGTCTTGTAGAACACACATGGAATAAGTTACTCACAATCCAAGGTTTTACTGTAACAGTAATTGCTTTATTGAAAAGTCCAAACTTTCCTGGGGTACAAATATCAAATCACTTTATTTTATTCTCTAACCACTACACTGCTCTTTCCTTTCCTTAAAAGATATCTACAGCAAATACAAATTTAGTCCAATTTAAACTTTAAATATCACACCTGATTTAACACTCACCTCTTCATTGTCCTGTGATTCTCCTTACATTCTCTTTCATTCCACTGCTGTCTACATATAAGGGCCTAAGGACTGAGTCAATAGGATGACCACAGCAGGGCTAATTCACACACCTAATTTTAATAAAGTTTCCAGAGGTATACTGAATGAATGTGTATGATTTTCAACTTTTTTTCTCAAGTTGCTTAACTTTAAAGTGAAGATAACAGCTTTATTTCCTTACCATGGAAAGAAGTTGTGAGATTCAAAAAGCACAGGTTACAAGAAAGTACTTTGTAAAATGCAATGTAGTAAGGCTGTGGAAGCCAGAGTCAATTACAATATGGAAGGGAAGTCACATTTGCTGAGCCTCACTATGGTCCACAAAGATGCCTTCCACATGCAACAGCACTTAACCGTCCTGACAATGCAAGTGAGTATATAATAATTTGAGGCTCAAAGACAGTACGAATCATGTCCGTATTCACACTGGCTAACATGAGGCAGATTTGGATTCAAAGTCAGTCTCCAGAGCTCTTCTTCCCAAAATATCATAAATTTTAACCAAGAAACAAACAAACAAAAAAACCCCAGCTTATTATCAATGGGTTCTTCTGACTTAAAGGTTATGATACAATATGCAAATAACATATATAGATCACACAGTTATGTTTTGAGATTAAACACATAATGATGATCAATATGATTTCTTATACGCAAGTGTAGGCTAATGAGCTGTGACATGAATGACACCATATTTTTTAAAGTAGATTGCTAAAGTAAACTTAATTTTTTTCCCTTTAGAACCAAAATATAAAGACTGTCTCAAAGCCACTGACACCTAGTTAACTCATTTCGAACATTACATCTGTAGAGAACTCGCTAAGAAATTAGAAAAACTGACTAGAGGATATTTTATCTTTCCACGGGCTATCCTTAAGAAAGAAAGGAATGTTCAATGAGAAAAATTACTGCTGATTTGGTAATTCAAACTGCTTGTAGAAGAACTCTAATATTGGCATCCAACTTATGTATTCACCACTTCCCAATATGGTTATGAAATATTAGATTAGCAGGTCGTACTGGATTTAATCTGAACATTTGTTTAACATACTGAACAAATAGGCTGTTTTCAAGAACATGAGCTGTTTAGAGATGAAAATGACTTTTTGTTTTTACTTCCTAACATTCTTCCCTTCCTTTGAAAACCACTCCTCCTTGTACTCTATGGAGTACTGAGAGTGTTTGTTAGATATTCCA
This sequence comes from Herpailurus yagouaroundi, assembly GCF_014898765.1. NCBI lineage: Eukaryota > Metazoa > Chordata > Mammalia > Carnivora > Felidae > Herpailurus > Herpailurus yagouaroundi. Next base: position 2,191,778 of record NW_024412406.1, read on the forward strand.
TAGAATTATCGATGAGAGTGTTGTATGGGGAACTGAGAATGTTTGTTAGATATTCCATAGAATTATCGATAAAAATGTCTAAAAATAAAATATATTAGGTTTAAAGGTCAAAAGAAGTCGACTTATAACTTTCATAATGCTCATGTATTACACCACCTGCTAGGCTGTAGCTGGTTCAAGAGATGGTTCAAGAGAAACACCTTGAAGATCAATCACAAGACCTTGATCCTCAGGACACAAGTGACTGATTCAGGGTGGACCCCTCACCCAAACCTGAGCCATAAGATAATATCTCTGGGATTTTTCATTTTGGGGGTAGACTTTTAAAGACTATCTCTTTAAAGACTATCTTTAAAGACTACCCTCTCATATGCCATATACTACAGAGAAAAGACAGAAAGACTCTTGACAGAGTTCCAGCCATATATACAGTTTTGTTTTTTAATTCTCTCTTCAAGAATATAGAAGTCTTTCTCTCAATAAAATCTCCAATTTGCCTATGATCATTTGAATTGGATTTTCATGACTTACAGGCATAAAATTATAAAAAATTGTCAAGACCAAAGGAATAGTCTCTCATGGTGTCAGCAAGTTTTATCAATGTTGGCTACGAGATTTAAGAAAAAGGTTTTGATTTGCTGTAGTGTTCAAAAAGGAAATCTTGAATTAAAAAAACCTGTGCTTTTATTTTTACTTTCTAGAATAAAAATTCCAATGTTTCTTCTTAGCTCCTAAGCTAAATACTACCTAAGAAGTAACCTCAGCTTTATAATACTGTATACTGATCACGCAGAGTACTAAATATTCACTGAATATACAGCTAAGCTCCCTGAAGTTAACCAAAGGAGAACATTTGTTTTCCCTCATATTAAGTTGCAAAGCAAAATAATAATAGTAAAAAAAGTCATTAAAAACCAACTCTGGAAGGGAAAGAAGTAGAGATCATTTACGCAGACCTATCAATGGCTTCCTAAACTAAGGCATACACGTGCACCACCACCAACCCTCTACCACATTTAATTGTTAAAATTTTTAAAAATTCATATTTCATTTTTATATTTGAGCAATCATTCTTGGTATTTGATCATGACCCTGGATTGGGGGAGGGGGGCTTCAGAACAGCTTGGTGGTTGAAAAATGTTTTTCCTGCTAATTAACTAATCACAAAGTGGGTATAAGTTTTAGAATGAAAAAGAATAAACGAATAAGGAGGGAACAGTAAAGAGAGATAAAAAAGATGTCTCTTCTACAGTTACTTTTTCCTAGTTCTCTTATGTTCCATCAGACTGATGTTAAATAAAAAAGATAGTAATAATGTACATGGGAGCATGATGCTTATGCTATTTAAGTAACCCTGTACCTCTCATTTCCACCACCCCCCAATCACCTCAAACAAAATATGTCTCCTCTCTCCATTCTTATCATTATATTGTCTGATTTTTTTCTTTCTTTCTTCTTTTTTTTTTTTTTTTTAGGAGAGACAGAGAAAGAGAGAGCATACACAATTTGGGGAGAGGGGCGGAGGCAGAGAGAGAGAATCTTAAGCTCAACACAGGGTTTGATCCTATATAGGATCATGATTTCTGCTGAAATCAAGAGTCAGGCACTCAATTGACTGAGCCACCTTGGCACCCCTATACTGTCTGATTTTTAATGAAAAGGACTTTGTTGTTCAATTGTCAACAAAAGAATCTTACACATACATTTTGCCCAGTCTTTCTTTGTATGAATTGTGTATTTTCACCATTGATGAAATTTCAAATGATGTCAGCAGCGAGAGTGAGGCTTTCCCAAAACATAAACAAAACTGTATTTAGACCCTTGTGTAATACTATCCCCTTGAGTAGAATACAATGTGGCAGAGGTGAAAGGCTTGGCTTCTGAGATGAGTAACAAAACAACTATGGTTTCTACTTGGATGCTCTTGCTTGCTCTTAGCTTACTTGGTCTGAGGGAAGCCAGATGCCATATCATGAGTTGCCTTCTGAAGAGGCCCATGCGGCAAATACCTGGGCAACAGTCAAAGAGGACCTGAGGCCTGCCTAGGGCCACAATTGAGTAAGTTCCCTCAGGAAGACCTTGAGATGATTCGAGTGCAGCCCCATGAGTAGCTTTGAATCGAGGCACTCAGACTCTGGATTCCTTATCTACAAACACTGAGATAATACATGTTTGGTGTTTTAAGGTGCTAAGCTTTGATTATGTAGTAAAAGAAAACTAACATAAAAAGCAATAAATTTTCCCTCTGACTATATAAAACATTGATTATCAAATTAATTTTCAGTGCAGAAAAACGCAAATCTACCATTGCTAGATTGAAAGGAATCAATCAAGCAAACACATGTAACTATCTGCATCTATATCTCCATATCTGTCTGTATCTATATCTCTATTTATGTCTGTGTCATCCATCTGAGGGGGTTGGCCATGGAAAAAGCCATCCTGTCATGACGCAGAGTGAACAAGCCACTGTATCCTGATACCAGTAAATACCAACTTTATCTAATTAACTTCACTAGTTTTGAGTCTGTGCTTATCAAGTAATTTTCTGATTATAATATAGCTTAGGAGCCATTCACATAAGCTGAAATTACTGCCTGTTTTTTCCCAAAAATGTCAATGTATTTTCATGACGATTTATAAGTGAAATTGTCATTTCACCTGCGATGTGTTCTGGCCCATGAGACAATGGAATTTCTCATCATGCTGATAAAATCAGGTTTCTCAGCCAGATGTTCTATCACAGGAAATTTACTGAGTTCATGAAAGCCACTCTGAAATTTTTCAGGTAGTAGCCTGATGGTCTTCTCTCCAGATGGGTGTTTTTGCCTTTAATATCTCTTTTTCAATTAACCAGATATGTACTTTTCCCACTAATAACAGAAAATAATCTTAAAATCATTTTGAGGGTAGCTTAATAAATTTAAACAGCTCCATCGAGCTAATTTAGTACCATAAAATTCACCTATTTTAAGTGCACGATTCAATTTTAGGACATTTATACAGTGGTGCAACAGTTATAATAATACCGTTTTAAAATGCTTTCATCACCTCAAAATTGCCTTGTGCTCATTTACAGTCAGTTCTCACCTCCACCCCCATCATCGGGCAGCCACAGATCTACCTTCTGTCTCTACAGCTTTGTCTTTCCTACAACTTCAAAATAAGTGAAATGATACAATGTGTAGTCTCTTGTGCTGGAGTCTTTCACTTAGCACAATATTTTGGATACTCATTTATGTTGTTGCATGCATCAATACGTAGTTCATTCTATTTATTGTTGAAAAGTATCCATTTACTTACTCAAATAAATTGAAAACTTATATCCACACAAAAATCCACATATGAATGTTTTAGTAGCTTTATACGTAATTGTCAAAATTTAGAGGTAACCAAGATGTCCTTTAGCAGGTAAATGGATGAATCAATTGTGGCACATTCAAATAAAGGTAATAATATTCAGCCCTAAAAAGAAGTGACTTATCAAGCCATGAAAAGACACAGAGGGACCTGAAATGTATATTACTAAATGAAAGAAGATAATCTGAAAAAGTTACATACTGTAGGATGTTGACTAGGACATTCTAGACAAGGCAAAACTATAGTCAATAAATAGATCTGCTTTTGTCAGGGTGGGAGTAGGGGGAAAAGAGGTGAATAGGTGGAGCACAGAGGATTTTTAGGGCAGTGACATACCCTGTATGATATCATAATGGTGGATATATGATATTATGCATTTGTCTAAACCCATGAAATGTGCAACACCAAGAGTGAACCCTTTGGTAATCTATGGACTTTGGATGATTAGGATGTATCATTGTAGGTTCATTCTTGATAAAACAAAACAAAAATAAACAAACAAAAAAAAAACCCAAAACAGAAAAAGATGGTAATGGGAGAAGATATGCGTGTATGGGTGCCAAGAGTATATGGGAAATCTCTGTACCTTCCTCCCAGTTTTATGGTAAACCTAAAACTGCTCTTAAAAATCAAGCTTTTCTTTTTAAAAAAAAGTTCTGCAGAGATTTTGGAATATAGGAGCCTTATCAGATACATATTTCCCAAGTATTGTCTTCTTTTTATGTCTTATATTCTTGTTTTCTTATGTTGGTTTTTGAAGAGAAAACATTTATAATTTTGATAAAGTTCAATTTATCATTTTTTATGTTTTATGTTTTGTTTTGTTTTTTGTTTTTGTCATACTGGAAAATCTCTGTCTAATCCCTAGATTACAAGGATTCTCTTCTATGTTTTCTGATACAGGCCTCATCGAGCCAAAATCAAGATGTCACATGGCAATGTATCTTTCTGTAGGCTCTGGAGGAGAATCCATTTCCCTGCCCATTCAGGTTGCTGAGAGAATTGAGTTCCATGTGATGGCAAACGTGAGGTCCCTGTTCCTGTCCTGGCTATAAGGTGAGGACTGATCCCAGCTTTTAGAGACCCCCCCCCCCACCCTCCTCTCTTCCACCTGCCTTCCCCCGTCTTCACAACCAGTAATTCCAGTCAAGTCTCTCACAATTTGAACCTTTTCTCTTTCTGAACACGGCCTGAATAATTCTGCCTTTAGGAACTCTTGTGATTAGTTTATAAGTTTCATAATTTCTGTTTTTATATTACTTTAGTCTTTGAGTCTTTTAGATGCTAACGGGAATGGAATTCTTATTGATTTTTAATGCTATTTCTGGATTTTAGGTTTCTAGTTGTGTGTGTGTGTGTGTGTGTGTGTGTGTGTGTGTGTGTGTGTAGTCTGTGACCTAGTCTGACATAAAAATTTTTGAATAGAAAAATATATAGTTTCAACAATAATACAAACATACCAAAGAGACAACATTAAAGACATTTAACTGTAACCATGTGAAGTCTATAGCAAAAATTCATTTCTTATAACATAACAAATATCGTAAGAAAAAAAATCTGTGTAATTTTTAAAACTGAGTAAGGAAAGCCATAATGAAGAAAGAAGGGGTAACATCCCTAATCACATTGTGAATTTATGGCAGAATTTGAGAGTCAGCTCCATAAAACAGTGCTCACACTGGTATCCCATGAGATCCCTTGATCTACCTCTAAGTTAATTCATTCAAAGTAATTTGTTTGACTCAGACAGTAAAAATTACTTTTAAATGTTAAACATGTTTATTTTCCGATCTTCAAAACTTTAAGAGATACAGAATGAATTTCTTCTACTTTCCCATTTTAAATACTAATAACAAAGAATGAAAATGTTGAAGAGTGCCTGGATTGCTCAGTCAGTTGAATGTCTGACTTTGGCTCAGGTCATGATCTCGCAGTTCATGGGTTTGAGCCCTGCTTCAGGCTCTGTGTGGACAGCTCAGAGCCAGGAGCCTGTTTGGGATTCTGTGTCTCCCTCTTTCTCTGCCCCTCCCCCACTCACATTGCCTCTTTCTCTCTCTCTCTCTAAAAAATAATAAATAAATAAATAAATAAATAAATAAATAAATAAGGGGCACCTGGGTGGCTCAGTCAGTTAAGTGTCTGACTTCAGTTCAGGTCATGATCTCACGGTTCGTGGGTTCGAGCCCAGCATCGGGCTCTGTGCTGACAGCTCAGAGTTTGGATCCTGCTTCGGATTGTGTCTCCCTTTCTCTCTGCCCCTCCCCCTGCTTGCACTCTGTCTCTTTCCTTCTCTCTCTCAAAAATAAACAAACATTAAAAAATTTTTTAAAAGAATGAAAATGTTGTGTGAGACATTCTATGTGAATATTATAGCGTCAGTTTCATCCTTAGGCAGTACACTGCATAGTAATGTTTTATAGACAAATATGTGAAACTGATACACACAGATACACAGACACACACGAACCTCATGTTAGCCGGTCAGTTGGAACCAAGATAAAACGGTCCCTCATGCTGTATTCCCTTGAACAAACCAAAATCCTTTTACAGCTCTTCAATACTAGCATCCTTCTCTTTCTTCTCTGAACAATTATTTTGAAAACCGATGTTTTGAGTATTAAACTCTATTTTCAAAATCTCAACTATTAACCTCTATTCCAATCTCCATTTGCTTTTGTCGAATGCGAATCACCAAGAACCTTTCAAATAGCAGCTTTGAAATCTGTCATTTTGTGGTTAGTTCCAACATCGCACCACTCCCATTGACCATTAGTTGTTCCATTTCTTCCTTCTCAGAGACACCAGTGCTCTATCTCCTGTAGTTGGCACAAAGCAAATGGTAGAGGAGCTCTTAGTATACACAGGCATAAAAGACAATCTGCTCTTTTGATTTGTTAAGAACTGGGCTCTCTCATGGTTCAACCTTTATATTGGTGAGTGTTCAACCCAGTCTTCCTATGATGCAATTCACATAAGTGCCAATGTCTGAGTCTGTGGTCTTTCTTCTACAACGGTATTATATTTTGGGAAGGGGGTGCAGAGGGACAAGAGGAGAAGGAGAGAGAGTATCTTAAGCAGGCTCTACACACAGCGTACAGCCTGACACAGAGCTCAGTCTCAAAACTGTGAGATCATGACCTGAGCCAAAATCAAGTCAGCTGCTTAACTGAGCCCCCCAGGCCCCTCAACAGTATTATAGTAAATAGTAATGACGAGGTATTCGCTATAGTGTGGCATTCTAACAATGAAATTATGCAACAGAAAAAAACTAGCTTATTTACATTCTTACCTTAAAAACTTTTGGAAATGATCAAGGTAAACATGTCTGCTACAATTTTAAAATATCAATGATCAAAAATATACGCTTCAATTAAATGTCTACATTATTAACTTTCCAATAATACACTTAGAATTTGTTTCTATCATTCAACACATACTAACACACATTTCTCACAATAAATATTTCTAGAAATAGGAAAAAATATTGACCATATACTATAGAATCACAAATGCTCAGTTGATGACCTTTCTTAAAATAATAGAATTGTTCATACACATTAAATGTATTACTGAAGTCACTTAGATATTACTCAGCCATTGCTAATCAGCCTGAACTACTAATTAAACTTAATGGGATATATTTTCCTGTCATCCACAACATGTGGTTTATAATTCCTAAAGAAATTAAATTAGATATCAGAATTGAAATTGGAAGAACAGAAGGCGAAAACGAGCACTCTTAATTCAGACAACAATTAAATAATATATTTTGTAAGATGGAATCATTAAATAAGGACTAGAGGAAAAAAGCAACCTTTGGCTCCATCTGTATTCATGCCAGGCGACCTGCATCCCCACATCTGCCAGTCACTCCCACTAGGACTTCCATTGAATTATGCAGTTGCTTACTAAAGCATTCAGTGTGTCACAGCATAAGGGGCCACCAGTCCATAAATTTCAAATTAATTAGTTTTTAATTTATCTGTATTCACCAATACACTCCTAGCCTCACTATGCAGTACTCATTCTTTCCCATATTAATTATATCATTCCTCCAGTGTAAAGTAACAAACGTGCTCTTGAGAGAGCTAAAGCATTTGGAGAAAGAATCAGTTCTAAACTCATGGGAATCACCTAAAAAGGAGCAACACACAGCAATATGATTCTGCCATTCGTGTTCAGTACTAATTACTTAGTACTCTTTCATCCTCTGGATTTATTATATGTAGTAGTGACAGTGTTATATTGGCTTTTTTAAAATGTCCTTCATTTGACTGTACACGCTAATATATTAGTGTGTAACATTCAAGCTTTTTTTTTTCTCCTCCCTGTTAAACAATATGCTTCCCTTGCCTTTGAAGAACTTAGATGCTAAAGAAAGTAGGGAACATTCATTAAGATGAAACCCAGCAAAGGACCCATCCTGTTTTCCCTCTTACTGGAAAAGGCTACAGCACATGACAGTTAGCAACACTTTGTTACAGAAACTGCATGGATGGACTGGACAAAACAACCATCCCAACAGAAAGGAGCCATCCTAAGGTGGCCTCTGTTCTGCATTTTTACTTCCAATTAACACTGAAAATTGTGGCTATACTGTAATAATTGCAGTTTTTTGTTAATCTGTAAAGTTTATTGTAAACTATTCCTATGGTTTAGTGAAACCCAGAAAGGAATTAAACTGCAAAGTAATAGGGGGTGCCTGGGTGGCTCAGTCGGTTAAGCGTCCGACTTCGGCTCAGGTCATGATCTCACGGTTTGTGAGTTCAAGCCCCGTGTCGGGCTCTGTGCTGACAGCTCAGAGCCGGGAGCATGTTTCAGATTCTGGGTCTCCCTCTCTCCCTGCCCCTCCCCCGTTCATGCTCTGTCTCTCTCTGTCTCAAAAATAAACATTAAAAAAAAGTTTTAAATAAAAAAATAAACTGCAAAGTAATATAATTACTTACTATTATATAAATAGCATATAAATATAAATAATGTGTTTATTATTACTGTTTCTCCTATTAATATTGTTTATTTTACTTTACTGGATTTTATAGGAGGCCCAGTTTACTCCCAACAACTCTCTGAAAAACACTACTATTTGAACCTACACATTATACACTGGATCTCAAATTGCTTTTCTTCTTTTTTCCTTTTCTTTTTTCTCTTTCTGTTCTTTTTTTTTTTTTTTTTTTGCAACAACTTGACACAACAGAGTTGTGTCTAATTTCAAGACATTTTCATCACTCCCAAACAAAACCCCATTTCCATTAGCTCTTGGTTTCCATTCCTCTTCACCCCCAGCCCCCTGGTAGCCCCTTATATAATCTTTCTCTCTCTATGGATTTGCATGTTCTGGATCTTCATATAAGAAGAATCAGGCAATATGAAGTTTTGTGACTGGCTTTTCAACTCAGTATGATGTTTTCAAGGTTCATCAATGGTGAAGCATGTATCGGTACTTCATTCCTTTTTTATTTTATATAATATTCCATTGCATAGATGCGTCACATTTTATTTATCCATGCATCAGTTGATACACATTTGAGTCGTTACATCTTTACCTGTTATGAATAATGCTGCTATGGATATTCATGTACAAGCTTTTGGGTGAACACATGCTTTCATTTTTCATGAGTATACACCTAGGAGTGGGCATGCAGAGCCATATGGTAAATCACATATTTTTAACATTTTGAGGAACTGCCAAGCTGTTTTCCAAGATGGCTGCCTCATTTCACATTCCCACCCACAACATACGAAGGTTCTAATTTCTCCACATCTTCGTCAACACTTATTGTTATCAGTCTTTTCAATTATAACCATCCTAATGGGTATTAAATGGTGTTTCATCGTGATGTTAGTCTGAATTGCTCTAGTGGCTATAGTTTACATTTCTCTCATTGCTAATGACATTGAACATCTTTCCCTATATGTACTGTCCATTTGTTTATCTTCTTGGAAGAAATATTTATTCTTATCCTTTATTCATTTTTAAATTGGGTTCTTTGTCTTTTTATTTTAGAGTTGTAAGAAATTCTTTTTGGGTTCAATTTCACTTGTATTGAAGTAGTCTTTGGTGGCTTCTTCAGTGAAAGTCTCTTTGATGTTAGACTCCCTTTTTTGAAAATGTCTTTTTTTTTTTCATCATTATCTTTGCTCTATCTTCTGGTGACAGTCTGTTACCCCTGGGTTGTGGAAACATTCCTGCAGGAATGTTTGCTTGCTTCTGCTGGTCCCAGGAGGTTTCAGGTGTTTCACTTTGAGATCTCCATGATGTTAAATCAGACTCCACATTCATGCATGGCCCACTTGAGGGGAAGGCGGTGCTGTGGACTGAAATCACCAACAGAATCACCTTTCTTTTTCTTTTCTACTCAGAACCTGAAGAGATGACCAGCTTTCTTGGACAGAAGGCAGAATTTTTCCAAACCTCCTCTCACGAGGGGGTCCCAGATTTATGAAGGAGTCTCAGTTTTAGGTCCTTATCTCATGTGAACCCAGGCCATGTCTTTTCCCCTCTTCCTGCTAAAGTGATACTCTCAGGGACATCATATCATCGGTGCCTACTGTTCTGCCTGTGAGTTTCCACATCACTTCTTGAATCTTGAACTTTCCTATTATTGCTCTGGAGCTTACTTTTGTGTTATGCATTTCTGTGTGTTGCAACCTGAGAGAGTCATACACTACACACAGTATGCATTGGATTACAGATCACTTTTAAGAGTGATGCCTCCCATGGAGGTGGTGACTGTGATTTATAAGTATATAGGTATGGCTGAAAAAAGCAGAATACCAAAGGCCTTCTAAATAGCCACAACAAATAAATGAAATGTTGTCATCAGTTTACAATTGCCACTATTTGAAGAACCTCTCAGTATATCTGTCTCTTAATCCCAATCTCCTGAAGTATGTGCTAAAACAGAGGTATCCTAGTCCTGATGGTTTCATCTCATATATACGATTAGCCCTACAGATCAGAGCTGCCAGAAATTATTTAAGTTGTTCTCAGGGATCCGTGTAGAAGTTTCCCCTCAACTCCTCACTAGAAATCATTCTACTGCTTATACATTTTTTTAAATGACCTGCCGAAGTGGAGCAAGTCTGACACTGGTAAGTACTGAGGGTCATGGTAACAAGTCTTCAGTAAAATAAGATCAGCAACAGAGTAGACTATCACCTGACACTAAATCTGGTCTAGTCAAAGTTCTTGGAATTATCTCTATTCTGATTTCAACTGCGGTGACGGAGTTTATGTAAACCTTGGTGAAAAATAGATCTCAATTGTTCCACCTAAACTCTGAACCCTTTTGCTCCAAATAGGTGTGTAATAAGATATCCTGTACCCGGTGCATAGATGTCAGTGAACATCCAGGGAACAAGCAAGTAATTTTTTTGGCTGCGGTTTTCTGGGTTTGCTGTTTTGGAGACAAGGAGAGAGAAAGAGAGAGAGAGAGCAGAAAAGGGCCAGAGAGAAAGGGAGACAGAATTCAAAGCAGGCTCAAGGCTCTGAGCTGTCACCACAGATTCCGAAGCAGGGCTTGAACTCATGAACCGCGAGATCATGACCTGAGCAGAATCCAGACGCTTAACTGACTGAGCCGCCCAGGCGCCCCATATATTTTCAAATGGCACTCCAGAAATGAGAAAAAGAACCTAGCATAGCCAAGATGCGGGTGTCCAAAGCAGCGTCTGATTCACAGTAAATGCTCAGTAAGTGTTATGTGAAAGACAGCTTTGGGTGAGCACCCCTGGAAATACAACACAAAATAAGGAGTGGTGGCTACTTTCAAGGATCTTACAATTTTGTTAAGGAAGTGTAACAAAAATAGCTAATAATTAAAACATATCATACAATTTAAATAAGAGTGAAAGCCTAAAGATAAGCGACATTAGCCACTCTGTAATTAATTATTAATGTATGTTTTAAGTACTTCCTACAGTTTTCTGGAGTTCAGAATTTAGGAAATTTTAGACAACAGAGCTTAAAGGATTTAGAATTAGAGCTGCATATTTTGAGGGAGTCCCAGGAAAATACTCAAGGTGGTCCTAAAACCCATAGATTACCATGTAACCATTTTTCTTTTTTATGTGAAAGATGAAAAGAAGGGATTATGATCCTTTTCCTTTATCAAGATTGCCAAGCAAGATCACTCTGCCCTTTCCTGTAAGATTCCTGCAGACCTGCTCCAGGAGTGAGTAATGAGCACATCTGCCGCTTAAGGCCGGGTGTTCATCCTCCTTCCCAGTAGAAGTCCCTGCATACTGATTAAGGAGGCAGGGAGGTATCCCTTTGTTTCCACACCAACTCAGAGGATTGGCATTTACCTACTGAGGTAGTAATTTAATTTCACCAGGAGCTCTCAATCTCTCCCCCAGGTAAAGTACCGAGGGCAAAAAAAAAAACGTCAAAACACACCCCTTGCCAGAGGGCTAGCCTCATCTATCTGACCCAGCTTTGAAGTCTAGGATCATTTGATATTTGCAGAGTCCCACCTTTAGGACTAAAGATGAAAATGATAAGGGAAAAATCCTACGATTATTTGACACTGCATTTGCTAGGGAAGAAAGGAAATAGAGTATCATTGGTCTTGTTCTCTTGGAGCTCTGAAGTTTCCTTTTCATTGTTTATCAAAAGAAGAGGTGCACAATCTATTCCAGAGACAAAGCATTTCCCAGAGACATTCGAGAGACACTGAACAAAAGAGGACTAGGGTCTGAATGGGCACAGTGTGCTAGGGAGCACCCTGAAGGTGAGAGGAATGAAGCAAGCAAAATTCACACTGGCAAGAAACCAACAGGCATATTTAGGGGATTGTGAATGAGCCAAGTTGGCTGGTAAAGATGATTTCTGTAACAATATAATGGGATATGAGGCATGATAAATGGAAGTTGAAACTAGGCTGCCGAGTACCTTGAAAGCTGTACTATAGAGGATCCTGCAAATGTCAAGGAACCATTTAAAGTTTCTGACTCAGGAAGCAACAAGATCAAAAGGAGTTTTAAAAGATAATTTTCTGGCTCTATCTAGGTGAGACTAGATGGGAAAGTTGAGAAAAAGGAGACTCATGGTGTTCGCAAATCAAGACACCATCATCACATCAGGGTGAGGATTGTTGGGAAAAAGAAAGGGAAGAAAGTCTCTGAGTGGTACATTCCAAGGCTGGTTAACTACCTGGATGAGGGTGGTATCCATTAAAACCAAGGACAGTTATTGTCAGCTGCCTGAACCCTGAACTGACTGACAAAGCCACCAAGGCCCTCATACCTAAGACACCATGGATCAGAAAGAATGGAGACCTACCCGTCACCATTCATTCCTTCTCCTGACTTTATTATTCCTATGAGATGATGCTGGCCTGGGATAAGTTAACTGTCACAAGTGTAATTTCCCACACGTGCTCTCACAGATGACGTTTGAGCCTTTGTTGGTTATTCTTCCATCTTCTATGTCTTTTCTTCTTGGCCCAGTTTCCTCTCTGCAAATTCTCAACATTAAACTATTTACAGTGGCTTTGTCAAAGACTACTCCCAGATAACATTCATGTTTTCTTTAGGCTTGTTGGGTTTTAAATAAAGACTCCCCTAAATTATCCAAAGGAGAAAGAGGTGTGTTGGAAGAATATGTATGAATGGCAATGGGAACCGGAATTTGCAAGGGGGACTCTCCCTCCATCTCTATATCAAGGACTGTGAGTTCTCTGCTCTTCTCTGTACACCTGCTTGAATCGTACTCCTGACAACCTTCCTTGGGTAAATCCTGATTCCTTATTCTCCATTACTTTGATTTGTACTGAACCATCATGGACATTCAGCCCTGACTTACCTCATGATCTTTCAGCTACAGCTTTTGTCTATGTTATTTTACTAGTACACAGTACAGAGAAAGAAACGGAGAAAATCTAATTGGCCACATCTATTTCTGAGCTAGGACAGAGTTTATATGTCATTATGTGACCCTGAGTTTGTATACCATAGGCTAACCTATGGGTTGGACACATTTAGGTCCAGGACTCACTTCTGCTATGAAGCGATGCAAAGAGAGATGAAGAGCGTTGCAAAACATACCATCATTTTGTTGGAGTGTATGCTGCTGTAGCAAATTACCACAAACCACACAAAATATCTTCTAGTTCTGTATTTTCGAAGTCTTACTGACACAGGTGTCACCAGGCGAAGATCAAGTTGCCCTACGGCCACATTCCTTTTTGGTGGCTCTAGGGGATCCAATTCTGTGCTTATTCAGGCTATCGAGAGAATTTACTTCCATGTGACAGCAGAACCGAGGTACCTGCTCCCTCTTCGACTGTTACGTGAGGACTCATCCTTCTTTTATAGAGAACCCACCTTCAAGGTCCCTCCCCCATCTTCAAAGCCAGTAATGGTGAGGTAAGTCTCTCTCACAGTTTGAACCTTTCCTCTTCTTGACAAACTTCTGACCACAGCCAGAAAAGTTATATGCTTTTAAGGACTCATGCCATTAATTTGGAGCCACTCAGATAGTCCAGGTTTATTTCGCCATCTCAAAGTCCAAACACTTAATCATAATTGCAAAGTCCCTTTTGTGCATCAGGTAACATTCGCAGGTTATGAGGATTAGTGTGAGACAACTTTAAGGTGCCAATATTTAGTTCCATGTATTAGTATTCTGCCGACCACAACCCCCAAATATCAAAGCCTACAAAGGGAGTTGTTTTCCTTTGGAAAGAGAAAAAAGATAGGGACAGGCAGACTTTACAAATACACCTAGTTCACGACAGCAATTTTGCTCTCCCCAGTCTGGATCCATCCATTTCTATCCTTTAAAATTCAGCTGCAGTCCAATCTCCTCCAAAACTTTTTTTAAACAACTTGAGCTCATATTATTGCATCCTTTCTCAGACTACATGTTAAATTCATGAGCAATGCCAGTTTTCCCCCATTATTCAAATTTATTAATTCAATCATCCATTCATTCAGTAACACTTACAGAGATTTTGTTAAAGGAACTCCTATATAACAGTTATAAATATGAATATGTATCATTATTGACTTCAAGGAGCACATGTATTTTATGATCATTTATTTTGTTTCCTTAACAAAAATGCTAGCTTCATGAAGGAAGAATCACACGTTTGGTTCTTTCACAGAATGCTAAGCCAAGGCACAATCAGTAAATAAAAGAATGACCAATTGCTAAAAGTAAAAAAAAAATCACTTCAAACTACAGACATTTAAGCACAAACTAGTAATTTAAATTGCATTCAGAATGGGAGACTTGGCATTATTTACCACACATCATCTCATTTTTAAAGTACCTTGTCAGGTCATGATTACATAAAATTAATAGAACTATACTATTTCTTAAAACAATTTTTCTGTCCTGTAAATCAATATATCTACTCCTATCAAAGGGAAGTTTCCTGTCAAAATATGTCAAGCGTGACTGACGACTGTCCTATGGTTATGAAGAATACACTGAAAACTTAGAGATAAATCAATAGGGAGTCACACACTATAATTTTAAAGAAAAAGCATTTAACACACAAGGCCAGTATTTAATGAAAACTTGTAAAACCCAAAGTCCACCCTTTTTCTGACTAACAATACTTATATTTAAAGTAATCTGTGGTTCATCAAAATACAGCTGGAGACATTAAACTTAGTTCAATCGTGAGGCTTCCATTTGTTATTGAAGAACTAAATAATAGTTGCTTCTAAACAGGTAGGTTTCAAACGAATTTGACCAGAACCCTCAGCTTGAGGCATATGTTACCCTGTGACCAACTACATATAAATGCATAATACTGAAACAAAGCTTTCATAAAATGTCTTCTCTTTATTACATGCCTATGTACTCTGCCATTTTCTATTCTAATGTATTTTACTCAATTCTATTCTAGTCTTTTAAAACTACAGCATGTAACCTAAAAAACTGATTTCATAACCGATTAATAGATCACCGATAGGATGGAAAACTACTGTTTCAAGCTGTTCTACACAATCCATCTAAGAACTTAGAAACATATTTTCTCATTATTAATTAAAACAATCTATGAAAAATAACACACTTTTTACTTTTACAAAACAGAATAGGGTAATTTGCTAAATTATACTTAAATGTATTATCCATCATTATAAATTATAATGGATAATATAATATAATATAATATTATCCATCACTATAAATTATAGTTTTATTTACTTTTATTTATAGAAATGCTCAAGAAACTGATTTGAACTTTGTTTAATATTTATTATTTGGTGTCAGCAGAGAAAGAAACTTATAAATATTTGCTAAACACACTGTCTGTTTTCAGTTTAGATTTGTAAATACTCTTAGCTCACAGGTAAACTGAAAATGTTATTTTGAGTCACCAGTGTGGATCAGAACAAACATTCTTACGCATACAAAAGCCACAACAAAAAAAAGTGCAGTATATTTTTCCACTAATAAAAGAATACAATTGACAGAATGAAATGTTAAATCAAAAAACCAGGCTTGAAACACTGAAATTAATAACATCTACAAATAGAACCTTATCAAAAACTTCTGATCTGGAACCATAACTCTCACAGTCACTGGTATCATGCAAATTTCTACCAACAGAAAAGAGGTGACTTGATTGCCATGAAAATATCCCAAGTATGTTAGTGATGAAGTAGAAGAATATTTTTTAAATATAGCTTTGAGTTCAACAAGTAATGAGACAGAATTTCCTGCTGAGTGTTTTATTACATACAGTCTATTTAGCCAGGAAATCAATTTATAAACATATATGGATTTTATTTTTTAAACTTACAAAAACTTGCATTGATACAATGAACTTCAAAAAGCAATCTATACATCTTGAAATCACTAAGATGGCTATTTTAATGCCATGTCTTAACTAAAGCAATACAACACGTTAAAAACATGAAATTTTCAAGTATCAAATGCTTAGAAAACTAATAAATCCAGGTAGAATTAATGAAAACAAGCCCAGACATTTTGAACTTATATTATAGAACCCTATTTTAAGATTCCAAAATAGTATATAGAGAAAATTGAACTTCTGTGATATATATTGATCAATAAGTAATACACGAAAGCTAATGCGACTCAGGACTTTTCTGAGATGACTTATAAACCAAATTCACTTATTAAAGAGTTTTACTTCAAAACCAATTTAAAATTTAATTTAATTCTATCTAAAAAAATTCATTAATCAATCCAAAACTAAGTAATATATTGTAATTATAATAATAACAAATGAATCTTTAGAAACGATTTCCTGTAGTTACACAAAAATTGGTGGGACTAGTCATATTTAAACAAAACTGAAGTGTCTTAAGGCAACACAGTTAAATAATATATGGATGACAGAAATTTTCAATCCCAAAATTTTCATCTACTGTATGTTAAAATGTTTATCACACCACAAAATTACAAAAGTAACAAAATAGATAAGAAAAAATAATTATAAAATAGAATTATTGACCATTTGGTTTACTCTAAGAAAATCAGAATTATTAGGGTTTTTAATCATTACAAAGAGAAGAATTATTTCATACATTTTTTTTAAGTTTATGATTTATTTTGAGAGAGAGAGAGAGGGAGAACATGAGCGCGAGCAGGGGAAAGGCAAAAAGGGGGAGAGAAAAAATCCCAAGCAGACTCTGCTCAGCATGGAGCCTGATGCAGGGCTCAATCATAAGCCCTGTGACAAGATCACAACCTAAGCCATAATCAAGAGTCCATCACTGAACCGACTGAGCCACTCACTCAAGAGCCCCAATTCACATAATTTTTAGGTGATTGTTCTGTGATCCTAACAAATATACAGTGTAATTCCAGAGCTTACTCGTTCTCTGCATGTTACTATTTACCTGGTTGGTCACTGTAATGGGCTGCATACAACTATGGCCACCAACATTCTTTCCCATTTTACACATACCATTCCTACAATTGAGATGTGCAATTTCTCCACCCCTTTAATCTGAGCTGACCTTGTGAATTGCTCTAATCAACACCATGAGGCTGATTATTATATATGAAACGACATTCCTGGACTTCAGATTCAAGCAAGTCCTTAACAGGACTGGCAGCCTTCACTTCTCTCTCCGAACCCTCAGACCACCATGCTGTGAGATACCAATCTAGCCATCTGGACATGTCACATGGAGAATGAAGGGTGTCTGGCTGAAACCTCAACCCAACCACCAGCCGAATGTAGCTTCACAAATGATCACTTCTGAGATAGCAGAATCATGAGAAAAAAGAATTGCTATTGTGTTAAGCCACTAAGTTTCAGGATGATTTGTTACACAGGAATGGGAAAGTGAAACGATCAGTTTACTTTCCTCATATGGTCTTAACCCTTACTTCAGGAAATATCTAACTTCAAGCACAATCCTTGTATAGCCGCCAGAACCCAGATAGAACATATTAAAATAAAATGAGTTAACAGGTATGTGATATAATCCAAAACAACTCCTCTCCATCTCTTGCCTTTTCAGGGAAAGCACTGAAGCCAGATATTTCTGCCAAATCTGATCATGGACCTGAAACATCAAGGGCTTTGTCCTTGGGGTCCTAACATGGAAGGCAGTGTGTGTGCTCACATATCACACATCCAGACTTATATGAGACATGTTATCAATGTTTCCTCATAGTCACTGTTGTATATTACATGCTTTTCTGTTTTTGTCCTGGTTGTTCAGAACCATCTATAAATATGACAATTAAAAGTAGCATGAACAGGATTAACAGTGGTTTGATCATGTTTTTAAAAAAAATTTGCATATATAAAGGCATAAGCAGGAAAAACATATTTTTAATGAATATCTGAATGACTAGGTGGAAGACAATATTCTAGTCTCAAATTTAATGCTGACAGAGTATCCCTATTCAAGTCACTTAACTTCTTTATGCCTTATTTTACTGAACAATTAGAATGATAATACCTGTCCTGACATACATCACAGGAAATTTGTTCAAATAAATGAGATAATATATAAGAAGGCACTTTTGAAGACTACCCGAGAGAGTAGTTAATGACACATGAGAAAAATGTAAGGCATAGAATACAGGAGTTGGAGAAGAATTTAGAGGTCAGGCTATGCAACATCGCTTCCGCATTATCATTCACCTTGTGCTTGACCTACATTGTAAAGGCAGGTCATTTCATTTCCAGACAGCTCTAATTGTTAGTAATGAGTTTAAATAATCTGTGTCCTTGTCACTTCTGCTCTTTGGCCTTATTTCTTTCCTCCAGAGCACCACAGAACATTTCTATTCAACCCCCGATTCAATTCACTACAAAAGCATTTTGTCAGGAATTGAACTAAGACGTGGGCTACAGATATGAACAACACATTAGTAAGACAAGGTTGTGCTCTGATATCTCTCACAGGCTAGCGGAGACATATAGATGACAATAAATTAATGTCTTTCAGTGTGGTAAGAGCTGACTGAAACTATAAGGATGAGGCAGAGACACAAAAAGAACACAAAAGAGGCAGTGGTCCACTCACCTAGGAACATCAGGCAAGCTTGCACAGAGATGGCATCCCTACAACTGAGTCTTGAAAGACAATTATGGGAATAAGTTTGAGGAAATATTAACAAAGTGAATTTGTGAGGAAAGGTGAACATTAACAACTCAAGCATTTGCTAAAATGCTCCCATTATTTTCTTTTTAATTTTTTAAATTTATTCACTTATTTTGAGAGTGAGAGTAAGCAGGATAGGGGCAGAGTCCGGTGTGGGGCTCAAACTCACAAACTGTGAGATCATGACCTGAGCCAAATCGAGAGTTGGATGCTTAACTGAGTGAGCCACCCAAGTGCTCCACTTCAGTAAAAATTCTTTTTTTTTAATTTTTTTAACGTTTTATTTATTTTTGAGACAGGAAGAGACAGAGCATGAACGGGGGAGGGTCAGAGAGAGAGGGAGACACAGAATCTGAAACAGGCTCCAGGCTCTGAGCTGTCAGCACAGAGCCCGACGTGGGGCTCGAACTCACGGACAGTGAGATCGTGACCTGAGCCAAAGTCGGACGCTTAACCGACTGAGCCACACAGGCGCCCCCCTCAGTAAAAATTCTTAAACAGTCTTTGTATGAACTTCATGGTATACAATTTACAAATCCACTCATCCCTCAAACTGGTATCATTTTTCTAAATGTTACAAATCTGAAGAAGAATGAAGAAGAGGAAGAGAATTAACAAACCAAGACCTGGACACAAATTCATCTTTTGTTGAGACAGCCCAATACTGCACATTGTTCATTGGGTGGAAAGCAGGGTAGAGGAAAGCAACAGAAAAAAACCAGCACTTGTGTATAAAAAATACCTAGTCTATCTTCCAACTAAGCCTTTTATAGGCTGACATTACTGTCCTTTCAGTAGGGCTCCATTTATTTCAACCTGATTGTAGAACGTAGTATTTATTCCTCTAAATTGTCATTTTGTTTTCAGACACTGGTTCCACTCAAATGAGAATAACTGAATCCTGGGTTTTTCTTCATTATGGAAATTACTTACACCACTAATTTGTATGATATCTTAAATCCTAAAAAAACAATCCACTGTCTTTGTGCTCATCTGAATCATCGATTAAAAAAAATAGAAGAGGGCCCTAAGCAAATCTCACCATTTCCATCCTCTGCCATCTTGAAAATCTGGTAAACAACCTTGTGTGCATGTGGTTACCTCAGTGCCCATACTGCAGGGACCAAATAAGCTGGTGATTCTCAAATCAATGTCAATAGTCTCTAGCTGTGCTCTAAGTTCCAGAACTGTGTGTCTAGTTATCTTCCAAGATTTTCACATAAATATGCAACAAGGACTCTCAATGTTTCAAAACACCTCGTTATTTCCATTTATCCTTTAACCTGCCTTTCCCTTGGGGTGCCTGGGTGGCTCAGTCGGTTAAGCATCTGACTTCGGCTCAGGTCATGATCTCACGGTTCATGAGTTTGAACCCCGCATTGGGCTCTGTGCTGGCAGCTGACAGCCTGGACCCTGCTTCGGATTCTGTGTCTCCCTCTCTCTCTGCCCCTCCCTGGCTTGTGCTCTGTCTCTCTCTCTCTCTCAAAAATAAATAAACACTAAAAAAAAACCAAAAACAAAAAAAAAAACAAAAAAACAACCTGCCTTTTCCCTGTAATTATTTTACTTGCTTAAAAGCAGCCTCATCCTAATAGTATCATCCAGAGATGATGATTCATTAACTTTTGTCACAAAATAATGTGGTCCACAAATAATAATAAATTATAAAATATCCAGAGTCCCATATCCTCAACAAACATTTCTTCCTATTATACTGGGAAAATCAAACCTGTGCAAATTCAGGAAATGTACCTATCCAATCAGGAGAGCTTATGGAATCAGACAGAGGACACATGCTTTGGGTACGAGGTGAGCCTACTCCTTACTTGTGTGGAGTCACTATTAGCCAGCCAACAAGTGACCACAAACCAGGCATGATGTTATTTCTGACCTCGTATAAGAAGACATATGTTAGTATCATGATGATGATGATGTTGATGAAAATTTATAATACCAAAAGATTTGCCTGCTGTGAACTCTTAGGATTTTATGGCTGTACTTGGCATTTTGCAGTCCCATTAAATACTTAAGTGGGTCTTCATTTCTTCCAAGTGTCACTGCTCTAAGTATGACCCTTCAACTCCAGGTATAGTCTTTGGTAATTGGAATTTAAGTAGGCAAAAACAATGAAATCCTGCATAAATTTTCCTCTATAATTCTAAGATTCAATAATCTGTGACCTAATGTTCCATAAAGTAATTCAGGCTGAAAGCTGGGCTCCACCAACCACCTGAATGTTTTCCAATTACCTTTCCTGGCCAGGTTGTTCATACCATCTTTTTCTCAGCAAGTTTTCTTTATTTTATCAAGAATAATTTTTTGTTGTTGCTAAAAACAAAACTTTTTAGTGGTACCTGGGTGGCTCAGTAGGTTAAGTGTCCAACTCTTGATTTCGGGTCATGGTCTCACAGTCCTGAGATCGAGCCCTGCATCAAGCTCTGCACTGGGCCTGGAGCCTTCTTAAGATTCTCTCCCTCTCCCTCTGGCCTCCCCTGCTTGTGTGCTCTCTCTCTCAAAAACAAAAACAAAACACACTTTTTTTTTTTTTAATTTTTTTTTTCAACGTTTATTTATTTTTGGGACAGAGAGAGACATAGCATGAACGGGGGAGGGGCAGAGAGAGAGGGAGACACAGAATCGGAAACAGGCTCCAAGCTCTGAGCCATCAGCCCAGAGCCTGACGCGGGGCTCGAACTCACGGACCACGAGATCGTGACCTGGCTGAAGTCGGACGCCCAACCGACTGCGCCACCCAGGCGCCCCAAAACACACTTTTTAAAAAAGATCTATACTTTCCAAAAGTTTATATTCAGAGTCAAAAACCATTTAATAAACACCTACTGTGTTCTGATATTATCTCATTAAACCTGAAAAGAATCCCATAAACTAGATAATGTTAGATAGGTACAGAAGAAAGTGGGTAAGGTTATGGCTCAAGAAACAGAAGCCTGGTTCAACTCCTAGGCATGCATGCTATTCGTTGGGTAAATTACTTAACCTCTTTGTACTTCAGTTTCTTAATTTAGAGAGTGGGGATGACTGCACTGGTACCTACTCCCTGGAGTTTTCTGAGAATAAAATAAGTAATTCATTTAAGGCCTCTAGAATAAGAAAAGTGAATTGAGACACACAGAGGTTAAGTCACTTGTTGAAAGCTATACAGTCAGTTTGCAGCATATCCTGTTTCAGATAACTTTCTCTTACCCAACTCAGTGCATTTTCTCTACCACGGCTGCATGAAGAACCTATATTTTAACAGATGTAGACAAGATGGGACATCAAGTAGAGCCAAGATTACTCTAAAGATCCTCAGGACAGCTAGCATGACCTTCAGAAATGGTTTTCTGTCAGAGAATGTCTCTTAATATGAGTCACTCCCACTTTACTCTACAGGAGGCACTTTACCTGTTGTTAGAGTTAAGAACACACTTGACTTAATGAAAACTGTTACATGTCAAAACAAAGGCTTTTGCTGGCAAATAAAAGGTCTTTTTCAGAGCGCCTGGTTAAGCGGCCGACTTCGGCTCAGGTCATGCTCTCACAGTTCGTGGGTTCCAGCCCCATGTCGGGCTCTGTGCTGACAGCTCAGAGCCTGGAGCCTACTTCAGATTCTGTGTCTCCCTCTCTCTCTGCCCCTCCCCCGCTCCTGCTCTGTCTCTCTCTCTCTCTCTCTCTCTCTCTCTCTCTCTC
>NW_024412406.1:2214482-2298328 GCF_014898765.1 Herpailurus yagouaroundi
CCTCAGAGATAATTATACCCTTCCCCAGTAAGTAATTAGACATACCTTTTGCAGTTCTGACCTTTGGTGGACCTGTATAATTGTGGCAAATTGCTTCTTTTGCCATGACACTGGGTATTTCGTGATATTTAATGTGTGTCTTTCAAAATATTTTTAAATGAAAACTTACTCGTGATGATAATAATTTTGTTAAGTGGTATCCTTATTTACGCTCCTAGTTATAAAAGGGGGAAAACCTTCTCGTTTAGTCTACAGTGAAATTATGTGCAATACAGCGGTCCCCCTCTTATGGCAGGAGATATACGTTCCAAGACCCTCAGTGGATACCTAAAACCACAAACAGTACCACCAAATCCTATATATACTATGTTTGTTCTATGCATGCATACCTGTGATAAAGTTTAACTTCTAAAGTAGGTACAGCAGGAGATTAACAATGATAATTAGAAAATAAAACAATTATAATAATATACTAAAAGTTATATGAATGTGGTCTCTCTCTCCCTCTCAAAATATATTATTATACTGCATTTTTCTTGTATTATACTGCATTTTCTTTTTCTTGTGATGATGTGAGATGATAAAATGCCTATGTGTGAGACGAAGTGAGGTGAATGACGTAGGCGTCGTGACATAGCATTAGGCTGCTGGATCATCTGATTCCAGACTGCTGTTGACTGAGGATAACTGAGACAACAGAAAGCGAAACCAGAGACACGAGGGAACTACTACTGCATTTCACTCATTCATCCATTTCCACAACACTGGTTTTGGAAAAGCTCAGCGGAATCTCTGGAAAACAACTCTGCATATGTGCATTAAGCACATGCAAAGCCATTTCAGATGTGAGGTTACAATTATATTATTATTTCACTTTCCACATTTTCTTGAGTGTCTATGATTAGGCAATATTCCATAGATAGAAATATAAATAAGGCAACATTTCTCTATTAAGAAAGTTCCGGTGATGAAATAAGTCAACCCCCTAAGTCAGGATTTCAAAGATCTCTACCCACCAGTCCTAACAGAACTTTCCAGAATAACTTGCACTAACCTCCATCAATGACCTGAAGCATTAGTTAAACCTAGCTTCTTCTGGGGCGCCTGGGTGGCGCAGTCGGTTAAGCGTCCGACTTCAGCCAGGTCACGATCTCGCGTGTCCCTGAGTTCGAGCCCCGCGTCAGGCTCTGTGCTGACAGCTCGGAGCCTGGAGCCTGTTTCAGATTCTGTGTCTCCCTCTCTCTCTCTGACCCTCCCCCATTCATGCTCTGTCTCTCTCTGTCTCAAAAATAAATAAACGTTAAAAAAAAAAATTTTAAACCTAGCTTCTTCTGAATTTTCAAATATATCCAACTTACACATTCCCATACATTTTCTCTAAAAGTTTTTCATATGCTTTTCCCAGTACTATCAACCTAAATTCAACATATCTTTTAGCCTTATCTCGAATTATTCTCTATCATTACCACCAATCAGAAATAATCTCCTTTTCCAGCATTTTCAAATCACTTTTACATGACATGCCAACCTCTGCAGCCTAGTAATCTGGGTTTGGCAATTCTTACATAATATAAGGGAAAATGTGTGAAGGCAGACTCTATATCTAAATTTTTTGTCCTATGCACAGTACCTTCCACATAGAAGGTATTCATTAAGTATATTTTAATTAAATTTAAAAAATAATAAAGACTTTCAGCTTTAAGCACGTATGATATCATGGGGCGACTGGGTGGCTCAGTCGGTTGAGTGTCCAATTTCGGCTGGGGTCATGATCTCATGGTTCGTGACTTTGAGCCCCATATCAGGCTCTCTGCTGTGACTATGGAGCCTGCCTCAAATCCTCTGTCCCACTCTCTCTCTGCAGCTCCCCTGTTCGTAAGCTCTTTCTCTCAAAAATAAACGTTAAAAAATTTTTTTAAAGCATGCATCATTTTGTGATACAAAATTGATGTACTAAGCCTTTTTAATTTCATATAGTACATACAAATATGCACACATACACACAAACACACACCTCAGAATTCCCATAGTATTGATATTCTAAAATTCGGGATACATTTTCAAAAGCCAAAGGCAGTTGGAGCTCCCAAGATTCATACTCAACCTAGGATAAAGGAGAATTAACCCATCTTTCCCCCATAGCATGTGGCACAAAGACTTCATTGATCACAGGGCCTGCAGACCACATGAACTCTTCCATAAGAGCTAGGTGAGACATTACATTAGTCAGGGTTCTCTAAAGCAACACAGTCTACACACACACACACACACACACACACGTGCACTCACACACACGTGTGTGTGTGTGTGTGTGTGTGTGTGTGTGTGTGTGTGTGTATTCTGCCTTTTTGTTCTGTTGGGGCCCTCAACAGATTAGATAATGCTCATCCACACTGGGGAGGACCCTCTGCTTTACTGGGTTCACCAATTCAAATGCTAATCTTTTCCAGGAACACTTTCACAGATACACCCAGAAATGATGTTTTACCAAGTATCTGGGCATCCCTTAGTCCAGTCAAGGAAACATATAAAATTAAATCTGATCCCATGATGGGAACCAAATTTCAGCTTTATTTACACTCCCCCACCTGTACTTTTCTGTCTACATCATTTGAGGGCAGGCTAGGCAAGCATTAGAGTTGCCTGAGTTGGAAAGGGACTCAAAATTGAACAAGTATATTCAATACTATGAATTAATCTTACATAATTAAAATTTAAAAATAGCTCATTGCTTTCAAAATAGAAACAACAGAAGATGAAATCAATTTAGCTTATGTTGATACTAAAAAGATAAATAATTTTCAACAAAGGGAAAAGAAACCTGGTCCACTGGAAATAGCAGAATCTCTGAAAACTTTGGAATTCTATGTTTATTAGAAGGTAGCATAGGTTGCAAATAAAATAACCAAACATTCCAGTTTCTGTGGACGTCCCCAGGATGTGAGACTTACAGTGCTAAAATCAGTAAAGTCTCAGACGAATCAGAACAAGCTGGTCATCCAAGTTACAAAAGAATGATCAATACGGGCTCCTGGGTGGCTCAGTCTGTTGAGCGTCCCTCTTCGGCTCAGGTCATGATCTCACTGCTTATGGGTTTAAGCCCTGCATCGGGCTCTGTGCTGATAGCTCAGAGCCTAGATCCTGCTTCAGATTCTGTGTCTCCCTCTCTCTCTGCACCTCCCCCATTCAAGCACACACACTCTCTCTCTCTCATTCTTTCTCTCTCTCTCTCAAAAATAAATAAAGATTAAAAAAAGTTATCAGCAGTAATATTTTCATACATTCATGGATATTTATTCTCCAAAAGATGATATGGATTGGATTCAAGGGGACATGCAATGGCGTGCTGTACGCTGGACTGGAGAGTTGCACGAGGAAGAAATGGAACCATAAAAGTTAGGAATACTTTCTGTATAAATGATGTCAGAGGAAGAAATATTCCTTTCAATTATCTGGGTATAAATTCTACTTTATTCAGATAGTGGGTGAAAGATTTCTTAATTCGAGAGACCCTTAAAAAGCTTGCAAATACAAGATCCAAAGAGTATGGCTAAAACTTACCATAAACAACTTTTATAATTTAAGATCTAAGACAAGTACTGTAACAGCACTCAACAGGGCTCGATGGCAGAACAATCAGAATCTATCTTTCCCAAAGAATTACTTTTCAAATACCAGGCATAAAAATGCCTCTTTTCATTAAACAGTAAATAAAGTAATATGAGGCAACACATACACACACACACACACACACACACACACACGCACTTTTAAGGGCTGTGATACTGGTTGAGAGGTAAGTACATGTCAAATAAAATGCAGAGGAGATTAGGAGGGAAGTTTTATCAAATGTAAATAAAATGGAAAATTGAAATCAGAATTTGAAGCAAAAGCAACAGGGTACTTATTCAGGAAACTAAATCCATAATGTAAATTACAAACTTCAGAGGATCTTCCAATAATGCAAGGGAAATAAAGATGTATAGAAAAAAATAAAAAATGGGGAGACTGATATTCTTAAAGAAAGGACATAACATGGGAATAACATTCAAAAACAAAATAACTCAGTTCAAAACTTGAGTTTGAAAACTGAAAGGATTATTTATTTCAACATAACTAAAGAAATCAACACAGCATATTCTTTTCTGTAAGGGATAGGGGTGGAAAATCCAGATAGAAAAAAGCAGGTCATGTACAACAGAAATGGTATTTGCCCAGACTTCCCCTCTTTACCACTAATCCATAAAAACTATTCAAGCAATGTCTATAGAAACACCATCCATATGTCAAATATGGCCTATAGTCATTTCTTTCACCGGCTCTGCATAAAAAAACAAAACAAAACAAAAGGCTGAACATTAATTCAATGAACCTCTTCATTTTGCCACAGACCTTATCTATTATCTTACATTTGGCACCTTTATGATTTACTTTTTTTTGTTTATTTCTATTTTTTATTTAAATTCTAGTTAGTTAATATCTAGTGTAATATTGGTTTCAGGAGTAGAATTTAGTGATTCATCACTTACACATAAAACCCAGTGCTCATCACAACAAGTGCCCTCCTTAATACATATCATTCATTTAACCCATCCCCCCACCCACCTCCCCTCTAGCAACCCTCTTTTTGTCCTCTATAGTTAAGTCTCTCAGGTTTTTTTGCACTTCTAGGTACTTACCCAAAAGATACAAAAATACTGATTCAAAGGGACACACACACTGCAATGTTTACAGCAGCATTATCGACAACAGTCAACTTATGGAAAGAGTCCAAGTGTCCAAACTGATGAATGGATGAAGAAGAAGTGGTATATATATGTGTATATATATACGTATATATATATATATACACACACACATATACACACATATGTATATGTATACATATATATATATACGTATATAGATATATACTTATATAATGAAATATTCTTTCCTGTGGCTGAATAATATTCGTGTGTGTGTGTGTGTGTGTGTGTGTGTGTGATCACATTTTGTTTATCCATTCATCTGTACATGGACACTCTGGTAATTTCCGTATCTTGGTTACTGTGAACAATGCTGCAGTGAACGTGGAGGTACACATATCTCTTCAAGATCATGATCACATTTCTTTGGATATGTACCAGAAGTGGGACTGCTGGATCATACGGTAGTTCTATTTTTAATTTTTTGAAGAAATCTTGATATTATTTACCATAGTGGCCACACCAATTTATACTCCCACCAACAGTGCACAAGGGCAAAGTAATGATTTAAATGTTGCCTGCTTCAGTTTTCACAATTGTGTGAACAGAATATCTTCCCCATCTACATTTTTACAAGAGTATGGTGAAAGAAAAAAAAGGCACACTAGGTAAAAATGACTTGTAAACACTACCTAGAGCTTTCTTACCTGTCATGTTGCATACAGGAAATACTCTTTAGACATTATTCCTTTTAGAAATTTTTAAAAAGTATTTAATAATGGAGAATTAGGAGCAAACAGCTTTGCACAGAAAGTATAAAAAACACCTGGCATGCTAAAAGCAGAGTAGAAGTTGAAGAGGGAGATACTGCTCCATAGTATGACTTTAAAGTAGTTACCTCCTAATGTACCAAGGTTGGGAGTGAAAATAGGGCTGCATGGCACTGTAGTTTTCTCTTCATTTCACCATATTTTGCCTTTAACTTGCTGATAAATCTGTAGTAAAAGGCTCTAAGAAAGTATATGGCAGACTGTTTGAAAAGTCACCTTTTACAGTCACTAAGGAAAATCAGCCTGGACTAGAGTATTAAATTTTGTACATGGTTTTTAAAAGCAATGCAGCAGTATGTGCATACTATGCGTTTCCACTTTTTCTAGGCAAAATCCATACAATTCTATACTTCTATCTTGAAATTTCCTATAATTAATAAACTAAGTTTTGTCTGTAACAATAACAAATGGCCATTATTTCTCTGGGCTAATAGAAAAGGTCATTTCAAATTGGCACATGACATTATCACACTAAACCTGACTGTAGATTAAACAGAATATGTACGAAACATAAAGATAGGACACACCTGAAGTTCTGCTTTATACTAACTGCTCACTCAGCTCATCTGGATTTGGAGTTTAGCGAAATTTTTAAAATTCTGTACCAAGATATTAGCTGCCATTTGACCATCATTAAAACTTTTGAAAGCTAATGAGTCTGTTTCTCTAAAATTAAAGAGTGTATATATATATAATATATATATATTATACATATATAAATATATACATGTATTTGTATGTAGATATATATGTACATACATGTCTATAAGTATGTATATAAGTATATAAGTATACATACTTATATATATACTTATATAAAATATATATATATAGCAGCTAATATAGATACATATCTATATATGTATATATATACATACTTACATATATAAGTATGTAAATAAGTATATATGTATATATATATATAAGTACATATATATACATATATACATATATATTATACATATATAAATTGATTTTCAGTTTCCTTTCTATATAATCTTGACTGTTAAATGAAGTAAGATGTTGGGCTTTATAAATAATCTAAAATAGGAATAAAATAAAAAATTCTATACTAATATTATGTAAATTTTTGGGCTAATTTCAACATATTTTCCCTACTATAAACAGTTTAGCTTTTTACATTTTCCTGTTACTTTGTTATTGATAGCTCAATTACGTATGTATAAAGAAAATAAACTGAACTGAAATATAATAATTAATACAGGTATTATTACTTTTAAAAAGTTTCCGGGAAGTTTTTTCAAGATTTATTAGGACCTTCTTCTAAATGCGGTATAGTACAGTGGAAAAGGCATACTCAAAGATATCAAGGATTTGATCCTTTGAAACAATCTAATCGTATCCGTTGATTTCTAAAATTCAGGTTCTTTTATTATAAAATGCAGAGAAAATACTCAACTCCTTATCAATTGCAAGACTACAGGATTCCACATCTATCTTTTATCACATCCTCAAGTCTTTGTTTTTTGACCTTTAAAAATAATAGGACTGTATGGGGCACCTGGGTGGCTCAATCAGTTAAGCGTCCGATTTCACCTCTTGTGGTCTGTGAGTTTGAGCCCCACGTCAGGCTCTGTGCTAACAGCTCAGAGCCTGGAGCTGCTTCGGATTCTGTCTCCCTCTCTCTGCCCCTCCCCGATCACACTCTGTCTCTCTTCCTCAAAAATAAACATTAACAATTTTTTAAAAAAAATACGACTATAAAGTTAAAAGTTTCACTTAGTATCTTAGACATGTGTTAGTAAAGTTATAAATTTTACCCCGCATCAGGCTCTGGGCTGATGGCTCAGAGCCTGGAGCCTGTTTCCAATTCTGTGTCTCCCTCTCTCTCTGACCCTCCCCTGTTCATGCTCTGTCTCTCTCTGTCCCAAAAATAAATAAACGTTGAAAAAAAAAATTTTTTTTTAAATAAATAAATAAATAAATAAATAAATAAATAAATAAATAAATTTTACTAGCTTAATGATAATAGTTAAGTTGCTGGAATATATTAGGAAACTTTAAACGAAAGTTATTCTATGAGTTCCTCTCCACTGATATGGATCTCAGACAGATGAAGAATAAACATTTATATGATATCCTCTACCACTTCTGACTAATGGCAAAATTTAAATAAATCTTAATAAGTGTCAAACAACCATCTGACTACAATAAATGCTAGCAGGGCAAAGAAAGAACATAAGTCACTTTTTAGCACCTTTCTATTAATTCCTTCCCTCTGTTACCAAATAACACCAGTTTTTGAAGACATCTCCTTATATTTTTATATTCAGCTGTTTCACTATCGTCTATACAGTTCACTGTTGTTCATCATGTTGTCCCTTTTATCACAATTAACAAATACTTTTGTTTAAAAGGTAGTCCCTCCATGACTATGAAATAAACAATATATAAAAAGAGAAGCATGATACAATGTGGTCTTTCTTTCTTTCTTTCTTTCTTTTCTCTTTCCTCAGCCCCCTCTCTATTGATTCTCAATTCAAAATCATTAATAACATCATAACAAGAGAGAGGGCTGAGAGGAAAAATGTCTCCACAGCTCTCCAGTGCAAGTCTACAACCTGGAGAGACAGTTTTGGAGAATACAAGATGACTAAGGACTATGCACACGCAGACTGTATCAACAGCAAGAGAAGAGAGGATCAAATTATTGCTGTTATCATTTTGGAGAAACAATATTAGAATAATCATTAATGATGTATGAATTCTGACAACCGAGAGCTCCTAGGTGCACTAAGAGAGATACGTCAGGTGTTATCCCCTGAGAAAGGCATGGCATTGTTTCCCTATCAGCAGATTATTTGATCCAGGCTGCATGCAGTTGCTGAGCAGACCATTACTGGCTAATCTTTACTTTTAATTACCCCCATGAGCCCTTGAATCGTTCTCCAAGCTGTCTGTGAGCCTAGACCTGGCCAATTTCTTTATGAGGATCCTGAAGAGATATCTCATAACACCCTGAGGTACTCAACCAAACTTGTCTCAGATATTTTAGTACCCACCATATAAATCTTATTTTTCCCTCTTAGGTATAAAAAGTATCCCCTTAACAAATTACAAATGAAGCTGTGTGTACTTTATCAATGATTTCTATTATTATTATGAATGATTATAATTTATTAGCTCAGTAGGTAATCTTAAAGATAAAAATTATTTATATTTTGAAACTTTTCACTTCACAAAAGGTTTTCACAAAACATATTCATGTGACATAATAATACATAGAGGGATTGTTTCTATTTGAGTGTCAGTTTTGAGAGTTATGGGTTAATGCAAAGCAAGAATAGTCTGGTTCCCAGCATCTATTTTATTTACATAACTGAAACACTAGCACACTGTTTTTACTGTTATCTCTGCCTAAGTAGCAGAACTGTGAGCAGATGGTGAGCTGGTTCACTTAGTTTAGACATGTCTGGATTATTACACTTGAAGGGGTACTTTATTATAAGTCCTTGGAAAATAAAAGAAATTCTTTTTTTAGAATAAGCTTTAAAATAGAATGTAGAAGAACCAAAACTAAGGCATAGATTTATTTAACGATTCACTAACAATTAAAGCCTGCATTCTATCATATATCATGTTTTTCCAAGCTTGGGCCAAGTTTTTATATAAATTGCCTCATTAAATAATTGCAAAAATTTTCAGGAGTAACTCAAATAGAGCTAAATCTTTGATCCGCTAAGGGACACTACACGAATCTTGACATAAGCGCGGCGACATGCTGGGAGTATTGTACCAGTTTTATGCATCTAATGAGCAATACATAAGTATTGGGACAAGCCAAAAGGGTCTAGGGTACTACAAAGTAAACATCAAAAAGGGCGTAATGGTCAGGTGAATGCTAAGGCACAGCTGATGCACTTAAAGGCATGGTACACTTGCTCTTCTAATGGAGATAACTCCTTTGTACAACTACAGCCACCCAATTAAGTTCTTGCAAACTTCGTTAAAGAAACTTGTATATTCTTCCTGGGATGTCTTTCCACACATGACCATCGGCTCTTTGACAATCTCGCAAATCCTGTAAAACATTTACTCGTATGCAGCTCGTGATGGATCTGAAGGTCAGATTTGCCCAGGTTCATGAAGCTTATATGCAGTAGAGCTGAGCCTTGGACACAGCAGGTCTCAGTCCAGAGCCTTCGCTGCTCACCATCATGCCTTCTGAGGGCCATAGACAACTCATGGCAATTAGAAAATAATGCTGGGGGATGATCAGCCTTTTTCCTTGAAGAGTGGGTAAGTTCTTCTACTCAGTGGTGATGAAAAGCATTCATCCAGGTCTCTCTTCCTCCAAGGCCAACTTTTTGGTCCACACTACCTAGACCACGGCAATAGTCCCCTGGTGGTTCATCCTCCATATTAACCTACTCACTACCTATCAGGTCTCCAAGCAGAAGCAGAGTTCAGCTTTGGGACCCATCCAGTTCTCCAACTTCATTTCAAATCACTTCCCCTGCATCAAGTTTGCTCCAGTCACAGTGGTGGCCTTCCTTCAGTTTTTGAACGTGCTAAGGTCTTTTCCATTACAACCTCTACGACAGCTCCCTCTTTCTTAACCTGGCAGGCTCTCCCTGGCTTTAGATCTCAGTTTCAGTGTCACCTCCTCAGTGAAACTTTTCCATTCTCTCAATCCAATACAGCCCTCCCCTGTATATCTCTTCTAAAGCGCCCTATTTCTTACATGGCATTTATGCTTTGCCGTCTTATATTTGTTTTGTTTCTCTCACTAACTTGCAGGTTTCTTGAAAATAAAGACCGCAAGTTCTGTTCACTAATGCAACCACCTTTGGTCTGAGCATAGTGCCTGGTGCAAAGACCATGTTTATATGATTAAAGGGTGGGGGGGAAGGATGGAAAGAAGGGAGAGAGAGAGAGAGAGAGGAGAAAAAGAAGGAGGAAGGTAAAGGAAAAGAAAAGTGGTGAAGGGGCTCATTTCTGAGTCCGTTCCAACTGTCTTCGCTGTTGTTCTTTACCTCTTCACGCTGATCCTTGCCTGTAACTTCAGGGCACTAAGCCTTCTTCGGTTTGTCCCTGCCAAGCTTAAACTGAATGAATGCTTGTCAGTCTTACAAAAGCAGTTCTCTCTTAGGGTCACTGTCACCCTTTTGCCATCTCACTGTGGCTTCTGAACACCGACACGATACTAGAATATTTAGGTCTTGGTTTTCTGCACGCTCTTTTCTGTGACGCTCTCTGCATTTGCTTTCAAAGCTGCACTTTCTCTTTGTCAATTAGGATTCCTCCCAGGCTGTGCTTTAATTATTAAAAAGTTCTTCTTTGTAGTGAGGGTAAATCTGCCTCCCCATAACCTTTATTCATTGATCTGGGTTCTGCATTCTGGAGTGGTCTGAACCTCCATCCTCGTCACCCTACAGCACTCACTCCTTCAGATTATTTAAACATGGTATGGTGCATACCCTTGAGTCTACCCTTCTCCAGGCTAAACAGTTACCTTAATGTTAATAAACCTTGTTATGAAAATATGCCACCTAAAACTATTCAAGCATCTTAGACGTGATGTTATATGCACATGGCCAAAGAGCTAGTGACAATGATAACAATAACACAACAGTAGCATGTGTGAAGATTTCCTCAGTACCTGATTTGCTCACTTCAAGCATTTGCCATTTGAAGCCTCCTTTCAATCAAAGTCCCCAAGCAGAATTTGTCAGTCTTGCCTTAAGGCCACCCATCTAAGAAGCCCAAATTCCTTTCTACTTACTACACCGTGGTGAAATGATTTGTTTCTAATTAAGTGTGTCCTAATAGCGTGTCTGAAGCTGCTAATTATTTTCCAATATCCATTCTCCTCTTCTTCCTTTCATTGAGGAAAATTTCTCAATGGGTCTTTTGTGTATCTGCACTTCTCACTAGCAGAGACACTGACTGTCCTTTATTCCTGATTCTAAGGATGTTTGTGCATCAAAGAACTTTGGGAGCTACAGATAGGGTCTTGCTCCCTCTGGAGCAAGGGTAGATTTGGTGCTGACCAAATAATCACTGGTCACTGGTGCTGACCAGTATAATAATAAAGAGCATGTTGTCCTCTGCTGCAAAGTTCCAGCAAGTTTGCTTGCAACCACTTGAAAAAAAAATCAGTTTTCCTAAGATCGGAGTCCTTCAGCTGTTATGTACACCCACTCCAAGCGTAGCATCTGCCTGAGTCACTCCATGTCTCCCTCCTCATTGGTCTTAAACACATGTGACCTTGAAAACCCATGCAGCCTGCTGTGTCCTGAGTAATAAACTCTTCTGTCTCTGACTCAGGAGTCTTGTATCTTGTGCGATCATCCATGATAGCTTACACATCCAGTACAACCTCAGACCCTTCACAGTTCCTCACAAGTGCCAAGAAGTAGCCAGAACTTACCTTCAGATTTGAGTAAAGGAGATTTAGATGATTCCACCTCCCAACCATTGATTATTCCAGCTCAGCCCCAGACACTGTGATGGGAGAGACAACTGCGCTTTCTGTGCTTTCTGAATTCATGATCCACAAAACAGGAGAGGTAATAAATGATCATTTTTGGTTTAAGCCAATAGGTTGTGAAGGAACTGGGTTGGCAGCAAAGACAACAAAGACCTGGTAATGAGGCGCTGCCCTCACAAGAACATAAAGATGTATCAGCAAATGTGGGAGTGCATGGCAAGCGTAAAAGGCGGAAGAGTTCTGAAAACAATTCTGCTGGTGGAAGCTGGATGGCCTTCAGGATAGTTTAAATGAAAGTACAAAATCGATACTGAAACCCGAAGAAAGGAAACCCCTGTCCCGTTGGACAACTCTGGCTACTCACAGTCTGAGGAAATTTTGGCTATGTATTTGGATGAATGTAAAAAGGGAAAAAATAAACTTGTGTATGTATATACACAGTTTGCTTGGTAAACAAAATTGCTGAAAGCACAGAATGTAAAAGGAATAATAAAGTCATCCCCCATGTTAAAAAGTTTGGAGTCCTGGGGTGCCAGAGTGACTCAGTTGGTTAAGAGTCCAACTTCGGCGAACGTCACGATCTCACGGTTCTGGGTTTGAGCCCCGCGTCTGGCTCTGTGCTGACAACTCAGAGCCTGGAACCAGCTTCGGATTCTCTGTCTGCCCTCTCTGCCCCTCCCCCACTTGGGCTCTGTCTCTAAACAATAAACATTTTAAAAAGTTTGGAGTCCTTGGGGCGCCTGGGTGGCGCAGTTGGTTAAGCGTCCGACTTCAGCCAGGTCACGATCTCGCGGTCTGTGAGTTCGAGCCCCGCGTTGGGCTCTGGGCTGATGGCTCGGAGCCTGGAGCCTGTTTCCGATTCTGTGTCTCCCTCTCTCTCTGCCCCTCCCCCGTTCATGCTCTGTCTCTCTCTGTCCCAAAAATAAATAAACGTTGAAAAAAAATTTAAAAAAAAAATAAATAAAAAATAAAAATAAAAAGTTTGGAGTCCTGAATTTTTATGTTCTTTCATTACTCCTGGGAACCAGCGGGAAAGGTACAAACTTTTGAGTCAAATGTCCTGGCTGAGTTATTTAACCTTTGTTGAATCTGGATGCCTTCATGTATAAAGTGGAATAACTTCACAGGGAAATATCCTGGGATGTTTATAAGAGATAGCAAGACCAAAATCCTTGCTTCTACTTCATTGAGGCAGGTTGAAAATACATATTTATTTATCTCCTGACTGTCCCCCAAATCACTAATTGGCAGTAAACAACAAAGAGTTCATTAAACTACATGAACAAAATGAAAGGCACAACAAAAGAACCAGTAAGAGCATCACACCTATTTCAGATGATGTGAAGCTCTTAGAAGAATGACAACGGAGCCTGCAGAGCAGAGGCTGTCTGACTGCAGAGACAAATATAAAGAGAGGGAGACTGACTCATGTCGTCCCAGAACCACTAACTCAAGAGTGCGTGACTCCAACTTGTGCACAGGTAATGACCCCTCAGGCCACTGTACCATGTGAATGCAATCTTGCAAAGTGGGTTATCTTTGAGAAACTAAATATAAGAGACCCCAGAGAGGAAGAAAATCAGCACAGCAAAGAGAAGAATAAGGCAAATTAGGCCATGAAGCAAACTGTGTGTGTGTGTGTGTGTGTGTGTGTGTGTGTGTGTGTGTGTGTAGAGGGTAGCAGGGGGCAGGTGGGAAGGATGAGTAATTAACTGAAATCTATGTATTTAACTATGGGACCCTTAGCTCTATTCCCCCACTGAGCTTTCAGAACATGGATAGAGAGGTGCATAACTTCAGACAGAAACGTAGAGTACTCCACTCTGGAAAATCTGACGAGCCTCAGAGAAAAATTCTGTGGATACTGAAACTTTAAAGCCCTCCTAGATACAGAGTTTAGTCCAGATCACTGATCACCCTCTAAAAATCGCATCAGGTATCAAACCTCCCACACCTTCTGTTTATTCTCCAACCCTTCCCCAGGCATAGAGAGCCTTTAGTGCCATAGTGCCATACTTTTTTTTTCTTTTTTCTTTTTTTCTTTAAGTAGGCTTCACAGCCAGCATGCTGCGGGGTTTGAACCTATGACCTTGAGATCAAGACCTGAGCTGTGATCAGGAGTCAGATGCCTAACCGACCGAGCCACCTGGGAACCCCTAGTACCTTACTCTTAAATATGAACATAACCAGGGATTATCAGACATTTGAGGAAGCTTCAAACACACACACACACACACACACACACACACACACACACACACAAAGACCAACAGAAGCAAGAAGAAACAAAACAAAACATGATGAAACAGACCACGAAGTGAAAGAAAAAACATTATAAGGAAATAACAGCATTTATACTGACAATGCATCTCAGCAGTTGTGGAGATTATGTAAAGAAGGGGAAGACATTTGTGTTTGTGCATATATATATTCATGTACACGTGTATACACACACATGCACGTGCACACACACACACACACACACACACCTAACATCTGTTAATATACTAAGGTAAATATTGAAGGAATACTTAATGAAACTAAAAGTGCTTTTCCCTTTAAATACAGAGAGGTAGAGGGGTGGGGACTGTGTCTGCTATTTTTCTTTATAGGTCTATTACTACTATTTTTATTTTTAGGCTACGTGCATCTATTACTTAAATTTTTAAAATACACATTTTTTAAATATTCAATGCCAATCCTAAGATGTAACTGTTTCTCATATGTGAGCTTCTTTGCTCCACCCTTTCTATTGTTCTCTGCTAAGGCGAAAAGGCTGTACTTAGCTGGATAGAGTTTTAAAGTTACTGACTGAAACATTCCCATAAACGCCCAATTCGAGCTAGTCTTGCCATGAGAACATTGTTATTCATGGTGGTTAAAGTCTCAAGAGCTCTCTCCTCACTCAAAAACTCAAGAGCACTTGCTGTCTATTTTATTCATGTAGCAATGAATCATGTTATCACCTTATGACATTTCTTTTATCATCTTAAAGAATTAAGCTTCAGTAAAGAATGCATGTTCTCTAAAGACATTATTTCTTTGTAACACTGCTACAGTTAGTAGGTCCTCAATAAGTATCTCTTGACTGGAACTGATTGTAGCAAAGAAGGACTTTCAATATTCCACATCTCAGGAAGTCAAGGTGGGGTCAAAATCAGCAAAACTTCAATTGACATTAATTATATATTTGGAAAAGACTCTAACACACCAGAGCAGAACTGAAAGGAATTCTAGATAAAACAATTTTCTGGAAGATCCAAATTTCACATTATTTAATTCTTAAAGATAAATAATCAAAAGTAAAATTGTTTAATTTTATACAAACTTACAGTTACAAGATGAGTAAGTTCTTGGACCACTTTCTTACACCATACACAAAAGTAAACTCAAAATGGACTAAAAATCTAAATGTGAGACCTGAAACCATAACACTCCTAGAAGAGATCACAGGCAGTAATGTCTCTGACATTGGCTGTAGCAATATTTTTCTAGATATGACTCCTAAGGCAAAAAAAAAAAAAAAACCCTAAAGCAAAAATAAACTATTAGAACTGTATCAAAATAAAAAGCTTCCGTACAGCACAGGAAATAATCAACAAAACTAAAAGTCAAACCTACTGAATGGGAGAAGATATTTGAAAATGATATATCTGATAAAGGGTCAGTAGCCAAAATATACAAAGAACTTATACAACTCCACACCAAAAAACCCACAAACAATCCAATTTTAACAGGGGCAGAAAGCATGAACAGACATTTTACCAGAGAAAACATACAGATGGCCAACAGACACATGAAAAGATGCTCAATATCACTAACCATGGGAGAAATAAGTATCAAAACCACAGTGAGGTATCATCTCACATCTGTCAGAATGGCTAAAATAAAAAACACAAGAAACAGGTGTTGATGAGAATGTGGAGAAAAAGGAACCTCTGTTCACTGCGGCATCTAGGTGGCTCAGTTGGTTAATAGTCCGACTCTTGACTTGGTTCAGATCATGATCCCATGGTTCATGGGTTTGTGTCCTGTGTCGGGCTCTGTGCTCACTGTGTTGAGCCTGCTTGGGATTCTCTCTCACTCTCTGACCCTCCCCTGTTCTCTGTCTCTCTCTCTCAATATAAGTAAATGAACTTAAAGAAAAAAAACACGGAACCCTCGTGCACTGCTGGTGGGAATACAAACTGATGCAGCCACTGTGGAAAACAGTATGGAGATTCCTCAAAGAATTAAAAATAGAAATACCATATGATCCACTAATTCCACTACAAAGTATTTACCCAAAGAATACAAAAACACTAATTCAAAAATACATATGCACCCCTGTGTTTATTGTAGCATTACTTACAACAGCCAAGATACAGGAGCAAC
Source organism: Herpailurus yagouaroundi (assembly GCF_014898765.1). NCBI lineage: Eukaryota > Metazoa > Chordata > Mammalia > Carnivora > Felidae > Herpailurus > Herpailurus yagouaroundi. The sequence goes on from NW_024412406.1 coordinate 2,230,829, forward strand.
CCAAGTGTCCATCGGCAGATGAATGAATAAAGAAGATGTGGCATATATGTATATACAATGGAATATTACAAAACCATAAAAAATGAAATCTTGCCATTTGCAGCACCATGGATAGAGCTAGAGAGTATAATGCTAAGTGAACTAAATCAGTCAAAGACAAATACCTTATGATTTCATCTGCATGTGAAATTTAAGAGACCAAAAAAAACAAAAGAAAAAAAAAACAAAAAAAATAGACTCTTAAATATAGAGAACAAACTGGTCATTATTAGAGGGGAGGTGAGTATGGGGATAACTGAAATAGGCAAAGGGATTAAGAGTACACTTACGTGATGAGCACTGAATAATGCATAGAATTGCTGGATCACTATATTGTAATACCTGAAATTAATATAACACTGTATGTATGTTAACTATGCTGGAATTTTAAAAATAAATTAAAAATTCAGTATCATAAAAAATAACATAAAAATAAAAATAAGTTCTGGGGATATAATGTGTAGCATGGTGATTAGTTAATAATAATCTTATATACTTGGAAGTTGCTAAGAGAATAGATTTCACCAGAAAAAAGAAATGGTAATTAAGTGATATGATACAGGTGTTAGCTAACACTATGCTAGTAATCATTTTTCAATATATAAGTGTATCAAATTAACAAGTATACAATAAACTTACACAATGTTATATGTCAATTACATCTAAAGAACGCTGGAATAGAAGATAGATAGCTAGCTACACAAAATATCTTACAAATCATTAAGGGGATAAGTGGGTAAAAGCACAAAAGATAAAATTTACAAACTAAAAAGTAAGAGATGTTGCAAATTTTAAAAAGTTTGACAGAAAGGAAAAGATATTCCATGTAGGCAAATCACTCAAAAGTGGTAGTTCTTTTCACACAAGGAAACTGAGGCTTAAGGAAGTTACATAAGTTTCCCAGTTACTTATTCGTATCACTTATGGAAAAGATGTTGAAATGTGTTAAATCTGTTCAATCAATCTCTCTCTTATCATTACAGACCAAGTGATGATGTATTTCTGTTGGAGATAGGATACATAACATGTCATTTTATCACATAGACTAAGAAGATAAAAGTTATTATTTGATTGTGCTCTTAGAAGCATGAATCTTCTTTTTTTCTTTCAGATGAATCAAAAGACAAACGGATAAATACGACAACCCGCCAAAGTTAGGAAATGGCTGAGTGGAAAGGACTAATTAGCAATGACGAGATTCTTGAAAGTATATGAACAATTTAACTGTGGAATTTTTCCAATGATCCCAAATGCACTGAAAATTAGGGGAGTTATCTGGTTTACCTTGATATTTCTGTTTATATTTTGATACATGGAGAGATACAAAAAATAAAGATGTAATAGGGGTGCCCCCCCCAAAAGGAAACAAAGGCAAAGTCATAAAAAACACATCAGGATATTCCAGACAAACCAGACTGGAAAGCCAAGTATATATCAGTGCCACAATGGCTGCCCAGCTAAAAGTTTTATAGTCAACAGATGAAGCACAAAATGAAAGGAAGCTACTCTCCAGTATGTATTAGGAAGTGATTAAAAGTTTGAGTTGAATCATGACATTGTCAAGCATTATCTTAGCAGCAGTTTTAGAATAAAGAGAAAGAGACAGACCAGTTGGAAAGTCACTGCATCATCAACACACAGGAGAGGCTAGAATCTCCAATGATGACGTTGGTGCATGTGGACTAAAAAGAATGGATGAAGGAATTACACTTGGTAAGTAGTGAGGGTGACTAACATAAAGAGAGTGAAAAGTCACCAGCATTTCAGTGTTTTGAGTTTTTATGATGGGAAGAGGGAGGTGGCATGGTGGAAGGACAAAGCAGTGACAGTAATTCCTTTTTTTTTTTTGTCTCAAAATTTCAAAACTCAATTGCTAATTATTCTAACTCTGCTCAGTTTCTAAACTAAAGGGGACAAAAGTTGGAGTGAGTTAGATGCTTTGAACCACTCAGCTAATGGATGTGGAGTTAGTCTAGCTACTCTACACTTCTGATACCATCATGACTGTACCCAGACACAAGACCTGTTACAGTATTGTCTCCACCAAATCCATCAGGTTTTTTCTTATAAAATGGAAAATTTTTTATTTTCCAAAATATGTCATAAATAAAAATACAAATGTGAAACTGAACAAAATCACTTATATCCTAATTGCCAAGAGATATCTGTATCTTTATATCTATATCTATATCTATAGATATCAAGGGATTTTCCATGTTGACAAATATTAATCTACTTGATTACTTTTAATGACTGTATTTTTATACTATATGGACTTTCTCTACTCCAGTCCTGAGAACAATGGAAGTTACTTCAAGTATTTTGATCTTATAAATGATTCTGTATAAAATATTTAGTTGTCTCCTCATAACGTGCATTTGAAAGGGATGGAAAAGCTACCTTAAGAGAGAGTTTGATGGACTTAATGATAATCCGACATCTATGGAAATATTGGCAGACATAAACATGCAAATTAAGTATATGAGAAATAACCAGAATTTTATAAATTTACTTATGAGCATATAGCCAAAGAATATTTTTAAGAACAACAAAAAATAAAATACTTAACAATGTCCTCTAAGCCTCCTATATCTGAAAGAACCACATCTAATATCACCCTCAATGGGAAAAACTGAGAGCCTTTCCCCTATGGTCAAGAAGAAGGCAAGAATGCCTACTCTCACCATTACTATTTAACACAGTACTGGAAGTCTTAGCCTCAGTAATTAGACAACAAAAAGAAATAAAGGGCATACAAATCAGCAAGGAAGAAGTCAAACTTCACTATTTACAGATGACATGATACTCTATAAAGAAAACCCGAAAAACTTAAAAATAATTACTAGAACTCATACATGAATTCAGCAAAGTCCCAGGATATAAAATCAATATGCAGAACTCTGTTGCATTTCTATACACCAGTAATGAAACAGAAGAGAAAGAAATCAAGGAATGGATCCCATTTGCAACTGAACCAAAATCAATAAGATACCTAGGAATAAACCTAACTAAAAAGATAAAATATCTGTACTCTGAAAACTACAGAAGACTTATGAAAGATATTGAAAAGGACACAAAAAAATGGAAAAGCATTCCAAGCTCATTGACTGGAAGGACAAACACTGTTAAAATGTCTATACTTCCTAAAGCAATCTACACATTTAATGCAATCACTATCAAAACACCACCAGCATTCTTCGCAGAGCTAGATCAAACAATCCTAAATTCTGTATGGAACCACAAAAGACCCTGAATAGCCAAAGCGATCCTGAAAAAGAAAAGCAAAACTGGAGGCATCACAATTCCAGATTTCAAGCTATATTATGAAGCTATAGTCATCAAGACAGTATGGTACTGGCACAAAACAGACACACAAGTTAATGGTACAGAACAGAAAACCCAGAAATAGACCCACAACAATACAGTCTACTCATCTTCAACAAAGCAGGAAAGGATATCCAGTGGAAAAAAGACCGTCCTTCAACAAATGGTGATGGGAAAACTGGACAGGGACATGCTGAAAAATGAACCTGGACCACTTTCTTACACCATACACAAAAATAAACTCAAAATGAATGAAAGACTTAAATGTGAGACAGGAAACCATCAAAATCCTACAGGAAAACACACGCAGCAACCTCTTTGACCTCCACTGCAGCAACTTCTTACTAGATACATTGCCAGAGGCAAGGGGAACAAAAACAAAACTGAAGCACTGGGACCTCATCAAGATAAAAAGCTTCTGCACATCAAAGGAAATAATCAACAAAACTAAATGGCAGCCTATGGAATGGGAGAAGATATTTGCAGAGGATTCATCTGATAAGGGGTTAATATCCACAATCTATAAAGAACCTATCAAACTCAACACCCATAAAACAAACAACCCAGTTAAGAAATGGGCAGAAGAACCCCAATGTTTATAGCAGCACTATTAACAACAGCCAAAGTATGGAAAGAGACCAAATGCCCATTGATGGATGAATGGATAAAGAAGATGCGGTATATATATACAATGGAATATTACTTGGCAATCAAAAAGAATGAAATCCTGTCATTTGCAACTACATGGATGGAACTAGAGGGTATTATACTAAGCAAAATTAGTCAGAGAAAGACAAATGTCATAGGACTCCACTCACATGAGGACTTTAAGAGACAAAACAGATGAACATAAGGGAAGCAAAGCAAAAATAATATAAATACAGGGAGGGGGACAAAACATGAGACTCTTAAATATGGAGAACAAACAGAGGGTTACTGGAGAACCGGTTTGTGGGAGGGTGGATGGGCTAAATGGGTAAGGGGCTTAAGGAATCTACTCCTGAAATCATTGTTGCACCAGGTGCTAACTTGGATGTAAATTATAAAAAATAAGTAATTTATAGAAAGAAGAAAAAAGAAATGGGCATAAGACATGAATAAACACTTTTCCAAAGAAGACACCCAGATGACACATGAAAAGAAGCTAACATCTCTCATCATCAGGGAAACACAATGAGATACCACCTCACACCTGTCAGAATGGCTAAAATTAACAACACAAGAAACAATAGATGTTGGTAAGGATGCAGATAAGGGTGAGCCCTCTTATACTGTTGGTGGGAATGCAAACTGGTGCAGCCACTCTGGAAAACAGTGTGGAGGTTCCTCAAAAAACTAAAAATAGAGCTACCGTACGATCCAGCAATTGCACGATTAGGCATTTACCCAAAAGACACAAAAACATGACTTGAAGAAGTACATGCTTCCCAATGTTTATAGCACAATTATCAACAACAGCCAAACTATGGAGAGAGCCCAATGTCCATCAACTGATGATGGATAAAGAGATGTGTGTGTGTGTGTGTGTGTGTGTGTGTGTGTGTGTGTGTGTGTGAAATATTACTCAGTGATCAAAAAAATGAAATCCTGCCATTTGCAACAACATGGATGGAGCTAGAATGTGTTATGCTAAGTTAAAGAAGTCAATCAGAGAAAGACAAATATCATATGGTTTCACTGAGTGGAATTGAAGAAATAAAACAGATGAACATATGGGAAGGTAGGGGAAGAGAAGAGAGGGAAACAAAGCACAATAGACTCTTTTTTTTTAACGGTTATTTATTGATTCTTGAGAGAGAGAAAGAGCGCGAGAGAGGTAGGGGCAGAGAAAGAGAGAGCCCGAGAATCCAAAGTAATTTACATATACTTCTTTCATGACTCTGAACATTTTCTCTTCAAGGACAGAGAACTATACATTTCAGATATTGTACCTACCAAGGAAACTGGAAGGATATAAATTTTTATAAATTTTTCCCAAGAAATGGCTAAATGACTGACTGAACATAATAATGTATGCACATTTATCAAGTATGAATAAATGCATGAATAAATGAATGCATGAACAGCATGAGATGAAACTGAAGAAAAATCTAGGACCTAGATTAAGGGCCTTTGAGAGGACACATGAGAGGAGGGGAAAACCCACAGTGTGGGAATGGCATATAACTTCTTACATATGTCTAGTGTTTCAGTGTATGTGTGTGTGCATGCACGTGCGTGTACAAAATGTGTGTACAAAATGAAACTCTGGTAAGTCAGTTTTGTTTAATATCAAATGATGTGCCCTGCCCCACCACCATGATGCAAACACAGATGTTCCCTAACAGTTTTGGAGATTCTCTTCTAAATACTGATTTTCTTACCATTTCTAACTGCACACAAAAGCTGCAGGATTTTGTCAGTTGATGCCCTTTGTGTCCAATGTTAGTCTAATTGTCAAGAGTCTACCATTTATGCTAAAGTGTACTTAGATTAGCAGTGCTATCAAAATTCTTCTATGTTGTAATGCTGTATGTGCTCTCACACAGTTGAAAACTTCTACACCCAGGATGGAACTTAATTTCCTGAACTTGGCTCACTCTTGCCACTTCATTTCATAGCCCTCCTCCACCTTCATTTCCCCATACTATGCTATTTTCTCTAACTGGAACATTAACTACCACAATCACATTTGTCTTTTTTGTTTTGTGAACTTTTACTCATCCTTTATGTCTCAGATTAAATAACACTTGCAGGACAAAGAAGTTTTCACTGAACCCTCAAGAATGAGGGAGTGTCTCTTCAAATCACTCCCTTCAAACCTCTACATTGTGCTTATTGAAGCATTTATCTCACTGTATGATCTTATCTATTTACCAGTCTGTATTCTATGCTTAAATGCATGTTCCCTGTGGGCTAGAAAGGTGTCTTTTAACTTGTAGTGGCAGGCAGAAAGCAGTTCATTGATTAATATTTGATAAATGGACCCACAAATATCACATATCACAGTAATAATAATTGTAAAAGTCAAAGAGGAAAAATTGTTTTCTAAATCACTATTACAATAATGAAACTAATTTCTAAGACTTGATGCATGGTGCTTAACGACCCATAGCTATTGTAACCATAATTAATTCTTATCAAGTTTACATCATTCCTTAACAGTAATAGGGGAGTCAGGAGGAATATCTTCACAGAGGGTGATTCTGAAGTGACTAAAGAACTTTCAGATGAAAATACCAAAACCAAAAATTTATCAATAAAATTGAAAAGCTAGAATTGTGAAAAAGAAGATTACATAACTTCTGTTCAGTAAGAACTGACTGAATTATCATATTCTGGTTATACTTACAAACAAAAATATCTGTTGAATCCTCCCTCAATGAACTTTTGTATGAGCTTAGGCTAGCAAGAATTATAAACAAAGGTTTTAGAATGAGAGCACCTAGAAGAGAGCTTTCAAATATTTTTTCAAACCTTTTCAAGAAATACATTTTTCTGGAGATCCAGTATAGACACATAACATATACATGTACACCAAACTGAATCAATTCTTCATGAAACAATACCTAACTTATTACATGCAAGGTGATTTATTTTCCAAAACAATCCCTGTAGACATGCATGAATTATCATACTAGCTTAACGGACTTCTGAACAATAAATTTTCGCAGTTAAAATATTTAAGTTGGATGGTTTTATGTTTCCTTTACTTGTATTTTTTCTTTACTCATATTCTTTCCTTTACTTATATTCTTTATTTTGACTGATAAGTTGAGCAATAGTTGCTTTTTTAATGATTAATAACAACAAATTGAATTAACAAGGAAGAATGAGGGTGTGAATGTTAAGACTGATACTCACCAAATACCTAAACAAAATATTAAGCTCTAATCTGAATAACTATGTGAATTTTATCAAGAGATAAAGATTGAGATCTTACCTGAAGGAATGCAGCATCTATCTCATCTAAATAAACAAGTAGTTGTACTTAGCCCACTATACATTAGTATCAAAATTATATTTTTGACATGCTATCTATAGTGATCAGCCCCCCTCCTCTTATTACCATTATGAAAAACCTATTCCTCATTTCCTTTGAGTCTTTCATTCTTCCAAAAGCATACTGACTTTGCACATATAACAGGCATGGCCCCTGTGATAAAGACACAATGGAAAAAGAAGGGAGACGTGGTTTCTATCTTCATGGAACAGCAAGCTGATAACAGCCAGAAGACAAGCACACACAGTCTACATTGTGCTAAGTACTACAAAGAACATATTGATGATGCTGTAAGAGAGAAAAACAGGAGTGAAGGAAGACACAAGGTTCAAACCAAAGAAGTCCTCCTTGAGTAGGTGCAATAAAATCTGAGACATCAAAAGTGAAAAGAAATCCGTTGTGCAAAAAAATCTAAGGTCAGAATTTTCATGCAGAGAAATGGCCAAGAGTCTGGGAAGAAATAATGCTTCTTTAAGGAACTGAGAAAGATTCTGTGGCTGAAACATAATCAGCAAGAAGGAACAAGACAAGGTTGGGGAGATAAGCAGAAGCCAAATCAGGCAGGGCCTTGTAAGTCACCACAAGGAATTTGGATTTTGTTCTAAGTATAATGAAAAGCTGCTGAAGGGCTAAGCCAATGTGTGACATGATCTGATTTACATTTTTGAAAGATCACCTCTAAATGCTATGTAGAGAATGGATTAGAGAATGTAAACATGAAAGTCCAGTTAAGAGACTTTTTCAGTGAATCTAAGCCGGGAATGAAGTAACCTGGCCTAGGGTGGTGGCAATGGAGATGGGGCAAAACAGTGGAAAAATTCAAGATTCACTAAGAGAACCTATAAGACTTGCTCAGTATTAGAATAAAGGCATAAGTATCAGGATAAAGGCAAAGAGAAGAATTAAGAATAACTTCTAGGGGGACAGGGACAAAATAACTTCTGACTATCTAGTTTGAGTAACTGGGTGGATGGTGATGCTATAAACTGAGACAGAGATGTTGAGAGGATGGCAGGCACTTCCATAATATTTGTGGGTCCCAGGGCTAGGTCAGAAAGGAAGGTACACAAACCACCTGTCACCTGTCATTCATTCTATACGGTGTCGCTTAGCTTCCTCTTGCTTTTCTAGTTGTGAGTATTCCAAACTCTCACCATTATCCTTGCCCACACTAACTAGTCATCCTCCAGTGGCACCAAAGAGGCAAGCACTTTATCTGAACTTTGTCTCATTCTGAGTGACCACCCTTGAGCTAACCAGAAGAACCAGAGAGACAAGAGCTTATCAACATCCTCCCAACATAACCTACTGGCCAAAACAGCATTCCGTATTAAATTCTACACATCAAGAGAGAGACGGGAAGGGAAGGAGGGAGGGAGGCAAGGGAAGAGGGAGGGGGAAAGAAATAAAAAGAGGGAGAGAATGAGAAAGAGGACTCCTCCATCCTACTTATTCCCCCAATTCCCACCTCAAGTTGGAAGACACAACATTCTGTTAATGGGGCAATTCTCCAAGGTAGATGTAGCAGGCAGTGGATGCTACAGTAATGGATCCTCTGCTCTCAGGGTACTTGTGTTCCTGCAAGGCTCCCTTTCTATGTATTTCAGGTGTAAGTGTCAAGGACAATCACATCACCCTCAGCTCACAACCAAAGGCCTATCTTTTTATAGCACCCCTCTCCCCCATCCCTTAACACGTGACTGTTACATAAGAAGCTACTTAGTTCTCAGTAGCATATGAACCTTAAGGGCCTCTTGTACATCAGGGACCATATTACTATCGGTCAAAGCGATTGAATCCATCTTTTCAATCAGTGAGGTTTTACTGAGTCCATAAAATATGCTATTCATAAATTTCCATGGTATGTGCTCCCCTTTCCTTATCTCCCAAAGTGAGATAAAGAAAATTGGTCTGCACATCTTTCACCAAGTTAAACATCACAGTCTTAAGGAAAACCTCCCAGAATCTTCTCATCAATAAGGTAAACCCATGTCTAGGCTTCTGTAACTCATGGCATTTACTTCCATTACAGCACTCAACACTCTGCATTTTAATTCAGAGTCGAGGATATATATTATTTGGTTCTGTATCTGTGGTTACCATATAAGTGTTCTTAAATATGTACAGCTGAATTAATAAAGTTAATTAGTGTGTTAATACAACATAGATCCAACAGACGATTGAACATGGTAGGTGTTATAATTTGGGTCCTTTGATTTACATGGATAAATTTCAACTTATACTTGAAATAGATTTATTTATTTTCCTTAAGTATCACAAGCATAATAATACTTACTCTGCATATTATTTGTAGTTTACAATGTACTATTCAGAAAATAAATAATCTCAAATGTTCCTCAAAAACTCATAGGCAGACTGGTATTAATGTACCCATTACAGAGGTGATTTAGCAATGCTCATTTACTCACCCCAGATCACAGGCACAGTATACATTTACCTCAAATATTTATAATATTCATACTACACCTAAAACCAAAATGATTAGTTTAGATGAATTATAATTATACCAAAATAAGTACAGGCATATCTAATTTTATTGCACTTCTCACAGACTGTGATTTTACAAATCGAAGGTTTGTGGCAATACATCAAGGAAGTCTACCAATGCCATTTTTTCCAACAGTATTTTCTCACTTCGTGTTTCTCTGTTACATTGTGGTAATTCTTGCAATATTTAAAATGTTTTCATTAAATTTACACTTGTTCTGGTGATCTGTGACCACTGGTTAAGACTCACTAAAAGCTCAGATGATAGCCAGCATTTTTCAGCAATAAAGTATTTTTTAATTAAGGTATGTATATCATTTTTTAGAAATGATGCTATCACATACTTAATAGGCTACAATATAGTATAAACATAAATTTTATATGCTCTGGAAAATCGAAAAATTCATCTATGCACTTCATTGTTACACTCACTTTACTGCAATGGACTGGAACCAAATTCACAGTATCTCCAGGGTAGGCCTATACTTAAGGTCATCTATAAAACATAGCAATTTGTCTGCTTTGTGTAAACAACAACAACAACAAGGCTGGCAGGTTCCAGGAAGAGGGGCTGCACCAGAATCTGAACAGCATTGACTTTATCCCTCCGGCTGCACTCCAGTTAATCTACATTCAAGCATATATAAAACAAAACTGCTATGTTTTTCTCACTTTAGTTTCAGATTTCCTTTTGTGTTGATGCAATTGTGGAAAACACATTTGTATCACTCTGGTACCCAGTAATAGCAGGTAAGATTCATTTAGCATTACTAGGAACATTTTACAATACCTTGTTCAATACAAGGTACTTGATTCCATTACCTTGTTCCTAAACACTCTTTAAGTTCCATTACATGTTGACAAAGCCTAGGTTTAGAGAAGAAACAGAACTTGCATAAGATTCCCCAGCTAGTAATCAATACAATAAGTATCTAAACTCAGTATTTCCCGAGTTTATGCACTTAAATGCCATTCTAAGCTGACTCCCCCCACCATCAAATTCTATTCCTTGTTACCTCCATTCCGGCGAAAATTCCTGAGTTATAACTACTTGTCCCTCTGTGAATATGAAAATAATTACTCACAGTTCTCCTTCTCTTTGTGATATATATATATATATATATATATATATACACACACACACACACACACACACACACACACACATACACATATATATTTTTCTCTACTTTCTATTTCCCTATAAGATTAATTTATTTTTTAAATGTTGTTTATCATAGTACCAAAGTCTCCCAATGGAATTAATTAATGAATATTCTCTACTGCATTGTAATATGCAAAGTAATAAATGCTTTCTCAGATTAATAGCTGAAGCAAAACTAAGGTGGTTAATGAATCTCAAAGCCTATTTACTCTGAGGCAATAGTGATTATTGTTCTTTTACAGTCAACCATATCATTAGGAGGAAAAAGAAGAGAAATATATTTTACCTCACCTGAAAGTGTTGAAGATGGTGTTTCTATAAAGATTTCAGCAAGATACATTCTAACACCATATGATATAGACATATAGTATTTTTAAATGATAGTTTAGTGGGATTTACTAAGATAGTACAATTTAAATTAATAAATGAGTATGTTTGAGAGACTTTTAATAAAGGGAACAAAAAATTTTAGTGATATTAATAATGAACTCCTAATCACTAATGTACAAATTCTATTTAATTTTTCCAGACTGTGGCTTACAGAAATTGTTCTTCTTTTTTGGTTTAATTGCATAAAACTCACTGCAGAAGGAACTCAATGAGTGGCTATTTTCATCACCTGGAGGAAATAAAATATTACCCAATATGGAAATTGTTTCAAATAGCTATTATGTGTGCATAAAAATTATGTTCTTATGTAAAAATCAGGAAGACATTTGGAAGTGGGTTATATTTTTTCTTCTTTTTAGTATCATTTACCATAATCTTCAAGAAAGTATCATAAAACAATGTCAATCATTTCCGGTATGAACAACGTTTCTCAAAAATTAGTGTTACAAGAATATCTGCTTTCCAGCTGTAAATTTGTTAGGGACAAAAATACACCATATTTCAACATGCAGAGAAATACTGGCTTTTGATTCACAATAAAATCATGCATGTTATATCAAGCCAAATCATTTAAAAATGTATTATACTTACACAGATGATAAAACAAATGATTAAATATATAAATTGGAAACAAACATGTTTCTGCAGTCTTAAAGAACTTTGATTGCATAATTGTTTATAACAGAGGCCACATTAATCTCTTAATGTAGTAACATAACATTTTCAAGAGATGAGTAATTGATATATTACCTAGTCACAATTAGCTACCTTGTTAGTAAGATTTGGGTAACCACATCAAAATTTTGCACTTAATGGGGCACCTGGGTGGCTCAGTCGGTTGAGCGTCCAACTTCAGCTCAGGTCATGATCTCAAGGCTCATGAATTCGAGCACCGCATCGGGCTCTGTACTGACAGTTCGAAGCCTGGAGCCTGCTTTGGATTCTGTGTCTCCCTCTCTCCCTGCCCCTCCCCTGAGCGCTCTCTCTTTCTGTCTCTGTCTCTGTCTCTGTCTCTGTCTCTGTCTCTCTCTCTCACAAATGAACATTAAAAAAATTTTTTTTAATGTTGGGACATAAGGGTGTCCAATATTTCCAGAATACCGTAGTCAAACATTGATCTAGATGACCAAGCTAAGATTATCAAGACATCCAAAAAATCCAATCATTGGTTTTGCCATAGCCAAAAATTAAAGGACCCCATTTTCTTTAGTTTTATATCATTCAGTCACAGGAAGGGTGTCTGACCCATCTCATGATAACTCTTTGCCTGTCTACATGTCCTTTGCTATCAACACTTTTTTTAGGAGAACAAGGATGGCAGTAATATTTTGTTTCCAATGTCCTTACCTCCTCACTCTTAGATCATGCTGTCTGTGTCAGAACCAGTTATAGCTACTACAACTTAAGAACTTCAAATATCAGAGATTCGTTTTATTTCTTGTTCTTCACTTCGGCTCTGCTGAATCCTGCATCCCCATCCACTTCTCTTGAAAAAAAATATGCTTACTCTCCACACTTTAAGAAACACAACACAGAAATATCTTCTTCATTTTTAAGTTACACTTACTATAAAGGGAGTGAAAATTAGCAAATGGGTCGTTAAACTGAAAAAAAATCTGTAAAGTACACAGTCTCAACTTTACTTGCCTATAGTTTTTATTTATGTTCACTGTAATTAACTCTGGGAGTGACTTTGACATCACATCATCCAAGAGTAGGCACTAAATTATCCAGCTTCCAGGATGGCTTGAAAATGTCACTGAATTATAATTCAAATGTGGGAGTTCTACTGTTAGTCTCTAAGAAGAGTTTAAAAAGAATTTCACTTGGTATTGTGCCTACTACATCAGCACATATTTGTTTTTTAGTATTCATCTATTTATTTACTTATTCATGAAAGAGTCACTTAACACCAACCATACACCAGGCAGAATGCTAGAAATTTGAATAAAGTCAATTATATGCCTTGAGGCTCAGAAATCATATGGTAGGTACAGAAGAGCCATTAAGTTGATTATTAGGTTTAGCTTCCACGGAGCTGTGCACTGGTGTTGTGGGAGCCAAGAGAAGGGGCATCTGACTCAGGTCTGGACTCAGGAACATTCTCCAGAAGGAGTGAAATGTCACTAGAGTTCTAACCTTTAGGGTATGAAGGTCTTCCCTGATTATCAGTCTGCGGTATTTCCAAAAATTATTGCACCAAAGGATCCTTTGTGATAAAATTATCCTATTTCATAGAATCTTAGGCACATGTTTTAGTCACTTCTTAACATCTCTGAAAGAAAGCTATATTATATAAGTGAGGGTATACCATAGTTTAATTGAAAGCATTTTCCACATTATCAGTACATAAAATGATGCATCTGACATTCAAAGGTATGTTAAATTTGGTAATATACAGGAAGCTATCATCCTGCAAGACAATGCTTAAGCAATGTTTCTAATGAAATATCATAACTAGCCCCAATTAGCTCCTTCCCCCCCCCCAATTATAAAGAATTGAACACAATCATCATCTCTATCAACTTGGAAAGTGGCTCAACAAAACTGTCTATGACCACTCTACCCACTTACAAGAAGTAGCTGCAGCTTGCCCATAATTTTCACAAGTACTGAAATAAAATGTTATAGAATCTCTCTTCTAAAGAATCTAATTTTTTTTTACCAGAAAACATGTTAATACAATGTTTAAATTATTGGGTAAGTGACTGGTTTATAGAACACCTGACTAGTTTCATCCTCAACCATCGTTTTACAGCCTGATTACACAGAGCGAATCAAAGACAGGCATGTTTATGAAAGACCAGGTAGTGAGACCACCTATCTTCAAGGATGATCTATTATAAACTCTTTCCAAGCATTCTGCTTTTCAAGGGATCTGAGAAAGTCTATCACATACAGACCAAGTTATACAGGCCTGAAAAAAATATATGTGACTAAGCTATACAAGTGGTTTAAAAAACTTATGCTCTCAACTTTCACTCAAAATTCTCTTTCTTAGTGTACCACTGACCTAGCTTTAAGTGTTAAATATACTCTAGGTTTTTAATATTGCATAAGTATCCTCTTTTGATATCTATCTAATTTAAAATAATGTTGCGAGGGGCGCCTGGGTGGCTCAGTCGGTTGGGCCTCCGACTTCAGCTCAGGTCACAATCTCACGGTCCGTGAGTTCGAGCCCCGCGTCGGGCTCTGGGCTGATGGCTCAGAGCCTGGAGCCTGCTTCCGATTCTGTGTCTCCCTCTCTCTCTGCCCCTCCCCCATTCATGCTCTGTCTCTCTCTGTCTCAAAAATAAATAAACGTTAAAAAAAATTTTTTTAATAAATAAAATAAAATAATGTTGCAAACATACACATTGAAGAATAATTTATTTCAAATATATTTCATATTTATTGTATTTTAGATACTTTGAGATGTTTTTCAAATTGATTTTTAATATGAATTTTCTAAACTACTTTTATTTTATAAATTATAATGGTCTTTTTTCTAAAAGAAAATACTGGCCTTAACTGGCATAGTAGTTTCTAAAAACTAAGCTCACACAGCGAATTTAAACACAAAGTGTCCATGTCTGAAATGATTATTCACAGGGAAACAAGAACACACTAAGTGGATCACAGTTCTGAAAGAGCTTACCTAGGAAAGGTAAGATTTACATATTAATGAAACAGAAAGTTTGCATAAGCTCAGAAGCTAAGCTGTGCTCCTTGATGAGCAGGCTTCTATTTAAAAGGACTCTAACCCACTACAACTCTTTGTATTATCATTACAGATGTCAGTCTACTGGCAGCACATATAAGCTAGTTCCAATTTTATTTCTGGACAGACCCTAGCATACTGGTTATGAGACCAGTCATATCGGCTATACCACCTCTATCTGGAAAGTGAATTAGCTCAAATGGAAGAGTAAACAGAAGACTGATATTAGCACAATATAGAAATCATCCGGTTTCTATCTGCAGTGTTCAATTTAGTAGCCACCGGTCACATGTGGCTATTCAAATGTAAATAAATTACAATTAATAAAATTAAAAATTCAGTTTCTCAGTCGCAGTATTCACATTTTAAGTGTTCATCAGCCACATGTGACTGTCGTAGCGAACAGGGCAGATACAGAAACACTTCCCTCATTGCAGAAATTTCATTGGATAGCAATGGTGTGTACTTAATTTTTCCCAAGAAGTTAGGGGTCTGTGCCGCCAAGGAGGAGCAAGAGAACACAACGTCCATTACCGCTGAAAGCAGCAATAATTTGGTTATGTGTTATGGCTCCTTCATCCTCTTGGCTCAAGTACTCAGTCTTCTAAGTGCTTATTTCATGCTCCCTGGTCTTCATGCATTTTGCTCCTCTCCATAACTTCACAGTGTTGTCCTTTCCTTATTCTTCCTTCCACCTGCCATCTTCGCCATTTCTTATGGTTAATTCTTACTATGTCCTATTGTTTCTTTATTAGGAAGTTTACATTTCCTTTTAACTCTGCGGAGATTTTTATTAAAATAATGCTATTTTTCTTCATGATCTGGTTACATAGACACAAGGAGATATACACGTAGGTCCATTTTCCCCATAGACTATACAAATTTCACTGAGTAGCTCAGCAAAACGTTAGATTTGTCAAAAACGTAGGTATCACATCATCCCCGAAGTGTCTGCACAGACTCTAGGAACAAAGTAGCCAGGGCTCAAATTCTGGATGCAGCATTGCTGCAAACTCAACATGTAAAACTGACTTCTACCTGAACAACAGGGGGATTACACTTGGATCACAGCATAATGAGGAGGAGGAAAGGTAAGGTGGTACCTTACAAAAAGCAAGTGTGAATGTGTGACATCGCTCACAAAAACTTATGTACTTTCACATGCCACTATCAATTCTGACTTCATAAGGCTGTGTGTGTGTGTGTGTGTGTGTGTGTGTGTGTGTGTACATGTCTTCATGTGCGAGAATACTTTAGTTTTCTTACACAAGTAGCTGGCAATCATTTCTTCTAGGGAGTATAAGGAGGAGGATGTACCTTTTAGTTTATAACTTTTTAGACCTTTTTTTTTCTTGCCACACACAAATATTATTCAAACGAGTCATTCTTAAAATGTTCTTTAAAGATCCTTTGTCTCTGCTCTTCTCTGTGCGCAGTGGGATGGATGAGTTAATGTGGGTAGTTTGACCCAGAAATCACAAAAGTCATCTGAACATCTTCATAGAATAAAGTAATGGCTGGTTTATGAATTAAAGATAAACAAGCCATTGTCTATAAGACAGGGAAAACCTATCTAAGATAGCAGCAAAAAAAAGAGCCACAGGCAGAAAAATAAAGATGCAAGTTGCAAAGGAGATGAATTAAGAAATATGGTCTGGGATTTTTTTCTATAAATAATTCAAGTTTCAATTTATCTGTTTTTGATATATTCACTCCCCTGAGATGAGTAGTATTTTTAATGTAAGACCATTTACACTATTTAGAATCAATAAATAATAAAGTGTAAATATTCTCTTTATAAACAGAAAGGATCCATCTGAGTGCTGATGACCATTTTGAAAAAATGTTATGAGGGGTAATGGCAGTTTTTGCATTTTATATGTCAAAAAATCATTATGGACATGACATTTACTCAAGTAGTCTAATTTTTCCAGTAACACCAATAATATTAAACTTTGTATCATAGTCAGTTATACACTGAACTTTTTGAATCATGAATCAGATAAATAAATCAGTGCTTTTAAACACTACGTAATGAAGGACCAGTCTTCCCTCCCCCTTCCCTATCACGGCTGCTAAAATAAAACATAATAACTGGGAAAGCGTAATAAAACATGACACACAAGGAGAAAAGCCAAAATCTTCATCAGACTCAATAGGTAAAATCACACTGTTGCTTTGCTACTATAAAAACTCTTAAACGTTCAATCTCAGTTCCCATCTCCTGGCTGGGCCCAAAACAAACTTTGTGGAGTAACTGGGGTTCTCAGACCACTCTTTGAGGAGCACTGAGTTCATCACAACACATTTTTCTCCTGGAAAGGGACTAACATACAATTCAATAAAAATGCCTCTAATAACTCTTGCCGTTTATGTGTATACACATACACAAACACAAATATGAATGTACATGTTACCATAGCCATTATGGTAAATAATGCTAATTAAATTACCTCCTTCACAATATTTGAAAATTTTAACACATAGCTAAAAGGGCAAAATAAGTTTTATTGCATATTTTAGAAATATTCAGGTAGGGGCGCCTGGGTGGCTCAGTATGTTAAGCCTCCAACTCTTGGTTTCAGCTCAGATCATGATCTCACTGTTCATGGGTTCAAGCCTCACAATGGGCTCTGCATTGGCAGCGTGGAGCCTACTTATGATTTTCCCTCTCCCTCTCTCTCTGCCCCTCCCTTGCTCGTTTGCTCTCTCAAAATAAATAGATAAAACTTTTTAAATAATTTAGAAATATTCAGGTAAACAGGCTTTTTGGTAAATACCTTATTGCATTAATGCCAAATATGAAGATGCATGAAATGCAGTAATTCCTCTTTTTAGTTATAAAGATGATAAAGCACAAAGACACATAACATCTCAATCTATATATGTGCATCCAATTATGAAAAATGAAGTTTGACCATAAAAACGTCAAAAATTCTGCTTATTTTATGTATATGAAACAATACAAATTTCTTACATGTAACTTGCCAATTTTCATTATTCAAAGTTGATTTACACGCTGATTACTTTGTCTTATCTTTTCCGTCCAAGAGCAACAACTACAATATGACCTAACTTAGCATATTCTGTAAATAACTGGCCTAAAATATGGGTCTAGGTTGTAGCAATTGAAAACAATGATGCACCACAGCCACAGAAAATTAAGTCGGCTACAGACAAGCGAACTGCAGTAGTGTTAATAATTTAGAAATAAAAATAAAGAAATTTTAACAATAGAATTTTTTATTACACTGCATAGAACATATTTTTCATTCAACTTCCAGGAATGTTGTGAAAGGTCAATACTTTTACTTATAAGGGAATAATTCTTATATTAAAAAGGTATATTGAGGACACTTATGGTATATACATTAATGGTTAATGTATATGTAACTGTCTATAGTGTATACATACTAATTTTGAACAAATACATATTTTCAGGACAAAATCCAAATAAAAATATGCAATCATCATACTTCTCAAATGTAATTAATGAGAAACATGAATTCATGCTATGGATTTATTGTGAAAATGGTAAATATGGATTTATGAAAGTTGGCTTTTAATATGCATTTTGTGTGAATATTAAGTGATAACATTTATCTTGAATCAAAATACACAAAGATGTATAATTTCCTTCTGAGAAAAATACCTAGTGATTCCAAATAAAACAAATTTAAGAAAAATGAGGAGCCCTTAAATGGATTCTGATGCAAATTTTCAAGATAATATTCAATTTAAGCATAAAATAACCTTTTTATTACATGCAGAAATCTATTTTCACACAATAAGGCAACTCCCAATTATATCCATATTCTGAGAATAACCCAAAAAGTAAGGAAAAGAGAACACAGATAATTCTTAATGGTTTTGGGGGGGAGGTTTGTTTGTTTTTGTTTTGTTTTGTTTGAGAGGGAGAGAGACAGCGTGCAAGCGGGAGAAGGGCAGAGAGAGGCAGAGACACAGAATCCAGAGCAGGCCCCAGGCTCTGAGCTGTCAGCACAGAGCCTGACACGGGCCTCGAACTCACAAACCATGAGATCATAACCTGAGCTGAAGTCGGATCTTTAGCCAACTGACCCACCCAGGCAACCCTAGAACATGGATAATTCT
Organism: Herpailurus yagouaroundi; assembly: GCF_014898765.1. NCBI lineage: Eukaryota > Metazoa > Chordata > Mammalia > Carnivora > Felidae > Herpailurus > Herpailurus yagouaroundi. Next base: position 2,250,050 of record NW_024412406.1, read on the forward strand.
TAAGGCAAATTATAAAGAACAATTTCTAGAGGTTAAAAGAAATCCACGTTGATAGCTTGAAGTAAATGGAGAACTTCATTACTTAATTACTACTGAAATGTCATTTGTGACATACCTAAATCTTCTTATGAAACTCTTCATAATAGGGGCACCTGGGTGCTTCAGTCTATTAAGCATCCGATCAGTTCAGGTCATGATCTCACAGTTCACGGGTTCAAGCCCCTCGTTGGGCTCTGTGCTGACACCTCAGAGCTTGGAGCCTGCTGGGGATTCTTTCTCTCCCTATCTCTCTCTTCCCCTTCCCTGCTCATGCTCTGTCTCTATCAAAAATAAACAATAAAAAAAATTTTTAAAAAAAAGCTCTTCATTATAAAACTTGCCAATAATACAGCTTGTTTCAAAATAAAAAGGGCAATTTTTATTTTTATTTATTTTTTAAGTTTGTATTTATTTATTTTGAGAGAGAGTGAGCATGAGCAGGGGAGGAGCAGAGAGAAAGGGAGAGAAAGAATCGCCAGCAGGCTTCACACAGAGTAGAGCCCGAAACAGAGCTTGAACCCACAAATGGCAAGATCATGAATTTGGTCACTTAACCAACTGAGCCACACTGGTGACCCTGAAAAGGCAATTTTTAAAAATACATGTTGAAGAGAATACTGATCTTTTTCAATATTCATAAATATTTTTAGTGAGACACTGAAATTATGTCTTGTTTCTCAGTGGGACTATTCCTATATGTATAGTTCTCACATTTCCTTCCCTCACTTTGCTACTTGTACCTACAGCTTCACACACTGCTACTAAGACCTTGTTTCTAAAAACCTGAAACTATTTCATCAAAATCTAGATGATGCAATAGCCTTTGCTTCTCCAGATCAAATGTGTGTTCTCATTCCAAGCCTCATATTCACTTGCCGGTGATTCTGTGCTACTCATTACACATCCCTATAATTAATTTCTTTGTTAATAGTTTTAGAAAACAACACCTGCCCCCAAAACACCTAATGTTATGGGAATTACAGCAACTTGCACCACATTGGAAATAGTTGTGAAAAAATATAATAAAGAAACAAAAGACAGTAATATCATTATGGCAGGACAGAAGACTGGAATAGCATTTTTCATCTTAAAAATACAATGTGAAATCGGGGTGCCTGGCTCAGTCAGTTAAGTGTCCGACCTCAGCTCATGTCATAATCTCATGGTTCATGGGTTCGAGCCCCACATTGGGCTCTGTGCTGACAGCTCAGAGCCTGGAGCCTGCTTCTGATTCTGTGTCTCCCTCTCTCTCTGCCCCTTCCCTACTCATGTTCTGTCTCTCTCTGTCTCTCAAAAATAAACAAACACTGAAAAAAAATCTTTAAAATACAATGTGAAATAAAAGTTCTATTTACAGGAAAAACTATGATAATTCACAGAAAATATAATTTTTGCTCCACATTTATATTCAGAATTATTAACCTCTGCTAGAAATCCTCATGTAAATTAAATCTACATTTTATACTTAGAACTACATTGACATCCACATAAGGTTTCCTGAAAGACCGAATTCACAATGGTTAAGAACACAGAATCTTAAAGTGATGGATATGTTAATTATCTTGATTGTGGTAATCATTTTACAATGTATCATATATCAAAACATCAAGCTGAATAGCTTAAATACACATAATTTTTATATGTCAACGATAACTCAATAAAACTGTTAAGGAAAATAAAGTAAAAGAACACCGAATCTGGAATACAACTACCTGAGCTGCAATTCTGGCTTTGCCGCTCTGTGACCTGGGCTTACATTCTCTATACTTCAATTTCCTCACTAGTTACAGTGATTACTAAAGGTATTCATGCTTGCAATGTGCTTAGAATATTGCTTGGCAATAGACTAGTACTAAAGAAGTTTTTGATGATTTTATTGTTTTAAGTTTATTTTTTGCAGGGAGACAGAGAAACAGAGATGCAGAAAGAGAGAGAATCCCAAGCAGGATCCGCGGTGTCAGTGCAGAGCCCAACACAGAACTTGATCTCAAGAACCATGAAATCCTGGCCTGAGCTGAAATCAAGAGTTGGACGCTTAACCGACTGAGCCATTCAGGTGACCTATTATAATTATTATTATTACACTCTCTTCATAGGTTTTTGCCTAGGGATGGTTCTCCAGCACCATGAATTCTCTCTTCTATATTCTAAATATATTTTCCTGGGTTCTGATTGAGTGCAAACATCTATACACAGCCACATCAAATCATAACACATCTTAGTGTCAGCCAACAAAGCAGTTTCCTGAATTTCATGGAATTCATCACCATTCATCAGTATATAATTTTGGATCAAGGTACAGGCAGTTAGTGGATTAACCCTGCAGCCAACTTCGAACATGGAACAGAGAGTTTCTTATTGCTTAGAGTGGGAAACTATGCATGCTAATCATTGACATTGTAATCTAATCACCAAATGATAAAAACATCATGGGAGGAAGCAAAATCTAAGTGCTGGATCTAATTATGTTACTATTCAGTAGCTTGATGGAGAAGATGGCAAGTTGCTGCAGTCATTTATACAACCAAACACTCAATAGACCATTTTGGGCCCCAGTCCAAACTGTGACTGGAAAGCTAGTAGCTATGCATTTCAAATCAAGACGAGTTGTTAGAGAATTAACTAAGGGGCTCCGGGAATTCTAATTCTAATGATCTTCGGGTAACAGCAATCCGGAAGTGGAGGCTGTGAGGATAAAATAGTATTGTTTGTGAGAAAAAGGTCAGGTGTAGAGTCAGACAGGCATATTTTCAAATCTCTGCTCTGCCATTTGCTAAAGGACACAGGCTAGTGACCTAAGTTTTCAGTTCCATCATCTATAAAGTGGAGATAATAAGACATCTATCTTTCAGGGATTGTATAAATACTAGAAATGACTACGTAATACCTGGTACACTGTTTGTATTCAAGAATTGGTGGGGCACTGATGGCTCAGTCAGTTAACTATCCAACTCTTGATATCGGCTCAGGTCATGATCTCATGGTTCATGAGTTGAAGCCTTGCACTGCACCCTGTGCTGACAGTGAAGAGCCTGCTTGGGATTCTCTCTCTGTCCCCCTCTCTCTCTGCCCCTCCTCTGTTTGTTCTCTCTCAAAATAAATAAATAAATAAATAAATAAATAAATAAATAAATAAATAAATATTTATATTTATACTTATATTTATAAATAAATACAAATAAACTTATTTATAAATATATATATTTATGTATATATACATAAAATTATTTATAAAAAAGTTGGTGTTGATCTTTATTGGTAATCATGAAATTGTAAAATACATTAAGGAAGAAATCAACGTTTAAGCATCAAGCACAATTGCATTATTATAATATTCTCCAGAATTATACAAATAACATGAAGGTTATGCTAGATTATGCCTCACACACTGTAGGTACATAAAATTGGTTATGATCATGCTGCTGATGATACAATTTATGAAAACAGACTGAAACAAATAATCCACGTATATGTGTCTCTCAAATAAGCATGACCGGTACAGAGTAATGTTTTAAAGAATTAAGACTGTGAAAATAAAATATAATAAAAAGGTTCAGCAAACCATAAAATAAAGTTTCAGTGGCCCATGACCTTACAACATGGATCCTTCCAATGAATAAGACAAAACATGTTCTATTATGAACATTTCTCTATTTTCTGCACTAGTAGAGGGAATGATCCAAAACAGCAGGTGATCTTCACTTCATTTCTACTTGGACTCTTTAATAAGTGCTTGTATATATTTTGTTTACATCATAGCATCCTTCTTGTGTTTTTGAAAGTTAATGAGATATTCTTTCTATGAATGACCCACTAATTGAGGAAGAGAAGCTGCTTGTGCTGGCACATACACTATTGAAGCCAACAGTGATACAAGCAGGCTGCTAAAAACAAAAATAAAAAATAAAAAAAAAAAACATCTAGCTTGAGAAATCTATAATGTATTGAATGCCAGTTACCAAAATGTTAAATATAAGACCTAAAGGCTTATCAGCTGTCAATGCAACAACTGTAAAGGCGATTTTAAAATTTGAAAAACAATTAAGTTACACACACATTTATTTATTTATGACCAGGTTTGTACAATTCTGAGACTATAAAACCAGACAGCTTATAAAGACATGGATTTCATTTTTTAAACATATCAGAATTTCTACCCTGATGTGTTTACTGTCAACCCAAAGTTGTCAGCATCAGAGATATACACTTATCCCAACAATGTTGTCACACTCCTCTTTAACAATTGCTTTTGTATGGATTTTGCCATATGAAAAAAAGTAGCTGCATTAACTCATAACCACATTATATATGTTGTTAATAAAAAGTAAAGGAAATGACAAATGAAAGAAATCAGCATATTGTATAAACAATGATAGCTGCCTGCTCATAGTCATCGTACTGGAGTAGTTGCACATGTGCGTGTGCACACACACACATGTGCACACACTCACAGAGCTGGGGGTGGAAAGGTGAAGGGGCAGTACATCAGAATGCTAAATTTACTTTGTAATGTATATGAATTACTTGATAGAACACTGGTGCCCACCCCAAAGGCACCTTAAAATAAACTGGAAACTTCTAATATGCTGATTTCCAAGCTCCTCCCTAAATCCCCATAAACCTGAGTCTCAAAGCTGCAATCAGAGCACTGAAATTTTTATCTAACACCCAGATGCTTCCAAATTGGATGTAAGGGCCACCCATCATGTATTAAACACATTGTCATGTGGTGGTTCAGTTTATTAAAGGTGATGCTGACAGCAGCCATTAGAGTTAGATGTTACCATCCCCACTTTGCAGATGACAAGAGGAAACTTTTAGAGGTAGAGGCAAAGCTAGTATTTGAGTCCAGATCTCTCAGATTCAAAAGGTGTGTTTTCTTACAACACACCAGACTTAAACCAAAAAGGTTTCAGAGAGTTTTATAACTGGGGCCAAAAAGTGGCCAGTGAAAGGAATCTCACAAAGAGCCAGAAGTTACATTTTGTCTGGTCAGCAGTAGTGTTGTTTTGAATGTTTTGAAAACTGCATGGGAACCAGCTGGATATCAGGGAATATCAAAAAGACAATACCTCCCGAAAAATGAGGAGGAGGCTCCTTATTATATATTATATGGATAGCCTTCTTTGAGGAGTATACTTGCAAAACTTGTTAACTTAAATGTTTAATGTTTTTCTTTATTATTATTATTATTTATGTGTTCAGGTGTGTATGTATATAAGCTTCTCCAGTTCACAATCGTACCTCCCACAAGGATGGCAGCTTCATGTAGCCAGTACAATCTTCCAACTAAATGGCTTCCTTCCTTCTTATTTATCTTTTACCCTGGGATCCTAGATACAATAGGGTTCCTATTTAGACAAGGCTGCTACTCTGAGGTAGTCATGTTAGAGAACCCTCTCATATCACAGAGAGGCGATTTCAGCCTTGTTTGTGACCTCTGCTTTAAAACTTTCTTATTTGAGGGCACCTGAGTGGCTCAGTCAGTTAAGTGTCCAACTTCGGCTCAGGTCATGATCTCACAGTTCGTGGGTTTGAGCAGCACGTCGGGCTCTGCAGTGAAAGCTCACAGCCTGGAGCCTGCTTCTGATTCTGTGTCACCCTCTCTCTCTCTCTCTCTGCCCCTTCCCCGCTCATGTTCTGTCTCTCTCTGTATCAAAAATAAAGATAAACGTTGAAAAAAATTAAAAACAAAAAGAACTAATTATAGGGGCACCTGTGTGGCTCAGGGGGTTAAACATCTGACTTCAGTTCAGGTCATGATCTGGCAGCTTGTGAGTTCAAGTCCCGAGTCAGGCTCTGCACTGAAAGCTCAGAGCCTAGAGCCTGCTTCAGATTCTGTGCCTCCCTCTCTCTCTGCTCCTCCCCCACTCGTGCTCTGTCTCTGTGTCTCTCTCTCTTTCAAAAATAAACACACATTAAAAACAGTTATATATTATTTAAACCTAGTAACACTGTGAACACTGTTTTTGCTTACTAAAATCATGTCTTCAGAGTAAGTTATTTTTGGAAATGACTACAGAAATAATCACATAAGCTTTATGAAGAAATTTGAGACAGGAGTTGAACATATGGCATGCACCAAAAAGGTACATTTAAGAATTCACCAAATATTTTTTAAAAAGCAAAATGTCAAAGTGGTACTTTGGGGAACATACTATGGTGAGACAACATTTCTGTAAAAGCAAACAAAAAACAAAGAAAAAGAAAAGTAACTTGATTTAGGTAAAACTGATGTTAATGAGGGATATGTAAACATACTTGCAGAACCTGCAGGCAGTAAGAACAGGCACATTTATGATGCAAGTTTGTAGGCATTCAACATAAACCAATGGAGTCAAAATGTGTCTCTCTGTAAATAAGAAAAAAAATTTTAAGACCTTATTCCATTGTTTACTTTAAGACAATCATAGAATATTGTTTACAGATTTTAATCCATCAGTATTCTCCAGATATTTTCATCTGAAAAGAAAAAAATATTTTGTGCTCCTCTTTTCTTATTATTTCTTTTAGAGCTATAATTTTTAGAGCTATAATTCTGTCTGTCAATAAAATGCTTCTGGGGTGCCTGCGTGGCTCAGTTGGTTAAGCATCCAGCTTCGGCTCAGGACATGATCTCCTGGTCTGTGGGTTCAAGTCCCGCATGGGGCTCTGTGCTGATAGCTGGGAGCCTGGGGCCTGGGGCCTATTTCCGAGTCTGTGTCCCTCTCTCTCTCTGCCTTTCCCCAACTCACACACTCTCTCTCTCTCTCTCTCTCTCTCTCTCAAAAATAAACATTAAAAAAAAAATAGGCCACAGACTACTTTGAGCAGCATCATTTTTTACTATTGCCATCAACAATATGAAGGCAGAAAACCCTTATTAAACCCAAGAGTAAGTGAAAGAAAAGCATTTGAAAACTTCCATTAAAATTAGTTTAGAATAATCTGCTGAGAAAATCATTATTTTCTTCCTGTACTTTTCACAAGTGTGCTGTGACTCACACAACAGACAAGAAACAAAAATGAAAACAAACAAAAAACTGAACACCAAATGGTTCTAGTTCTTTCCTGCAAACTTAGGTCATCCTGGCAACTTTGGAGGACTCAAAAGGAGGCTACGTATGTACAGCTTCTCTTCTCTAGAAAAGATTCACAGCACCAGGCACTCTTCTTATGGAACTTATGGCCCAGTTCACCTGAGTGACAAATGATAAATGGCATAAGCATCCTTCTGATTTCCAATGGTTTCTGTTTCAAAAGAATTAACATTTCTTTGTTATGTTGTCAGAAATAAATTAATTTACAACTGCAAAAAGTACTGATATCTACTCCTTTCCCATGTAATACTGTTTTTATTTTATATGTTTTGAGTAACTTCCACATGTGAGTGACGTATTACTAAAAAGTATTATTTGTGCTGCTAAGCAACCAGAATACTCAAAAATCGGTACACATATATGTGGTGGAACTATTAAGAAATCATTATAACATTTTAAACTTTAAATTTTAAATGGTCTGGAAATTTTTTTAATTAGAAGTTCACACTGTTATTGCCCATGCAAGAAAAATATTCTACGAAATGCAACTGCATAACCTATTTCCTAGGGGTTCCAAAGTAATCATGAAAGGTATGTAAAAATTGCTCATGAAAATACCTTAAATAGATTATACACTACTTACATGTGATTTGCTTTTTTTTATCCTAAGTCCAACACGTTTTTTTTTAACATGAAATTTATTGTCAAATTGGTTTCCATACAACACCCAGTGCTCATCCCAACAGGTGCCCTCTTCAATACCCATCACCCACCCTCCATCCCCATCAACCCGCAGTTTGTTCTCAGTTTTTAAGAGTCACTTATGGTTTGGATGCCTCCCTCTCTAACTTTTTTTTTCCTTCCCCTCCCCCATGGTCTTCTGTTAAGTTTCTCAGGATCCACATAAGAGTCAAAACATGGCATCTGTCTTTCTCTGTATGACTTATTTCACTTAGCATAACACTCTCCAGTTCCATCCACATTGCTACAAAAGGCCGTATTTCATTCTTTCTCATTGCTAAGTAGTATTCCATTGTGTATATAAACCACAATTTCTTTATCCATCCAACACAGTTTTTCTACCAAGGTTGGACAAGAAGACAAATTCCTTGAATAATGGATAACTGCTCAGCTTGTGTTTTCACTAAATATATAACCAAAAAATCTATGAATTAATGTAAGTGAAAAGTGCACATAATGCTACAACACTGCACTAAAACAAACACAGAAAGATGTAAGTATGGGAATAAACATTATTTGAAATAAAAATCAAAAGAAAATGCAAAGAGAATCAACTAAAATATTCACAATGGGGTATAGCAAACTATACTGTGAAATTCTACACTGCCATTAAAATTATATTGCAAATGATAGTCGATGACAGTGTGTTTAAAGTTTATTGTTAAGTGAAAAGTGTTTACTATACATAATATTATGAGAAGTATATTATTAAGTGAAAAGTTTTTACTAGACATATTATGTAGTATACACATAAACATTTATATGTATTATGTATAATTTATACAAGTATACAATTACTGATGTTTACAAGAAATTATATCATTACTTATTTCAACAAAACTGAAAAAAATATATACCCTACAGTATGAATAAGAAGGAAGATGCAATTTTGAATCTTCTCACTAGTGTCTGATTAAAATTTCAACATCAATACTATCACAACAACAATGCTTCCTTTTAAGACTTTTTGGGCATTTTTCATTTTGATTTCATTTTTTAGAAAATATACATTTTGAGAATATATGCATCAATTTAGCTATTTGGAAGAATTCATCTAATGAAGTGTAAAATTAAAAATTTAGATTTTCAGAATGAATAATATTCTGTATCAATTAAAGGAAATCATAAGGCCAAACCATTTATTTTCACTTGTAACAAAATCTAAACCTATCTTCTTTCCTAGGTATACTGTAAACCTAATCAGAGATTATGGGATTTCAATATAGATATGATTAAGCTGCTTCTCCTTTACCAGAGAAAGATCAAAAACAACTAAGGATTAATCTCTAAGTGAAGATCAGACAGACCAATATAATGCTCACTAGATAAGTAAAAATACCAAGTTCACAATAATATTTTGCCATGAAGGAAAAAGGGATGACTGGCTCGTTACTAATTTGAAATAAATTTGTTTTGCAATTACACATCTGAATCAAAACCATGGCACATTCAGTCAAAACCTCAGAACCCAAAAACCTGGAATTAGCATGCTTTGAGTGTTTCCAACTCCCTTCAGGGGTATCAAAAACAAGAAATCTATCTTATAGTAAAATTTATTTAAATTAATACTGTCACGCATGCCTCTTTTAGGGACAGAGCAACATGGCATCAAAAAGAATGGGCAAAAAAGAATGAGAGCTACTCCTCTAATTTGATTCTATATGGCAAATAGATACCTAATGCCATTTCTTGAGAAATGAATTCCCTCCCCTACCCACTCACACACATTCATGTGGTCATATCCCTCTCAATCACCCAAGAACACACCTTGGAAGACCTGTAAAGGGTATACTGACCTAGGCTTACCTGTGAAACAACCAAAAAATGAGAGATGATGGATCAACACTCAATGTTCATATTTCCCCATCAAATTCCTGATGACTCACAAGTTTTAGCCAAAGATACTAACTCACTTTAATCTTGGAGGTTACACAAATTATTTAATATTCTATAAACTTGTGGTGTTCTTTTCAAATAATGTGTCATTCTACATATAGTCATCTAAAACTGGTTTGACTTTATTCACTAAATTATGAGTCATACTTTGTGAGTGGAATTACATACAGAAATTAATCTTCTGATTTCATACAAAATCAGATACCATTTTAACCCTGAACTTTATTTTTACCTCTTAGGGAATTTATCACTGTCTGCCTCTTCTCCATTGAAATTTCCATTCTCATACATCATAGAGTATCTCATGACACACAGAACGGTGAAAAAGCAAATTGTCAGGAAATATATTTACTGGACAAATATTATTATTCCTTAGCCAACTGACCATACTTTGAGATCGCTTTTTAGCAGGAATGAACTTCAAAAGATTTCAATTTAGATTCTTAATAAAAAGTGAAGGCTAAAATTGAGACAATCAGAGAGTATTTCAAAGTATATCTTGGCTAATCTCTGGTAAATGCAAAACATCAAAAAATTGTAAAACATGACATCGTCCTGAGACTTCTGAACCCTCCAGATACTAGATAGCTACGAGCACACATGGCTATTGAGCACTTTAACCTTGGCTAGTTCTGTGCTCTAAATGTAAAATGCACACTGGATTTCAAAGACTTAACACCAAAAAAAGTAGAAAATTTAAAAAATACTTTTATACTGATTACATGTTGAAATGATCATTTTTTATAAAATTACATAAAATATAAAGTTACATAAACATATTATGAAAATTAATTTCACCTGTTTCTTTCTACTTCTGAATGGGTCTTCTAAAAAATTTAAAGTTACACAAGGTGGCTGGCTTTCAGCAGGGCAGTACTGATCTAGGGACTGTCTCCCCCGTACTGTTGCTGGCCTCCTCCTCTATTCCCCACTTCCCCCTTCTTTTTTCTGTTATTTTCTTTTCTACAATTGCGACAATGTCAGGAGGGAGGTCTGGAATAAGGAAGGAAGATCTAGCAATTCTGAAATAAAAACTACAACCATGATGGAATATGCTAAGAAATTAAATAAAACAGAAATTATGTTCATACGACTGGTTCACTAATCTAAGTTATTAATAAAACGACAGCTAACTCTTGAACAACATAGGGGTTAGGGGCACAGACTCCTGTGCAGTTGAACTTCTGTGTATGACTTCTGACTCTCCAAAAACTTAACAACAACAACACAACAACAAATCCGCATATAAGTGGACCTGCACAGTTCGAACCTGTGTTTTTTAAGGGTCAACTGTATATTGCTGTCCACCTAAAACATCTAAATGCATTGATATTTCTGAACTCGTTTTATATGTTTTATAGCACTTAAGAGTTTCTAATAAGGTATTTTTATTTGAAATTTTGAGTAATCTCAATATAGTTCAAAATAAAATTCATTTTCCCAAACAATGAACTCTACTTTAGTGAACAAAACATTTATGAATACAAAGTCATACACTCCTATCAATTGTACCTCTTTATTGCTGATCTCTTTTTTTCTTCAAAAGTCTATCATTCCTTTTCATCTCCCAATTTCCTTTCCAGATGGCCGTCTCTAAATCTTTTTGTTATACTGTTCTTTTCCTTGGCCCTTTTACTTTTCCCGCTATACATTTCCCCTGTATGAGCTCAGGCTCACGTATTCCTAACTACAGACACAGTATCAAGAGAGTAATGTCATATTTCCCAATGGGAGGGCCTTGCAAAGTCACTGCAAGTAAGAAGAGAGAGGCACTGCTTTCCAAGTTTTTCAGGTGCCTTAATAATTGAAGTAACTAGGGGCACCTGGGTGGCTCAGTCCATTAAGCGTCTAACTCTTTGACTCAGGTCATGATCTCACAGTTCATGGATTCAAGTCCCACTTTGGACTCAGTGCAGAGCCTGCTTGGGATTCTCTCTCTCTCTTTCTCTGCCCCTCCCCTGCTCTCTCTCTCTCTCTCAAAATTAATAAATCTCAGTAGCTATAAGTAATCATCTGTAATTTTCTTAATTCTGATGACTTCATCGCTGTCACTTTTTACTTGCACCGTTTCCTTCAAGTAGATTTGTCAGTTCATGAGGATACGTTCAGTGTCTTCTGTTCTTAGGCTTTTTTTTTTTTAAATCTCCTAAACCTCACTTAGATGCCACAGATTCTCAATAAATAGTGGTAGAATGAATGAACAAATGTTTAAAATCTCACAATTGCCTAGCTCCGAATGAAAGCATTGTGTTTTTTAAGCTTCCATATATAGGGAGCTGAGGTGAGTGTGTATTTTGTTAGACAAATGTCACTGACCTGATGATATACAAATCAAATATCTCTTTTTCTCCATTTTTAAAATAAGGCATGGAGGTGTAAGTGTGGAACAAAAAGGCTTGTGCTCAGATCTTCCGTCAGACATTTGACAGCAATTTTGACACGTCATCTGTCTGATCTTCTATTTCTTCCCAAATATTACTATCTGGGATAATAATATATTCTTCCAGGGTGAAACAAAGATGAGGTACAATAGGACTAAGCACTTAGCAGTGAGTCTGAACCCACAAGGAATGATTTATAAATGGAATGAGGTTGTAGCTGCTGCAGCCACGTAACTAGCAGTAACAACAGCTATTGTCTATCTACATAACTGGACTTCTGACTTAAAGAAAAAGCTTCAACTAGACAACAAAATATATTAACAAACACGCCGTACCTTCTTTTAAATCTGAATCATTTACTGTTATGTTTAGAAAGTATTTCATTGTAGCATCCTATATTCCTTACAAAATTGAACTTTGGGTTGCAATAACCATTGTAGGGTTTATTTCTGTGTTACCTGAATATTCCAATCAAATATAATCACGATAAATGCAAACATTGCTTACCTACAGCTCTCTTCTTAAAGTTCCAAAAGAGAGGACTAAAATCCTACACAAATGAAAAAAAATCCTTGAAGGCATCAATTGTCTATAAACCTCTAGAAACGTCTCTGATACTTTTTATCACGTTTTAAAGTTTTCCTTTCCACCTTTTTCCCTGTCTGCAATTATGGTTTAAAAAAAAACCTTCTCTAGGGGCGCCTGGGTGGCTCAGTCTGTTAAGCATCTGACTTTGGCTCAGATCATGATCTCCCCATTAGGGAGTTCAAGCTCCGTGTTGGGCTCTGTGCTGACAGCTCAGAGCCTGGAGCCTGCTTCAGAATCTGTCTCCCTCTCTCTCTGCCCCTCCGCTGCTTGCGCTTTGTCTGTGTCTCTCAAAAAAATAAACATCAAAAAATTTTTTTTTAATCTTTCTCTAAATTACATTTTAACACTCAGCTTCTCCTCACAACACTTTAACTTCTCAGTATCAGCAGCATCTGCCTTAGTTAGCCACATGCCTTCCCAAACTCTAAAATGTGTTCATCATTGGACTCTGCTCCACTTTCAAAATCTGGAAGAATATTCTCCTCTGACTAAAGACATCCATCCTTACAAATTTCTCACTCCATTAAAAATAGTAAACTTGCTATTAGTTTTCATTCTGACCTCAGGCTCTCAATTCTACCTGTTCTTAGTTTATTCATCGCCTGGAGCTGCTCTTGCCCCCCTACCCAGCCCAGATGTATGGCCCTTCTGTTCTACAACATACTATCTCTAGAAAGCCCAGCTCTGTGTTTTGCATCATGCGTGCCTTGCTAATCTTCTAACCAAGCAAACCTCAGTTGTTTGCTAGACCCATTCAGATTACAGACTAAGTACTGCTCAAGAAAGTGATGCAATTGTGTTGACTAAAATGTGAGGAATTGTTAATTTTGCCAACTTCCTCCTTACGGGTCTAGATTCTTTTTACAGACCTCTTGCATATTCTCTGCTACATTCCCCAAGCTCCTATCCCCATATCCGTTCATCTGAACCTATGACCTCGCACTTACCTGAGAAGACTACAGTCACCATTACATGCCAAACTCCTGGCAAACAGGCTCCTTATTAGTCTTATTACTACTGAATCCCCATCCTGCAGTACAGGGCTACACCAATAAGGAATTCCTTACTTAACTAATAAACTGACTCAATTTCTTTCCTTTTCTAAGATGTGAACATCTTCTTATGCTAGTACCGATCACACTGACCTCCTTAGGACAGTCTGAAACTTGCTCCTGAAAATTACCATCCCACCTCCTCCTTATACTTCCATCCCTTCTTGCCGGGGGATTCCAACCCGAAAAAAGTAAATATGCAAAGTTTCTTTTATTCTGGCTTAAAAATATACTCTTCATTCAATAATATCACTCCCTTGAGGACTATTTCAGTCCCACAATTAGCCTTAAACTTCATTTACTTCTTGGTTTCGTGTCTTCAAGACCCTATATGACCTCAAACATGGGCAATTGGCCTTCTTTCTGCTTCTATTTAACTGTAATATACGTATTTTTTGTCAATGACAACTAATAGACTTTTCAACATTTTAAGTGAAAGAAAAATCAAACAGATAATTTGAAAGAATACTATGAAATCTGCGTAATCACTCCTTGCATTCAAAAATTTCAAAAATGATAGGGCACCTGGGTGGCTCTTTGTTGGTTAAGCTTCTGACTCCTGATTTTGGCTCAGGTTATGAGTTCACAGTTGGTGAGATCCATCCTGGCAGTGAAAATATTGCTTGGGATTCTCTCTCCCTCTCTCTCTGCCCCTCCCCTGCTCGTGCACACAGTCTCTCTTTATCTCTCTTTCAAAAATAAACTTAAAAAAAATTAACAAATGATTTGTTACACATGCACACCACACATTTCATGATGATGCATGAATGTATGGCACTCATCACTAAATAATGCGGCATGCGTCTCATAATGTCATTTATCTAGCTTATATATAATTTTTCCCAATTCTACCAAGATTTGAGCCTGTTTGTTGTTGTTGCTGCTTTAACTAGGATCAAATACAGCTTTATGCACTGCATCTGTTTATCTTTCACTCTCTTCTAATCTAGAAAACACTCCCTACCATAGTGTGACTTTGGAAGAAACTAGGCCACATATCTAGTATGGTTTTTTGGGGTTTTTTGTTTCTTTTAAGTTGGCTTCATGCCCAGTGCAGAACCCAACTCGGGACCCAGCTCAAGACCTGAGCTGAAATCAAGAGTCAGTCACTTAACCAACTGAACCACCCAGACGCCCCTGGAATGTTTGATGCAGAATACTAAACCTAGGAAATTTGTCTGATTATCTCTTCATGGTTTAGTTTAACCTGCTCCTCTTTCCCTGTATGTTTCTGTAAACTGAAATTTAAGTTTAAACAGGTTTATTAGATTCAGCTTAAACATTCTAGCAATAATATATCACAAATGGGGCCAGAAAGAGACTTAATATCGCATCCATCAGAAGACTTGTGGTATCAGGCTGTCTATTAATGAAGCTAGGTTTGATCACTTATTTAAAAAGACAACTGCTAGGGGCGCCTGGGTGGCGCAGTCGGTTAAGCGTCCGACTTCAGCCAGGTCACGATCTCACGGTCCGTGAGTTCGAGCCCCGCGTCGGGCTCTGGGCTGATGGCTCAGAGCCTGGAGCCTGTTTCCGATTCTGTGTCTCCCTCTCTCTCTGCCCCTCCCCCGTTCATGCTCTGTCTCTCTCTGTCCCAAAAATAAATAAACGTTGAAAAAAAAATTTAAAAAAAATAAAAAGACAACTGCTAGATGCAATTAAGAAGTGATACTTGAGGGGCGCCTGGGTGGCCCAGTCGGTTAAGCATCCGACTTCAGCTCAGGTCACGATCTCACGGTCCGTGAGTTCGAGCCCCGCTTCGGGCTCTGGGCTGATGGCTCAGAGCCTGGAGCCTGCTTCCGATTCTGTGTCTCCCTCCCTCCCCCCCCCCCCCCCGTTCATGCTGTGTCTCTCTCTGTCTCAAAAATAAATAAACGTTAAAAAAAAAAAGAAGTGATACTTGAGCACCATGAGAATATGTTTGCCCAACATACATTTATCTAATGATTTTAGCACCTGTTGATGATTCCTGACCCATTTATTTCAATGAGTGTTATACATAGTAATTTTCTATTTCTAGCATTTCTTACATGAATCAACTCACATTATTTTATACAGAACTGGTCCCTCGTCAACTAAAGAAGAGTTCCTCCTTAGAAAAACAGGCTAACCATTTATTTCCATTTGATTATTGTCAGCATTGTTTCTTTTTTTTTTTTTCAAGAGTTTCACTATGGACTTACGGATTTTACTTCACTGAATGTTTTTTTAATGTTTATTTGAGAGAGAGATAGTGAGAGAGCACATGTGTGTATAAGCAGGGGAGGGGCAGAGAGAGAGAGAGAGAGAGAGAGAGAGAGAATCCTGAGCAGCGTCTGTGCCATCACTGCAGAGCCCAATGCAGGGCTTGATCTCACGAACCATGAGATCATGACCTGAGCCAAAATCAAGAGTTAGATGCTTAACCAACTAAGTCACCCAGGTGCCGCTCATTCAATGTTGTACAATCCGTTACAGTCACTCTTATTGGAGTAGACCACTGAGAAGACAAGACAGTTGGTTAACCCTCAAGCTGGACCCACGCAGTCAGAGGCTCCTTACCTCCTCCCGTCCTTGAGATGTACATTCCACACACTGTTCCTACACTAGGAGTCATTTCAAGTATACAGTCTTAAGAGGATAATGTGTTGTTGAGCCCATCTGGACTGGATCTACTAAGACCTATACATAAACTTTTAAGATTCTGGTGGATAGATGCAGAAATCAACTTGTCTTGCGGCCACCCAATGTAAGTTCTCTTCTTATTAAAACTGTCACAATTTAGACAAATGTGCCTCTTGCTTCAGTTTCTCCTTACCCTCTGAGTAAAGGAGCCAGTTTCAAATTTCACCCAGAAAAAAAAAAAAACCTGAGGTTGCAAACCAACAACACCTATTCAATTTTTTTTTTATTTTTTTTAACGTTTATTTATTTTTGAGACAGAGAGAGACAGAGCATGAACAGGGGAGGGGCAGAGAGAGAGGGAGACACAGAATCTGAAACAGGCTCCAGGCTCTGAGCTGTCAGCACAGAGCCCGACGCGGGGCTCGAACTCACGGACCGTGAGATCGTGACCTGAGCCGAAGTCGGACACTTAACCGACCAAGCCACCCAGGCGCCCCACCTGATGTTCAAATTTATTGGAATTCGGCAACTGGAAAGCCCTTCAAGCAGGCTCTCATCTATAGTTACAGTTTATAAATAAAGCTGATACAATCTTACTCATCTTTGGACATTTCCTTACTTTCTGGCACAATGAGATATCCCAGGATCATCTTGTACTTTTTCTGCCCAGACTTAGAAGCAGCCAATTCTCTAAAAAGCTCTGGTCCCCTTGAGTAGGAAATGGGATTTAGAAACCATAATTTGTGCACTAAATGTGTTCATTGCTGCTGGAGAGACATTGTTTAGAAGCCTCTTCAGGAGACAGAGCTAATGAATATATTTATTTTTAAAAGCTTTATAGTATAATTTAACATATGATAGGTTAGTCCCCTCTTTGCTCTCATTTTTGGTATTTATCCTGGATATCCTTGCATTTTTATTTTTCTAATATCTAATTCAAAATCAATGTATCTACTTCTAGGAACTTTTTACTGGTCTTTCTATTGAGTTTGTTTTACACACACACACACACACACACACACACTCACAAACACACATACACAAACACAAGTCACATACAATCTTGGGAACTGATCTCTTCATGATGCTGTCACATCATATCCAGGATATTATATTTGTTCAAGTTCATTTATTTCTTTTTTAAAATTAATGGATTTTAACCACAGATTTAAGGACCTTCTCCTCAAGCCTCACCCTCCTTTAAGTCTATTCAGCATTAGCCCTGCTGAACAACACTTCTCCTTTACAGACACACGCGCGTGCACACACACACACACACACACACACACACACACACACGTAAGCTTCAGTGGGTATTCTCCTCTTCCTCTTTTTTTTAAATTTTAACCAGACCCTTTAGCATACACTCAGAAAAATTGCAGGTGCTTCCCAAATTTTTGCCTTTGGAGAAGTTATTCCCTTCTAAAGTTTTAGTGTAGATAATTTTTTTACTATCTATTTCTAGCTTCCAGTGTGTTTTCTAACTTTAGAGCTGAATTTCATTGCACATTGGTCATTTTATCCAAGAGTTAATACTGGAACTTCAAATCAGTGATATGTCCAAAGCTGAACCATTCTCCACCAAGTCAGGTTCTCCTCTAGGTATTTTAATTTTCTTGTTTTGTTTTATACCACTAGTTTTCAAGTTATCCAGATTCCAAAACACAAAGGTGGGTTTTGAGAATCCTTCTGGCCTTGGCCTTCAAATCCACTATTTTTATGGACTTGCAGATTTACCATTACCTTTGCAATCCATTTTCTCACATTCATTCACACTGCCTTCACTGTGGTTTATGTTTTCCATTCCTTATTGAAAAATATTCACTTTTTTAAGTTCCAAGGAAACTATTTAATAATGGAAGATCTTTCACACATCTGAAGAGGCAATTAAAAACAGTATCCTAAAATAACATATGTGTTTTATGTTATTAACAAATAGATTAAATGAGCTTGAAAAAAAATGTCACATCCAAATATGTGTAACAGTGAAATTCTGAGGTGAAGATGATGTTGATAGTGAAATGTTGGTAGACAGAAGAGACACCTATATTTATAGATTTGCTGTGTTATGGAAATCACTAGTTCTGTTTTACTTGTGCAAAAGACTAATTTTCCACTTCACACTGCAAAACCGTTGAGTAGAAATTACATTTTAAACTTAGTAAGTCAGTATTTGTTGAGTTTTTTCCCCAGGTCCTCTGCAAAGCCCCACAGACATAGAACCATCTAATTCTGTCCTGATCACAGAACCACAAGTTTCCATGACTGGGTTCTCTTCAGAAAATCCTAGAGTTGTGGAAAGATTTGTGATGCTATGGTAACTTAAAGGTCCTTTCAGGACCAGTAAATATCTCTGTGTAAATGGTGCCATTTTCTATTATTTCTGGCCACAGCACTCACTACTGAAAGTGACTACAGTAATTTTAAAATATGTACCAAGAATAGAGACCAGTTGTTTTAGATTAGCTAAAACAAAACAAACTCCTCTCTGCAAATGGAACATCCCTATACAGAAGGAGGGACATAATGGTGTCAATTCAGACATTCCTCTCACTTGTGCCTTTACTCCCTGTGAGGCTTTAAGGAAGTTACATGTAAGTCTCGGTTTCCTCAATATAAAATAATGATATTACTTACTCACGGAAGAACAAATGAACTGCATTCATTTGACACATCAATAAATGTTAGTCTTAACTCTTCTCGCCATCTCATCTTGATTAATGAAAACGTTGACTCTCCCCACTCCAATATGCTCCAACTTCCCAACTGACTCAAAAATATGTGGTTCCTTTTATAATTTAGCATCTGACTATCAAAATGTGTATCTATACACATGGATTCTGTATGAATGCAATTAATGTCCGCAATTAAAGTTTATTTTTTTTTAAAGAGTTTGTTGAGATTTTTTTTTAATTTTTTTTTCCAACGTTTATTTATTTTTGGGACAGAGAGAGACAGAGCATGAACGGGGGAGGGGCAGAGAGAGAGGGAGACACAGAATCGGAAACAGGCTCCAGGCCCCGAGCCATCAGCCCAGAGCCCGACGCGGGGCTCGAACTCACGGACCACGAGATCGTGACCTGGCTGAAGTCGGACGCTTAACCGACTGCCCACCCAGACGCCCCCGCAATTAAAGTTTAAACAAAATATTCAGCTATATTATTCAGAGCAAAATATATAGAAAGATAAATTTATAAGTTAGCTGTAACTTTACATATTTATGCAAATAAAGTTTCTAATTTTCCCTTATTATGAGGCTGCTTAGTGATGCATTCCATTGCATCTTTCAGAAAATCAGGACAGGGTTCCCATGTTCTCCACCATAATTCTCTCCATTTAGATTTATATATGGCCCAAGAAATAAATCTTACAGCCATGACCCCAGCTGAGGTGTCTGCAAGGACAGTCCAGAACACATTTATCCTAAACACTAACTAAAGTTCTCCCATTGCCTTCTCTGAAACTTGGAATGGATAGAAAATGAAATCAGCACCTCTATATACTCCAGATTTCAGCCCCAGAAAACAGCAAGATAATGCAAAACAAACAAAAAGCTTTAAATTTACAAGAGAATTACAAAAACACAAAATCAATTAACCATAATGTAAGTTTGCTATTTAACAGAAGTCTAACAAAACAAACGAACAGCAACAACAAAAAAATGCCCCAATATTTTCTTAAAAATCTAAAAGCTATGAGAATAACCAAAAGTAGTAGAGGTTGTCAATGGCTGGATATATCTCTTCTACAGACCAAAATTAAATAATGAAAATAAAAATGATAAATATTATATTTCTATAAAACTTGCTAAATGTGGACTAGCTTTGTGTGCATACAGAAATCACTTATTAACTAAATTTTATTTAATAATTATTCTCAAAATCAAAGTGTAGTGAAAGTAATTGTCATTATCGTCATTAATGTGAAAGTTTATGTTGCCACAGCCAATTACTATGGAGGACTTTATTATATTTTAAAACATCACACAGAATTATGAAAATGGGATTTAAAAAAAATAAGTTTATTTTATTTATTTTGAGAGAGAGAGAGAGAGAGAGAGAGCGCACACACATGGGAGGGGCAGAGAGAGGGAAAGGGAGAGAGAGAGAATCCTAAGCAAGCTCTACACTGTCAGCAAGACCGGAGGCAGGGCTCAAACCCATGAACCATGAGATCATGACCTGACCTGAAATCAAGAGTCAGACGCTTAGCTGACTGAGCCACAATGGGATTTTAAAGGCACATTTGCAGCTCACTAGAAGTAGCAAATAATAATAACATGAAAGAATAAGAAAACAATAACAATAACTTCAGAGCAGTGAGGAATTTTTTAAATTAGTTTTTAATTACATTCCAGAGCTCCATAAACAAGTTTCAGGAATAAAATTCATCACGATTGCAGTCTTTACGCACAAAATGGAATTCTCTTAATGGCAATGTGATAAAAGAAGTAAAGAAATAACTGGATTTTAAAATCACAGCTTATCATTTAAAAATAAGAGTTTTCAAAAGTCGGACAGAATATATAAATTAAATTGAAATAACATGTTTTCTTCAATTTCCTTCTCATCATGCAAACAATTCTAAATATCTGCTTCTCTTCTACTTCCAGTGTAGAGTTTTATGTGATTCGCTGCACTGTATAATTGCTTACAATACCAGCAAACAGTAAAGAAATCCAGACCATACTCTTACTCAAGAGGAATGGTTTCAAGAATGTAACAAACATTGGAGCTTTTCACACACTTCATACCATATAAGCTCAATTAAAAAATGACTACTTTACCTAAGAAACAGTTATTCACATAGCACATGGTTCTTTTAACTAAGAAAATACAATATTTTTGGTATATGTATATGCATTACTTTTGTAGTTCATTATTTTTTAGTCTAAAGGCATCATTTGTTTGCATAAATACAGTAGCTCTTCTAAACAACAGCCTTTCATAATAATTAAAGAAAATGAACTATCTTCTTTTTAAAGGCAGTATAACTTTTGTGGTTAAGAATATAAAAAGTACCTTTATAAATATGTTTGAAACTTTCCCCCCATCTACATAACATCACTACGGTGTGGCTGCTTCATGAACACTAAAAAAAAAAAAAAAAAAAAAAAAAAAAAAAAAAAAAAAAAAAAAAATCAGTGTGCTCCTTGCTTGCCTTTAATCATGTAAGGATAACTATAAAAGGAAAAAATAAATGTTTATTTTTAATTATGAAAACTCTATTCAAAAATTTTTGGACAAACCACACACTCAAGACAACACTCCAAAGGGGGGTTTCTTTACAATGTTCAAGACTGGAACAGAAACTGTAAAATTAATTCAACAATCCAGGATTTTTCAAGAATGTCCAAATTCTGGCATCCCACAGAAAAGTTCTAGGAAATGTAACAGGCTATTTTACCTTTGTGATGATTTCTTTGCCAAGATACAAATAATAAAATACTCGAGGTCAGCTAATGGTCCAATAACCAATTTAATTTATGTGTCTTCCTACCCTCACCCTTCATCTTTACTTCCCAAGCCCTTTCTCCTTGCAAAATATTTTTTTTTCCTCTCAGAAAGCAGTGGAAAATAATCTGGATGATTAAGTTGATCAGAATCCGGGTGGATTGCTTACTAAATGGAAGAACAATATTATTTTTCCATGAGAAGCCAGTAGGCGGTGCTAACTCTAGGATACTACATTCAAAGATTTTAAACCAAAACACACATAAAATAGGTGATCAGTTTAAAGAGTTGTAGACTTCCCAGTATGATTCATGAAAGAGGAAATTTCAAAAATTTTCATGTCATAGAATTTAACATAAATATGAAATTTAATGAACTATGGTTATTAAATAAATGAAAACCTAACATGACTTAAAGGTTCTTAATATGATCCTTAGTTACAGAATGCAAAGCACAACTACGTATTTGTTCCACATTAAAATCCTGTGGCCATCTTCTTCTGCCCCATTATAGTGTCAATCTCATTTGTAAACATCCTACATACAGTACAGTACAAGCTCTGCCCCCATCTTTTGACCCTATAGCCCCCACCTTAGGGCAGC
The DNA here is from genome assembly GCF_014898765.1 of Herpailurus yagouaroundi. Taxonomy (NCBI): domain Eukaryota; kingdom Metazoa; phylum Chordata; class Mammalia; order Carnivora; family Felidae; genus Herpailurus; species Herpailurus yagouaroundi. The sequence continues at coordinate 2,272,425 of NW_024412406.1, forward strand.
AATGAAAATTCTGGTTTGATTATTCAAGTTTTTTTCTTTTTCACTCACTGTTTCTCTCATTCAAAATAACTTAATGATTTACAGTGCATACAACCTAAGAAATATTGTACACGTGCATTAGCTTGCATTTTTAAATAAACGAGCACTTCTATTTATATACATTATAACAGCGATAAAATAACACAGAATGTTGAAGTGGCTTTTTAAATGTTTTGTTTGCTATTTAAACCATATGGAAGACTATATTTTAGTAATGTACTCGCCACACACACACACACACACACACACACACACACACACACGCCAAAATGTAAAGCTTAGTAACATAATATTTGTGTCACATCTTAGAACTATACCCTTCATGATATCAAGTCTGATAGTCCACAGACAAGATATGAGCTATCTTGCTTATGTAAATGCAACAGGACTTTCTTAACAGAAAAAGCTAACCTGAGTATAAAAATAACTCACACTGCAACTTCCAAAGACCAATAAGAGAGCACTGTGAATTTTTTAAAAAAAAGCTTTCTAGACATTGCAATAAATGTTATTCTTCTACAGATAAATGATCATTTGTACTCATAACTTTTTCACCACAGAGAGTAAATAAATATAATCATAAAACTTTCATTCCACCAACTGAGATTACAGACTTCAAAATATTTGCTTTAAAAGCCACAAAAGTGTATGTAATGAACCCAATTTTATGGGCCCTTTTGTACTGTGGAATTAGTTTTGTCTATAGATAACCTAGAAGAAAACTTAGTCATAGAAGTAAAAAGTTATTTCATTTACTTTAGATTTACTTTAACAGAATTCAAATTATATACACATAACAAATTTAAGGCTGAATTTTTCATGTAAGGGGGGAAAAAGAACATCAAAGCTTAAAAGTCAAATCATTTAAATAATAGTTACCCTCCAGATTTTAGATTTAAAGTATGACAAGAAATTTGTGTGGACAGCAAGTTTTCCAGCAGATTCTGTCACTGTGCTTAAGTGCAGAAAAGATTTTTTATTACCAACTGGTACATCTCCAAAAAGCAGTGCTAGATGATACTAGAAATAAGTAACAGAACAACCATAAAATATCTTAAACTCCACAGAATACCTTCAACACTGAGTACTGTAATGCTACCAATACACCGAAATCACACCATCACCAACCCCTACCCTTTGCCCTGTGCCCAGTTCTCAGGGGAAAACCTCTGGAACCACTATCAGGTGGTTAAAAATAGGAAAAACACTGTCCCTTTAAAACTTAAGTAAAAGGCTATTTTGTACCTTAGGGGTGTAGTCTAATTATTCAAACTAACAGTCCCGTCCTCAACATTAAAACCCAACTGACCATCACTGAAAGTAACTATTTCCCCATCCCCTGGAAGACGCCAGAGAGCACTTAAAACCAAAGCAACACAACCAGATAAGAAAAGATCCAAAGACAACACCACTAAGAAAGCAAAACCCTTCGGAACAGACAAAACGGGCTGGGGAAGACCTACTGCGTTGTTTACTCAAGCCAAAGAGGAGGAGTAGGAGTTGAGCTTGCTGGGGCTGGGGCCATCCTCAGGGATCTGGAAATGTCTCGAGCTCCCGGCCCGCGTGGCCAGGAGCCAGCCCCCTTTGGAAGATGCTGCCCCTGCCGCTTCTCCCCACGTCTCCCGCGCGCTCCGAGGTGCCGCCCCAGCCGGCCCGCGCCGCGTCCTCGGCCCTCGCCCCTCCTGCTCTGCAAGTGGCCCTCGGAGAACTTACAGGGCCCGCGTCCCCAGCCGGCGCCGGCGGCGGCGCAGACACCGCCCGCGGCGGAGATGACCTGGGCGCAGCCGGGGGAGGGACTGTATTTTGCGCACATCCAAAAACGATCCCGAGGCAGGGAACGGACTTTGGCTTTCCCTAGCTCCCGGCACGGCTTTCCCCACCGCGGGCTCGGACACTGCCCAAGACGCGCGCGCGCGCGTACACACACATACACACGCGCACACACACACACACACACACACACACACACAGCTTCCTTTGCCAGGACCAGTGTTGCCATTGCAAACCCGGGAAACGCCTCCAAGGGGACCAAGTACCTGCTCTCTGCGAGCTGCTCAGCTGTTCACTTCATCCTCCGTTGACAAGGAAACCAAACCGCACTTCATTTTTTTTTCCAGAAAAACCTTCCACTGCCATCATTTGAAAATTGATTTACGGGGAAGGAAGGGGAAGGAAGAAGGGATAATATATAGATATCAGGATATCTATCATAAAATTATCTCGGTTTTTAAAAAATTCAAATGTGCAAAAGTCATAGTTAATATAAAGGAGGAAAAAAGTATTTTGCTTAAAAATTATCCCAGTAACCAGCTGCAAGAAAAGTTTCATGTTATCAATGGGTGTCAAAAACAGGAGGGAAAAAACGAATTTGTTCTCACCGGCTTCCAAAAACGGCACAAAAAATAGAAAATTAATGCCTTTGCTCAGTGGTTTGTACCAGTATTGCAAAGCCACAAACTTGTAAACACTGCCGTAAAATCCCACCTATACAAAAATCTTATCAGAAAAAGAGTATGCAAAAAAAAGAGTTAGAAACATGCTTTTTATTTTTACAAAGGAAAAAAAAATAGGCACCATACTTCACATCGCTTTTTCCATAAAACCAGTTGCATATTTTGCTGGACTTGGGAGTCGCTCCCGGCGGGCACGGTCGCCACGGACTCCCAGACACAGCGCCTTGTCTACAGAACCATCGCATGCTAGAAAAACTTGGATTCAGGAAAAGGCTCAAAACCATGCTCCTCCAGCTTTCCCAAATATAAACAATAATCAAAGAAGTGGAAAAAGAAGAAGAAAAACAAAAACAAAAAAACAAAAAACAAAAAAAAAGGACAAAAAAAAAAGAATAGGACAAGAATGCCACTGAGAAGGTACTCACCGAGCGGGAGTAAAATGTTGGAATAAAAATGAGATTTAGTATAAAATACAGTATGGCGGTGGAAGAAGGAATGGAGCGCGTTTTTTTCTCTCAGTCTCTGCCTCAGGCACTGACACGTGACTCGGAGCAGGGCTGACTTGCAGGCAGCCGGGAAGGACCGAGGCTGCGAGGGGGGAAGCCCCACGGAGCCCAACTCAGGCGGCGAGGCGGCGGCGGTGGCGACTGGGAGCCCGGCGTCTGAGAGCGGCAGCACCAGTGGCGGCGGCAGCGGCAGCTCCCGGCGAGGCTGCCTCCGCTGTGAGCCCAGTCGAGCAGGTGCCCCTCACGCTGAGGCTGAGCACACGCACACGCACACGCAAGACAGGCAGGGCGCCGGGGAGAGGGGGAGCGGAGCGGGGTTGGGCCGGAGGCGCGCAGCTGCCGCCGCCTGTGCCGCCGCTGCCGCTATTACTGCTGCTGTTTCTGCTGCTGCTGCTGCTGCTGCTGCCGCTGCTACCGCTGCCCCCCGCCGCCGCCGCCGCCTCCTCCGATGGGGAGCGCGTGTTCTGGGGCAGCCCTGGGCGTGCTGATACAACGCCCAAGAGGAGGTGAACAACTTGCTGCTCACCTCAAAGTTGTTGCTTGCCACTTCCTTATGCATTCATCTATTTTTTTTTTTTTTGAAGGTAGTTACCTGGAGAGAGATCCCACCCCTTTCTCTCCCGAAGTTTCACTATTAAAACCCTATGTAACTCATTCATTATTTTTTTCCTCCCTGAGTGCCCATTTCTCATCCCTCCTAAGCTGCCTTTGCCTCTGCTGTTCCTTTCCCCTGGATCTGCGCTTCCCCCTCGCGGTTCTCAGGGAACCTGGCGCGGCGCGATACTGGGGGCGTTGTCACGGGCAAAGCTACCGTCAGTCTTTATTGCCATCAGAACGGACAGCATCTCTTCTGCCGTCACCAGAGAAGAATGTTTGCAGTTTGAAAGACAAAACAAAATCTCTCGTTTAGGAACCCCCGTTCCAGGTTTCTTTCTGCAGGTTGCAGAGCAATGGGTGGGGGCATGGGTGTCGTTAATTTATTCATTCGTGGACCAAGCATTGTTTGCTTCGTCTGCCTGTGCGCGCGTGCTTCCAAGCTCCTCCGTGCTCCACGGCAGAGGCTCCTGCCTGACTCTTGCTCAAGTTGTGGGCTGGGGCTGCAAGTCAAAGGAGAGGTTCTAGGGAAAGAAGTGAGTCCATTGTGTAAGTGCTCTCTGGGAGGGAGTGAGCACTTGGCGGTCGAGAGGGGGAGACGTGCACCAGAAGTGAGGCGGTGGCGCAGCCCGCGGGAGCCCAGGTGGCTGAGCCGTTGATTCTGAAGGTGAGGGTGAGAGAGGGATTTCTCTCTCCACCTAGCAGCTGGCTTAGGGAACCTATCGCCAGAACAAAGATTCCATCCACCAATTGCTGGTTGCACTGGGATTCTTCTATTGCTGCCTGTTGAAGAATCGGCTTTCTGGGCGCTGGAGCACATGTACTTTCTTCATTTGTGTGCAATACTAACATCAGGACCATCTCCCTATGGCTGTTTTGAATCTGGGTTGTGTGGAATTAATTGGCATCTCTATGTTTGAGAATGAACAATTAACACAGTTCCGCAGTTCACAGATTGCTGCCCCTGATCTTTATCTCAGTGTTTCTAATGTTGACATTTAAGATAAAATGCCTCCATCAGAGATGATCTAACCTGGACAATTCTGAAAATTAAGTACACATCCATTATAGAGAGCTTCAACTGCAAATATGTTTCTCAAACATTCTGGTCAGAATTCATTGACCAAATAAAGTATTAATCCACAATTTAAATAAAAGGGATTTAAAATAACCATTAAAATGTCATTAAATATTTATTTTGGTGAGTTGCCAACTCTACACCCACTTATTATACATACATTACAGTAAGGATTGCTGATTAGAAATGCTGGAAAAGGTGAATGCATCAAGGTGGATTTGCTAACTTCAGAAACCTCATTGATTTCTATTGGGAAATCATAGGATTTTACGCTGAACAATACAGACCAAATGTGCTTTTCACTGTAAAACATGTTGGGCGTCTTCTTTTTTTTTTTTTTTTTTTAATAAGATCTCTTCACATGTGGTCTTTTTCTTCTCTGAGTCATGAATTGCTTTTGTCTACCGGTAAAACTTAGTTTGCTACATTTTCCAAATGTTTTCTTCCATGTCAAAAAGTATCTGATTCTAAAAATTTAAGAAGAAAATGCTATTTTAATGCATATTTTCCCTTACATATATCACAGCAGTGAGAAACTTCATTTTAAAGATGAGTTCTGAAACTTTGAAGTAGCCTGGGCAAAGCCTAGGTTTGGAAGAGTTATGCAAGAAGAACTTTGAAAAACAAGCTGTTTAGAATTGCACTGCAGTAATGGCCTCCAGCCAATCACAGTGATTGTCAGGCTTTTATTATTCAATAAAATGACTCCCCTTTATGTTGAATGCAGTTCTGCTGAAGAAAGAGCAAGACATCAATATCCTCCCTGCACATTTCCCATTTGCTTACATAATTACAGTATGGTGCTCAAAATATTCCACTTATTTTATTTCCATGTGCCATTCTCATCTCCTAGGCTGCATCACCATATGAAAACCAACAGCATACAAAGTTAGATTAAGAGAATTAGTATTTATTGAGCAAAGCTTCTCATTTAGTTTTTGTAACTGCTCCATAATGTTGATATTATACTCATTTTACAGATTAGGAAAATGAAGTCAGGGCATTAAAGTAATTTGCCGAGGATCCCATGGTTATTACATATTACAAGTGTGATTCAACCAACATTTTATCTGGTTTTACAGCTATAATAAAATATTTCAAAATAAAACATGAAAGATAGTAAATATTTTCAAATACTGGTACTAATATTAACACATGCATAAATTTCTAAATAAAGTAGGTGAATATAAAACAAACCTGTGGGGATTAATTTGACTATATTATTCACCACAAATCACAGTAGTACACACTATTTTCATTCATTTTGTTAATTCCATAAAGCACAAGGAGAAGAAGCAAACCTTCAAAGGAAGAGATTAAGAGGTTACTTTTTTTAACAAAATCTGTATACAAGATGTGGTCATGTACTTCCTGGCTACATTCTCAAGAGTTAACTACAGAAACTTAGGCAAAGTTGCAATTGTGAGCTGTTCCTTTTTATCCCTGTTCTGTGCAGCACATGACATGTTCAGTGTTCCGCACCATTTGTTAGTTTTCATTGATTACTGATCTGACAATCGTTCATTCTAAAGAGGATATAAAACATGTCAGTTTATAAATTTGTAAGCTGCAAATCCAAAATATCTCTTTAGATTTGAAGAGTTAAAGATGAAAATGTGGTAATCCTAGAGACAAAAATAAGCCTCTGAATAGGTATTAAAGGTTAAAAGTATTAAGTTAATTTTAAAACACTTTATCATGTATTGATATAATAGAAGCATACAAGAAGCCTGAAAAAACGAGAAGGAAAGGGATTTATGCAAAACAAAATACAAGTTGGAAATATCCTATAAAGGAAAAATACGTGCCATTTAATAACACTTATTATATTTTACATGCTTCACATATGTACTGTTATAAAATCCTCATAGTCAGAAACTGAGATTCTAAAAGACTCAAAGACAGAAGACAACAACAGAACAACAAGGTGCTTTCATATCCAGTAAGACAGCTAGACCATGCAACAAGAAAAGTAATTTTAATGACAAAGTTCCATCATACAGCTAAGAATTTGAGAAAATGATGGTGGATGGGAGGAAACTATAGGAGAGCAAGAGGGATGGGGAGGAGGATGAATAGAAAGAAAGAAGATAGGAAGCAAAGAGAGAGAAGAAGTAGGAAAGGAAGTTGTAAGACCAAGAGCACTGGGTGGGAGGCCTGGAAAAATCTCCAAAAAAAATATATGAGAAATATAAGACAAGTGCAAACACCGGACAGATTTAGGTCTTACAGATGAGTCCTAAAAAACTTGTGACAAAAAGTACATTCGAAAAATATTACAGACTTTACAATATGTTTCTTTAGCACAACTAAATGTTGCCTGAAAACTCTAGAAAACCATCTTGCTGAGGTTAACGGAACTATGTACCCGAGGAAGTCATATTTTTAAAAAGAAAGAGGATCAGAAAGAGCAATTTTCATTTGTGTTTAAAAATTAAGAGATATATTGGGGCGCCTGGGTGGCGCAATCGTTAAGCATCCGACTTCAGCCAGGTCACGATCTCGCGGTCCCGTGAGTTCGAGCCCTGCGTCAGGCTCTGGGCTGATGGCTCGGAGCCTGGAGCCTGTTTCCGATTCTGTGTCTCCCTCTCTCTCTCTGCCCCTCCCCCGTTCATGCTCTGTCTCTCTCTGTCCCAAAAATAAATAAACGTTGAAAAAAAAATTTTTTTTTTAATTAAGAGATATATTTATCCTAATGATTCTGACTGGTAAGAGAAGACAATATGATTTCATTGGAAAATTAATTTTGCCCAAGGAGAACTAAATAAAGACGAATGACAGAAAACCAACATTTTAGTATCAACCCACAAGATCTTAGACTCATAGGTATGAAGTAGCTCCTTTACATACAGTGATATTGTGGAGTTATAGTTGTGATTCTCCTGTTTATTTTTTTTTCTCTTTGTTTACTGGCTTTAATTTTTTAAACCTGGGGTTTAGAGACAATAGGGATTTAAGTATCAATATTAACTTAATTGTCTGGATTTTTTTTCTTTGAGGTAAGGATTATTCATTTGTTACTTGTTTAGAGATTCATCAAAGGATGAATGCATGAGATTCATTGGTTATTGTCAGGTCTTGGGCTCCTGTCAATAAAAAGCACTTGGTGTTACCATGAAATTTAGTAAGTTAATTATTTCTATTAATACAAAGCTTACATTTTGAAAACAAAATTTCATAGTAATGAAATTAAGATTTTTCAAGAGACAGATAAGCACAATAGAATCATTTTTTGTTGACAAATCATACAACATACTCTACAAGCCTCTACTATAGTGTTGAACACGTGAATAATCAATATTTGCTAACGTACATCTTTTGCACTAACAATGTATGAATAGGCATTTGTTCAAAACTGATTATACAAAATACATACAATGTGTGGTATGCATAATTCTGTATTTTCCAGATTCTGTATTTGGTCTTATTAAAAAAGTAAATAGTTTGGGGATACCTGGGTGGCTCAGTTGGTTAAGTGTCCGACTTTGGTTCAGGTCATGATCTCACAGTTCATGAGTTCGAGCCTTGCATCAGGCTCTAGGCTGACAGCTCAGAGCCTAGATCCTGCTTCGGATTCTGTGTGTCTCTCTCTGCCCTTACCCTGCTCATGCTCTGTCTCTGTCTCTTTCAAAAATAAATTTTAAAAAACATTTAAAATTTTGTAAAAAATTGTTTGCTTTTATATAACCTTTCTCTTTTATATTTTTAATTTCCTCTGATATTCTCTCCTCTCTTGTTTATTTCTGTCTCAGACCTCAGATCTCTTCTATCTTCCTAACATATTCATAGCATATGTGTGGGACAGGATTAGGGCATATTAACACATTAATTCCTTGACTTTTGCTTTTACTAAATTTATGGAAATCTTTTGTACTAGCAAATGTGTGAATAGACATTTGATTAAAAAATGAATTTGGAAAATAGTCAATTATGTATGTGATATGTATATATATGTATATTACCCAGATTCCTTTTTTTCCCCAATGGATGTCTCCCTCCTCAATGTTGAGAGGGGTCAAAAAAACATGTTAAATTCTGAAAGGATCAGAGCTCTTGGCTGTTTGGCTTCAGGGAAGTAAATTATTTGTTATTTTATTCATTTAAAGCTCCCAAGAAAACAAGAGCAAAGATCAAACACAGGCTTTCCAAATAAAAATATAATGATCTACTAGTAGGCCACTGGGCAAAATATGAATATTTCAAACTACAAACTTATAAATACACAAGCATTCCAGTTAGGCCTCACATCAGAGAAAAGCAACACACCATTTATTACAAGTACTCACATATCCTTGCATGAGTGCCAGGCTCAGACGCATTTATCTTTACAAATTACATAAAATCACATGAAGGACTTTTCTCTATTGTCACCTAACTATAAAAAGATTTCATTAAAATTTGATATACATCATTTTTTGCTTGTTTTCAAAGAGAATTAGTAGCTGACTTTTTTCAAAAAATAAAAAAAGAAACAGAATATTTTATTAGTAGTCCCTAAACAACTCTGTGCAAAACCCAGGAGATAACAAACGTATGTAAATTCCAGAAAAAAATTAATCCGTAAACTTGGTACTTGTTTTTATCACAATTAAAAATTAGTCTGTCATTATTTTGTTACTTGTTCAACAGGACATAGAACATGTTTTAAAGCTTATAAGAAGAAATCAAGAAACATTCTTCAAATATTAACTGAGGAACAATTAGTTTTAAAGGCTATTATTAAAATATTAAAGTACACTAAATGAAAGTTAATAAAGAGAAAGCAAGTCTAGCAAATTAAAATTTAAAGAGTTGATTGAAGAATATACTACTTTGGGGGCACCTGGGTAGCTCAGTCAGTTGGGTGGCCAACTTCAATTCAGGTCATGATTTTGCAGCCCATGAGTTCGAGCCCCGCGTCGGGGCTCTGTGCTGACAGCTCAGAGACTGGAGCCTGCTTCAGAATCTGTGTCTCCCTCTCTCTCTACCCCTCCCCCACTCACAATCTGTCTCTCTTTCTCTCATAAATAAATAAATAAATAAATAAATAAATAAATAAATAAATAAATAATTTTTTTTAAAGAACATACTACTTTTGGGGGGAAGGAGGGACTTTATACATAAAATTTTGTCAAAAAGTAAACCATCTCCTAATTTTCTTTCAGCAACATAGTAGGAACAGACAAAGTTTCTATTGCTTAATAAAATGTTTCTGGAATCGAGTATAGTTACTGATAAAGCTAGAATCTTTTCTGCTCAGGATAGAGATCATTGTAAGAATCCTGAAACATAATACATCATAATTTTACGTTGACTTGAATGTTATTTATAATGTATTTTTCTTGTCATCAATAAAAATCTGGTGGTTATGACAAGTATAACACTCACATAGGTAAACAGGTTAGGTAGGCAAATCGACTATTAAAACTTACACAATTTACTCATTCACATCCTATAAGCTGATAAGTATACAAGTTATTTTTTTAAAGTTTATTTTGTGAGAGAGAGAGAGAGAGAGAGAGAGAGAGAGAGAGAGAGACAGGGGGAGGGGCAGAGACCAAGAGAGAAAGAGAGGGAATGCCAGTCTCAGCACTGTCAGCACAGAGCTTGATGCAGGTTTCAATGCCACCAACTGTGAGATCATGACCTGAGCCGTAATAAAGAGTCAGATGATCAACTGATGGAGCCACGTAGGCACCCCAAGCTGCGTACAATTTAAATAATGATTATAAAAATATTCATTTGCTCTAATGGAAAAAAATTATTCTGTTACTTTGGTATTCTAAAATATATGGGTATGTGGATATTTGCAAATAATCCATCAACATGTAGAATTACATTGTAACCTGTTCAAGCAATGTTAGGGATGCATAACAAGTAACGATTGATGCAATAATCTTATAGCTGAAACCTTCTTAATGTGACTCTGAAAATGTTCTCAAAGAAATCTATGCTTTAGCTCACTTCTCCAGGAGACACTGACAATATGGATCATAAAAGACATCCAAAAATTTCAGGTAGCACTTGGGTGGCTCAATTGGTTAAGCATCCAACTTTGGCTTAGGTTATGATCTCATAGGTGGTGACTTTCAAGCTTCACATCAGGCTCTGTGCTGACAGCTCAGAGCCTGGAGCCTGCCTCAGATTCTGTGTCTCCCTCTCTCTCTCTCTGTCTGCCCCTCCCCCACTTGTGCTCTGTCTCTGTCTCCCTCAAAAATAAACACTAAAAAAAACCCCATCAGAATTGGATTTCTTTATTCAGTCTCAAGTTTAACTAAAATGGAATCAACGTATATCAAATGTAAAGATTCTTGATATTTTAAATTCAGACTAAAACAGAAACTATATCTTTGTTTACTGATCTTATTTCATTCATTTGAATTGTTTTAAAAAAGCATGATTTTAAGATAGATTTTTTTCATAACATAAAATTTCCTTAAAAGTTGGAGAGAAATCAATGCACCAAGCACATACCATGAGTAAATTTCCTTAACAAAGGATAAATTTCCCTCCGAACCTTTGTTCTCATTGACTGATCAAGGAAATACACAGGTTCATCAGGAAGGGTTAACTTTATTTTAATGCTGAAATCTCAAAGGAGTTTATTTCTTTCTATCTGTGTAATGATGCTTTTGTAATAAAAACAATAATTTTCACATAAATACTTAATATTAATTTTCTAACATTAAAATGAAAGCATATCTGTAGGAATCCATTTATTTCTATGCTCTAACCACAAAGGGTTAGGTTTTTGAGAACCTGGAGTTAATGTGTCTCCTACACATTCATAAATATCAGCTTTTCAAACAAGCCTTTCCCAAGTACTGGGTTATAGTCAGATTACGGTTGAATTCTTTGACAAGTTACTGGGGTGCTGATAGAGGGTGTTGCTGAATAGATATCCATATGCTTTAGATACCAGGTGTTCAGACAGTAGAAATGATATTCTCTGTGAAAATTCCCAGCAAGTCCACTTCTCCAAAGTGTGATGAAAGGTATGTACCAGTCGATGGGTACAACTTTTTTGCTTTGAAGAAAGCACAGGGTGATTTAGCTATTTACCCAGAATCCTGCCAAGAAGAGAAATCAAAGAAGAGCAACAAGGCCTGGACTTTTTAAGGACAATTATGTCAATAAACAGCCCAAACAAAAAAAATCTATGATTTTTAATAGAGCTGCATTGTAAAGGATCTTCCAGGATGTTGAGCTTAAAAGGCATTCCCGGAAGTGTCCAAATCCACACGCCTACTGAATGAGATTATTATCATTATCCTTTTAACAATGCAAGATGACTGTCCCAAATAGCAATTCAACAACATTATGAAACGTTTATTTCTGGTAATAATTACCCAAGACTAGATCACTTTTATAGATGTTGCTAATTTGTGCCCCACTAAAATGCTGGGGAGGAAAAAAAATTCTGAGACAAGTGTACCATCATTATGTATTCATTTATTTTTTGCTCATCTATGTGTTTCTTTTGAAACCACCACAGAAATGTAAAGACGGATAGAAATTAAGATGTACACCCTAGTGCTTCAGCAAGGCTTGGCTTTAAACTGAACAAATTTTTCCCTTCCTCATCCTTGAAGCTCCCCCTTCCCCTTCACTTGTTTTTCTGTAGAATCCTTTGTTCCACGAACTTAGTATCAATATTGACATCTCGCTGACCTCAATGTATACTTAATAGGGAGGTTCAGATGGCCAGCACCAGGGCTAGTCTTGAGACTACCTTGAAGACATGACTAACACAGCTGGCAACATGTAGCAGATTCCTATCAAAACTGCCCAGATCCTTTGTTTTCCTATAAAACTCTTCAGCCTTTAACCCAGCGTGGGCTCGCAGTCTTGGAGGCATTAAACTACAGCCTCCTCTGCCTGGCAAAATAATGAACTAGCTTTCTTCTTTATACCCAAGCTCTGTCTTCACGTTATATATTTTGGCTCTGGAGCACAGAGGTCAGTTTTCAACAACACTTCCAGTCATGCAAGTAAGTTTTATTTCAGACATGCAATGCTGTCTACACTGTGCTCAATGCTGGGAAGATAAAGAGGAACAGTTGTTATGCCCTGTGTCTCTAGATGAAGAATGTCCAATCACAGCTGTGTGGCCTTTTACAAATCCTACCTATGCTGCTGCTCGTTTGCTATCTCTCTCTCTTTCCCATTTTCCACTTTAAGAATTTGATTCTCCCATTCAACTGAACTCCTTTACACCTCACTGCTCTTTTCTCTCAGCAACAATCTTATCTCCTACATTACAGTTATAGCCAAGCTAAACATTGTAGAATAATTTGGAGTTTTCAGGGGCACCTGGGTGGCTCAGTCGGTTAAGCGTCTGACTTCGGCTCAGGTCATGATCTTGCAGTTTGTGAGTTCCAGCCTTGCGTCCGGCTCTGTGCTGACAGCTGAAAGCCTGGTGCCTGCTTCAGTTTCTGTGTCTCCTTCTCTCTCTGCCCCTCCCCCACTTGCGTTCTCTTTCTCTCTCTCCGTCTCTTTCTCTCTCTCTCTCTCAAAAATAAATAAATAAACATTTAAAAATTTTTTTAAAAAGAATAATTTGGAGTTTTCAAAGGTAGGAGGAAGTATAGAGAAGGCAGGTGAGAGCAGGTGAGGGAGAAGGGGAAAGAGAGAGATGGGAAGATGTCTGTGTGAAAGATCCAAGTGAAAATCTCCATTGTATAATTGGAAATACTTATCTGCAGCTCAAGAGAATGATCTAAACTAGAGCTAATAAATATGGATAAAATCAGTTAAAGTTATAATGACCATATGGCATAGATATTATTGGTATCCTCATTTTGCAGATGAGGAAAGTGATATATAGAGAGATGATGTGATTTGCCCACGGTTACGCACTATTCTGCAGAGTCAGAATTCACATTCCGGCAGTGTTACTTCAAGCTCTTAACAAGCTCTCAAGGAGCACCAACATTTAAGAAGACTACAAGGGAGCTGTCAGAAGGAATGAAAACCAGGAGACTTCCAAGAAGGCAAGAGTGACAAGAGAGGCAAAGGTTGATGAATTTTGTATTGAATCAGTTGATATAAAAGAAAAGCTTTAGAAAGATTCTAAAAATATCTCATCAGCGTGAACTGTGTAATCAGAACACCATAGCTGCTTGCTGGTGCCCATGCTTGAGAAGGAAAACCTCACTAGTGTTGTTTAGAGAGGTCATGGCGAGGTCATGATTGCTGGTTGATCCTTGAGTTAGATGGGAGTGTCCTTACCCCTCCCCTGTAGTTTGAAATGTACATTCCACACTCCATTCCCACACTAGGAGCTATTTTAAGAATGCAGCCTTGAGAAGGTAATGTGTTATTGAGACCACCTGGACTGTACTCATGGCTGAATGCTGTTAAGGCTTCTATATAAACTTAAGATTCTAGCAAGCAGGTGCAGAGATCTACTCAGTTTGCAGCTGCGGGAGACAAGCCTCCTATGTCGGTTTCCTTGCTTATTAAACCCACCGCCTACCAATCTGGCTTGACCCTTTCTTCCATCCCTACTTGGCTTCTGTGTATGGGAGCAGTTTCGTGTTTCACCTAGAGAAATTCCTAAGTTTGTGAACTAAGAAGTGTGGTGACAATGGCATCAGAAAGGTGTTAAGGGGACTCTTAAACTGACTTTGCAGCCTGATTTTGGAAGATTGAAAATAAAAGAGCAAGATAATGCGATGCCACCTATTTCCTAGAAAACGGAGGTATCGTTTTAAAAAAAAAATTAGGGGAATAAGCTGGTGTTGGGAAAAGTTATACATTAGTTTGAGGGCGTATTGTGCTAAAAGTGACAAAGATATACAAATCGAGTTACTCAGCAGATAAAAAGTAAATTTCTCAGTAGTCTCTTCAGAGACTTAAGAGTAATTGGCATAGATTGGCACAGATTTTTGAAGCTCTTTGACTGGATGAGTTCTCCAAAGGAAATACCTCAAGGGATCACAGGGACTGAAGTTCCAGTGGTCTAGAGTTAAAGACAAGAGGAAGAGAAGGGGTATATGGAAAAAAAGCTGCTAGAAACCTTAAGAAGGAGCATGGGTAAGTCAATATTTTTTTTTCAAAATTTTCTTTGTTCAAATATTGTCAACTTCATATAAAGATGTTCTTACCACATTTCTTTGATTATAAGAAGGATATTTTCACATGTTAATATATTTTAATTGGCTTATACTTGACACCAGATGTATACCCTTAATACAGAGGGTTTTTCCCACCATTCTTTTAAAATGTTTTTTTAATGCTTATTTATTTATTTTTTGTGTGTGTGAGAGAAAGAGAAATCAAACAGGGGAGGGGCAAAAAGAGAGAGAGACAGGGAATGCAGGGCTCGAACCCAGGAACCCTGAGATCATGACCTGAGCCAAAACCAAGAGTTGGATGCTTAGCCGACTGAGCCACCCAGGCACTTCTCCCCATTCTTGAGAAGCTTTTCTAAAATGATGTTGCATCTTCTATTTTATAGTATCTTAGAATTTAAAAATCTATTTTACTGGTAGTCACAGACTTTCATTTATGATTTTTAGATATTTTATTACTGTAAAAAAGAGAGATTACATGTTAACTCAGCTTATGTAAAGAGTGGGAGGACATGACATATTTGGGAATTTAAGATGCATTAATAATCCAGTGGTGGGATGCGAGTATGGATGCTAAGGGTCAGAAGAATAAGCTTGTTGTTTTTATGCCCCACTTTCCTGCTATGCAAATATCTAGGAGCATTAAAGAGATGACATACAGGTATCTGCTACATACATTGTTAATACTGCCTACATTTACAGTGTGGACAAGTGATGAGGAATAATAATTATAATGAAGCAGTTTTAAACAGGTTGAGGAAGAATTAGCCATAAGGAAGATACTGCTGAGATGCTTATGAAGGCTATGGAGTTGTCCCTTGTGATGTGCTTTGTCAGGCAGAACTAATTATCTGTGGATGATAAGAGAAAATATGGTGAAAAACAGCAGCCATTTCCCATAGCGGGAGTATCCATTTAAAACCCAACAACTCCCTGAACCATGAGATAATTGAAACAGTACCAAAGCTGGCAAGAATAACAAGGCCTGTAAGTGGTGGGGGCAGGCAGTGAAAATAACTTCAAACACATCTCAGAAAAATTAAATTTTATTTCCACCGATCGACATTATCCAATTAGAAAAAGAAGAGCGTTATTAAATGTACCCAAAGTAAGACTTTCTAACCAGAAAATTAATTTACCTTGCCCCCATGATCTGATGGCATGATACGTCTCTCGACTTCATAGTTTGCAGTTTTTAACATGAAAGAAAACTTTACAGATTTCTTAGCATGTTTTTTCTATGTGTTCAGCTACCAAAATTAATATTTAAGGGTCTTTAATAAATGTGAGGGACTTTAATAAATGAGATTTTATAAATCTCTTAATAAAAGAGATGCTACCTAAGAAAACGTAAATATTTTAACCAAACTTTCAGACTCTGTGTCAAAAATGAAGTTATTTTTGAACTTGGATTCAGTTAATAGCAGCAAAGAATGATTTACAGGCTTGATGGCTGACAGTTCTGTCTCACACTGCCCGGCTTCAACATCCCAAAATTTCCAGGGCTGGCACATTGTTTCAAGAAGTTTTCAAGACCCAACATCTACGGGTCCATCCTGCTGTACTTAGACCTTGACTTTCTTTATCCTGGGACCAAGAAGGCTTCTCCAACCCCGGGCATCACAGCTGTGTTCTGGTCGGGAGAAAGGGGAGAAAGTAAAAAGACAAAAAGGTAAGGTACCCAGAAACTTGACTATGTTTAATTAGCACTTTAAGGAAATCAGAGTTTTATTAGAAAAAGAGGAAGAATGCATAGCATTAAAGCAACTAGTACTGTTTGTAAGTGTACGAATCTGATATCTGAAATTAAGAGAAATAAGAGAACAAGAATTCTGTATCTTCTAGACTTTGCGGGAACTGCAATAGTGGTACTAATACTTGTGTATTCGATAAAGGAGTAGTCTAAAAATTGCAGAAAATTTACGGGCAGAATTTTTAAAAAATTCAGCAGAATTGCTGCTGGAAGCATTTTTGGAGTCAAACAAGAAATAAGAAAGGTAATAAAAAATGGATATTTGAACTTCATCAAGTTATTTTCTCTGTGTTTTATATTGGTTTTCTGTCACAAAGGATAATCAGAAGTTAATTATAAATGGAAACTGTGATGAACTAGGTTACTGACAGAAAAGACTGAATATTTCTATTATAAGTATTAGAGAAAATAGGATTTTTTCCTGTAAATTGAAAATAATGATGAGATATAAATAAGGCTTTTATGTGTTTTGTTTTATATGTTCATTTCTTTGTTTCTGCTGAATTCCTAGAAAAGGATAGTGTAAGTTCTAATGAACTTCATTGCTATTCATGTATTCTTTTCTTTTCTGCTGCCTATCTCCGCATCTCTTCAAAAAGGCAGCATATTCTTTGAGTTTATAATGACACCAATACCTAAAAGCAACCTGCAAGTAGCAATATAAAACCAACTTAAAATCAGGAGATTTCACAAATAACTTACTTATAAAGGGAAGTTTTTAAAAAGCAAGAATGCACATGCTAAGGAAATATTGAATTTACCAAAATATTCGCAAACAATAATAACATTAGCATATTAAAAAGGAATAATGATTAGAGCATAAACTTGCTGATGCTGACTAACATAATTGTAACAGGTCACGTAATTTCCTAAAACAGGTAAATGTACTCTTCTCAAATATGATGTTTATTTATCAAGAAAGAAAATTATTTCTACCCCCTTTTATTGGAAACTAATTATCAAAATATTTAAGGTAAAATATATGGATATAAAAGGATAATTATAAACTTTCCTGTGTTATGGAAACAAAATAAAACTGTCTAATAAAAAAATCTTTATTGTGAAAAGAGTCAAATTTTCCAGCCAATCTTTGAAAAGTAACACAGGTTTTGTAATTCAATTTTTATCCATTAAAATGTCTATGTAGTGATTTTAAACACAATTTCTTTCTTTTAGTAGACTAGCATTTATAATTTACGGTATTTTCTACAGTATTTGCATGACGATGCTGAAAATTAGTCAGATATCAAAATTTTGGTAAAATCAAGGGCATAAATTACGCTGGCACCATTTTAAAGATACCTTATGATCGAACTGGGTCCATAATGACAATTACTAATGCAAAAATCATTTTTTGTGGTTCTCTAAATGAGCTATTTTAAAGCTGTACCTAGTTTTTGGCTTTTAGGTATTTGTAATAGACAGCAGCCCAAACAAATTTTATGCATACATGTATAACTTTAGGGTGAGGAAATCCTACACACTTAAGAGGCACATCTTGGCAGAGAAGAATGTTGAATATATGCAAAGGGATTCTTCCTAACTTACGTGAACTGAAAAAATGAAGCTGATTGAGTAGTTGCCTAGAAAGAGAACATAGCAAAAAGGAGTCAGTTTATGTGTGGTTAGAAGAGAGTCAAAGTATAGGAAGGAAGGGAGGTGGGGAAGGAAAGAAGGAAAGAAGGAAGAAAGGAGGGAGGGAGAAAGGAAGGAAAGAAAGAAAATCCCTGCCTGAGGTGGGGGGTGGGGGGAAGCAACTATTACAATATTTTTAGATTTTGTTTCGTTTCATTAAAAAAAAAAATAACTGTTATGGGGATGGATCGATCCAGTGCAGTTTGGAGAAGTGATAGGTAATATGATCTTTCAATGATGCAAGTTTAGTGAATTTTTATATTTAGAAGTTATACTGGGAGTGGGGAGTGTATGCCCCTTTTTAGTGGCAGAATTCACTGAGAAGTAAACTTCAGGGAATTGCTTGATTGACATTTGGGATTTTGGGAGGTGAAATGAACTGAAGTGTGGGCCAAAACATCACAAATGGTCGGTGTAATAACTGAACAAAATTGTCTGGCTTGGGAGTCTGCAGTCAAAACAGGTTATTTCTTTTGTATCTCTTTCCTTGTCTTAAGGTTTACTCCTTGTCTTTTTATTCCAAACTATAGACATATTTACAGACCCAAATTCAATTAAAATCACATTCTAATGCTTCCCTTCAATCGTACTAGCAAACAACGATTTCTTCTTTTGCTGAATCCATTACACTTACAGTTTGGTTGACTTTCACAATATTTTTTGAAATTCAGTAAACCACAGTTTGAAGTAAATCCCTTGCTCTTTACTTTGGAGTATGCTTCATAGAGTTCCCCATGTAAGATGCATCTCAATTATAAAATAGCACCTACAAATTAAAGCTCCTGCCCTTTTGAGTTTTAACTTGGGCTTCATGTTTGGAAATAGTGCTTTTCTCTGCCCAAGCTATCTAATCAGTATGGCAGGTCTGCTGCAGTGAGCACCCAGCCGGGGCTCTCGTACTTCTATTTCCACTACTCTGAGCACCATTGTGATCCTTACGAGTTACCACCTGGGTACCCCAAAATGAATTCCATGAATGCCACGTAGCCTGTACGTTAAACTACAAACCTACTCTCCATTCAGACATTTTCATCTTATACAAAAATAGTACAAAAATATATTTTATATGCACCATTCATTTTGGGTATCTACTATGTAATTCTGTTTGATTTACCTCCTTAATGTGTGTGTGTGAGAGAGAGAAAAAAGTCTGTGTTACCTTTCTAGCTAGATCCTGAAGCCATTGAGAACAGATGAGTACTAAATACCCTGCATTATGTCACACATAATATTATTGGCTAGAGTAAAAAATAAACATAGTATCATAGTTGACAGTAAGCTGAGAGATGGAGTCTGAAACGTAGTGTTCTGCTTTATTGGAATTAATCCTTGGCATTATTTGGGTATTCTTTAAACCTCTGGCACTGCGCACACGTGCTCACACACACACACACACACACACACACACACACACACTTTAGTTATTTAAACTTGCTAAGGCATCAGTCATACTCACTAATGGAAAGCACACCAAGGCCACACATGTTGATGACCACCTTTAACAGGATGATATGCATGTTGTCTACCAGCATGGGATTCTGTCAGTCTCATGCATTGCACAAAATTGGAATAAATTGCTTGTCTAATAAATATTTTGGCCAAGTGATCCTTTAGAACAAAGGTAAGGAAGGGATCCATCATGTTGAGTTAGCCTGATGTTGTTGGTGAAAGTGGTTCAGACTCCTAAAGACCTCACCAGCAGCTCTGTTTTGCTGGTACATAGAGTAGCAGTTCTTACTTCTTTGATATTCTATCAGAGAGGGCTGTTCAAATGCACATGATGCTCCCCAGAGTTACCAGCTTACTAAGATTAAGCACAGCCTTACTCCTCCTCTCAAGAAAGTCTATTGCCATAGAAACAAGTAAAACACTGTTTTATGAATATGTTAGAAAATGTAACTTATCAAACATGTAAATCATTTGCATTTTTCAGGATTTTATTAGTAGTAGCAAATTGTAGCCTCAAAAAATGAATGTATCACACCAAATCTTTGCTACCCAGCAGTTAAGGACAACTGCCTAAAGAAACAACATTGCGTTTTGATCATTGGATTTTCCTTAAAGTGCTATTATATTGATTCTGTGATCACTCTTCTATCAGGATAACCATGATACTTTCACATTGATATTTACTTTTGGAATTCATTTTTCAGTAGTTTAAGTAAACCTTGAGAGACCTCTTCTGAGGTCATCTTTGCTCTAGCACCTGCCACGGTGCTAATAAAAAATTAGAAGATTGGTGTAATCATGATGTTTTATTTATATATGCTTTTATCACATGTCAGCCTTGTGCCAAATGCTCAAACAATGATAATGAAAACAAAACAAAAACAAAACATAGGGCCTTGTTTTCTTTTCTTTTCTTTTCTTTTTTTCCCTGTCTGATGGTATAGGGTATATAAGTAGAAGAATAATAAAAGTCTGAAGAACATTGTAACAAGGCTTTGTGGCCTCACGTTAGAGGATGGTTTTGAGGAGGCAAAATTAGAGACAGTGAGACTTTCAGTAGTGCGTGTGAGAACTGGTAAAGACTGGAACTAGACCAGAAGGAGGGAAGGCAAAGCAACACAAAAGAGAAAGTTGATCGGATAATCTTTTATGAGGTAAAATGAACAGCTCTTGACTATCGAGTAGGAAGCAGAATGAGAGCCATGGAAGGGACTAGAATGACTCCGGAGACTGGGGATTGACTGGTGACCAATAGTGGTATTAATGGAGTTTCGGAGAAGGGTAACCGATTCAGTGAGGGAAAGGTGAACTCAGTGTTGGAATGCTTAATTCGAGGCACCTTTGGAATTTAGTCATTCATATTCATCAGGCATTTGGAATCCGGGCAAAGGTCTGGGTATAATTTGGGAGCCAGCAGCATACATGTGGTAGTGCAAGACACAAAAATTGATGAAATCCTTCTCATAGCTTGTAGAATGAGAACTGTAGGGATTGTGGATTTAAAAAATGCCAACGTTTGAGGGGCAAGCAGAGAAAAAACTGAAAGAACGGATGGTATTAGAAGGCAAATGAAGGGAGTGAAGATTTTCAAAAGTGACTAGTCCACACAGCACCTAGATATTGGTTTCTAATACCATTCTCTAGTCAAAGGAACCAGGACTCCTTGAAGAAATAACTGATTTTAGGGCTATGGCAGGGAGCACACAAGTGACCCTGGAACATCTTATAGTCCCAAAAAGGAAGTGCTAAAACACACACACTCACATACACGTACACACGCACACAAAAAACAAAAACAAAAACAGGTAACGAAACAAAATCCCACAACACATGGATAATATTAAGTCAAAGGAACACAGAAATCAACTGAAAAAGTCCCCCAGTAGCCAAAGATAGAAAAAATTGACCAATAAAATAAATAGTATTGGCTTATAACCCAGAGTATAAAGTAAATATCCACAAGTCCGTATTGATATAATTAAATGATTGAATATGTAAATAAATGCAGGCAAAAAGATAAAAATCTCCCATATAGATTAATTCCAAATAATTTATGTAGATACACTTTCTTCAAGGAAGGAGAGCATAAGTCCCCACTCCTTAAGTGCAGGCTGCTAGTAGTATTTTCTTCTCAAAAGTATAACACAGAGAGGAGCAAAAGAGTAGCTTTGTAGTAAAGAAAGCTTACAAACACTACCTCAGCCCAGTGGTCAAGGTTAACGTCAACAGTGATAAGGCATTTTGATAGCATGTATCCTTATTTTGATGTGATGAGAATAATATTTTGCCTATGGTATTCCTCTCTATATTTCTAAACTGCAATCTAACCTTGAGAAAAGGGTTGCATTCTATAATATATCTGAGCAGTACTCTCCAAAACTGTCAAGGTCATCAAAGGCAAGAAAAAGTCCTTAACGGGGAAAAGATAAACATTGCTAATACGTTTAATGCAACGTGAAGAGTATATAATAAGCAAGTATTCAAAAATGTGAACTTCTCTTTCCCTCTCCTCCTTGCTCTCTTCCTTCCTCTTATTACTGGCGTTTAACAAACAGAAGTCTCTCTTGCAAATGTGGTTGTGTACATCTGCTTATTTGAAGATTTAAGGCTGCAGCCTTTCAAAACATTTCTCTTAAGTTCATACCTGTGTAACCCTCTCCCAGCACATCTTTATTTATTCTTGTCACATCTCAACTATAGATTAATTCAAGAAAACTGGAAAATAAGATCTCATCTGTAATAACAAATCTGAGATGGTCTCAGACAGAACAGTTTCTTATAACTTCCAAGGAGTTGAGATAAATCAAAGCAATTGAGAATGCTTACAGCTTTAGAACTGTCCCACCCATGAGACATGGTGTGTGGCAGAGATTAACTCCTAACCTTATAAAAAGTGATTCTTCCTGGATTTTCTGGACAAAATCTTTTTAGCGATAATCTCTCCCTTAAGATCACCCTTCCCTTTTAAGAAGTGATTATTCCAGGAGAATAAATACAGGAAGCTGAGGTCAGCTGTATATCTTGTAAGATACTTGTCTAGAGCAAAGGTCTTGGTAACTTGTGATGTAGAAACCCTGGGAAGCAGGCAAAATTGACTTGAGTATCCCTTTACCTCTTTTATTTCCCCTGTTAATGCTTCTGTATATCAGTTGGCTTTTTATGCCTGCCTATTTATGTAGCCAAAGCCTCTCATTGAATCTGACCACTCAGACCTGCTTTTCCTCGGCTGGTGGTGCATACTCTACCCACTTTCCCTGTCAACAGCAAAATTATCTCTCTTTGGTCTCATTCCTTCATACTTCTTATTTCGTTATTGTGTTACTAGTTCCTCTGCCATGTAACACATTTAGCAGGGGAGTCAACAAATAACATTGTAAGTAAAGGGCAATTCCCCAAGTAGGAATCTGAAGCCACTAGGCATTAGAGAAGGGTGAAAATTTCATGTATGTGTTGAAAATTTTCAGCTCCAGGTCAGAGCACAAAGTAGCTTCTAGGTAGGTTTTGGGGGGTGTTTATGTGGACCATATACATGAGATGTCCATCATGAAAAATTTTACATATATATTGTTTCATTGAATGTATATAATTCTTCCTTGTGTACATGTAGTATGTGTAAAGTTGCTTATTTGGAAGGCTGGAGCCTTCCAAAATATCTCTCTTAACTTCCAATAGATATGCAAAAGAAGGGGAAATATATATATATATATATATATATATATATATATATATATATATAAAATGTATGTATATTTAATATATATTTATTTATATATTATATATATTTAATACATATATATATTTTTTAAGCAGAGTTCTTGAATGAATTCAAGATGAGTGTTAAAAACCAAAAGCAATGGGATTCAAGCCTTAACATTTTTAGAATCACAGAGAAATACTCATTTTTTTGTGTGAGATTTGTGGGAAATAATGTTGATCATTTGAACAACAAGGCTTGCTTACATTTCACATATTCGAAGTATAAATCAACAAAAATAGATTCCACAACATGTTATGGACATAGCATTGAAATTGCAGGTAATTTAGTCAGTGGAGAATGAACACTAAGCACAAAGTATGTAACACATCCCACTAGAACTCCACAAGTTCAAAGCCGATGCTAGATGGCTAGGTCATCCAGGAACATAATCACTTACATTACTTAGAAAGGTAGAGGGTGAGTGGCTGTAACAAAAAGATTGGGGAAAAAAATACAGTGGCTTAAGTAAGATGAGAGTTCATTTCCCTTTCGCTTGAAGTGTCAGGCATATCCAGGTTGGCAGGAATGTCTACTTCACAAGATCATTGTGAGACCCAGGTTCTCTTTCTGTTTGGTTTGCCCCTTCATCATCATTGCTCTAGTCCTCTGGGTCTACAGTGCATCACTGACACTTCTGTGTCCCAGCTCAGAGGAAAGGAAAGACAAGAAGACTTCCAGGACAAGCTATTTGCTTTTAAGCAAGTAAGGCAGAAATCTCACACATATTTTGTGCTCATGTCCCGTTGGTGAGAACCCGATCACATGGCCACAGTGTAAATACTGAACTTTGCTTCATATGATGAAAAGCTGATGTGTTACCTTCATCTTAAGGAATTGAATGCAATGAAAATAACAATATCCCATTATGTTTTTTAAGACAGAAAATAAAAACATATCTATTGATCAAGGCATGTTGTACTCATTCACTAAATACCAGGCTTCTTCCTTTCTCCAGGTGATTTGGTCAGACCTAGCAATCTAGGATTTATCTGGTAAATCCATGATCTCTGGTATCTACTCGAGATACCAAAACTCAAAGTTTCTATGGGCTCAAAGAGAGCAACACTGGTAAATAAATCAGGACTTAAAAACAAAGGATTCACTGAGCAGTGCAGTAATTTTATGCTTTTTAGAAAATCATTCTATCCTGTGTTTTTAATTTCTAACTGAAGAGGATTATATTGTTATGTCATATTATATTACGCTACATTTCTTTTATATTATATTATATTATATTAATTATATTATATTTATTATATTATTTTGGATTAGACAGTTCCAAATTCCCATAGCTCAGGATCCCTTTAGAAAATGTTGCACATTCACCTGACACTTGCCTGACATTTGCCTCCATTATACTTAAGTGCTCATAGATTTATCACTCATGATACTCAAAAGAAATGCTCTGCTGTATAATTTGGATTTCAGCTTACCTTCTACATACTTTATGTCATTGCAGTTGTCTTACTATGACATATTGCAATAAACATGCTGCTAATGAAATGCATATTTTACATTATGGTTCTAAGAAAGGTGAAAAAGTCCTCTTTTTCAATATTTAACTGTTGAATCCTATGGAAGATGATCATGGTCATGGCTATTATACAAATCCCTAGGGAAATCCTGGTAAACATTAAAAGAATCAAATTCTAGGTATGCAGTTACTACTGTTCAAAGATTTCATAAGAAAACATGGCTGAAAGACGTGCTCTGTTTAGTCTATAAAATTGTAATGAAATTATAATAGTAAGTTTGACATCATTAGAAAATAAATTATTTTTCATGTTTCTTTCTGCATTCTCTAGTTAAGATTTGCATGTGAGGGACCTGAAGCACAGGAATAACCTATGAGAGAGTTATTAGTAACAACTATATCCAGACATCACCTTGGGTGATCCAAAATCATGCAAAGATCTAGGCAACATTAAGTGGCTGGTATTAGGGAACTCTATAGAGAAGAAGGCCTCACCTGTTTCAGCATAAACAGGCTCCAAAAAACCATGGCATTATGAGTAATAATAATGTTACTACCTTTTTCTCATGATAGGAGATGCGAAATTAGCTAGTAATGATACCTTTGACAATAAAGAACAGGAAGAAATGGTTTCTAGGCATAAACAGGGGCTAAACACCAGGAAAGAGACTTATGAAGGACATTCAACAGGAGATTCCTTATAATGTGCCACTTTGGCATGCAGATTATTTTGAGCTCAAGACAATGAAGGCCCAAAAGACTAATGAAGAGCTTTTTTACCTTCCTTTTAACTACCGCTCAGAATTTAGATAGAGGGCCTGGTCCAGGAAGAGAGCTATCAGCAGAGATAACTACAAACAGTATGGGCTGGGTTGTGGGATGCTGTGGGAGGTTGGCAGGGCCTGTTTGTTCAAAGTCCCTTCTGTGTCCCATTGTTTCTGCCTGGCATGGCAAACACTTGTTTACCAAACATTCATTTACTCTTCCCATCTTTCTTTCTTTCTTTCTTTCTTTCTTTCTTTCTTTCTTTCTTTCTTTCTTTCTTTCTTTCTTTCTTCCTCTTTTCTTTCTTTCTTTCTTTCTTTCTTTCTTTCTTTCTTTCTTCTTTCTT